>NC_134716.1:106763571-107073214 GCF_049634645.1 Pelodiscus sinensis | reverse complement strand
AGTCAAGATAGAAGCAGACTCTGAGGGACTCCAAAAAGATCTCACCAAACTGAATGATTGGGCAACAAAATGGCAAATGAAATTTAATGTGGATAAGTATAAAGTAATGCACATCGGAAAAAATAACCCCAACTATACGTACAGTACGATGGGGGCTAATTTTGCTACGACAAATCAGGAAAGAGATCTTGAAGTTATCGTGGATAGTTCTCTGAAAACTTCCACACAATGTGCAGCGGCAGTCAAAAAGGCAAATAGGATGCTAGGAATTATTAAGAAAGGGATAGAAAATGAAAGAATATCCTACTGCCCCTGTATAAAACTATGGTATGCCCACATCTTGAATACTATGTACAGATTTGGTCTCCTCACCTCAAAAAAGATATTTTGGCCTTGGAAAGGGTTCAGAAAAGGGCAACTAAAATGATTAGGGGTTTGGAATGGGTCCCATATGAAGAGAGGTTAAAACAACTGGGACTTTTCAGTTTAGAAAAGAGGAGACTGAGGGGGGATATGATAGAGATATATAAAATCATGAGTGGTGTGGAGAGGGCGGATAAAGAAAAGTTATTTATTAGTTCCCATAATAGAAGAACTAAAGGACACCAAATGAAGTTAATGGGTAGCAGGTTTAAAACAAATAAAAGAAAGTTCTTCACACAGCGTGTAGTCAACCTGTGGAACTCCTTGCCAGAGGAGGCTGTGAAGGCTAGGACTATAACAGAGTTTAAAGAGAAGCTAGATAATTTCATGGAGGTTAGGTCCATAAAAGGCTATTAGCCAGGGGATAGAAATGGCGTCCCTGGCCTCTGTCTGTCAGAGGCTAGAGAAGGATGGCAGGAGACAAATCGCTTGATCACTGTCTTCGGTCCATCTTCTCTGTGGCATCTAGTGCTGGCCACTGTCGGCAGACAGGCTACTGGGCTAGATGGACCTTTGGTCTGACCCAGTACGGCCGTTCTTATCTGTGGCACTCAAGAGTTCTCCTGATAGCAGCAGAATTATGCTAATATGAATGATTATCATCTTACATTAGCACCTAGAGGGCACAATCTGCTATACTACCAGAAAGTGAAAGAAACACGCTGTGCAGTACCTGATTATAGAGCTGCTAGGAATATGTAAGGCTCAGGAGTTCCCCTACATCCTGCAGCATGCAAGTGCTGATTTTTCAGCCCTGATCAGTCACCTTTTCCAAGACCATGCAGATTTTATTCTTTATAACAAAAATACTGAGTGAATGGATTCAAAACACCCTGGAATTTGTTTCACAAGGAATAAAACTCCTTTTATCTGGTATTTTGTATCCGCTTAAACTAAGATTTCAACTGGATGCTAATCTTAAAATGATGCATTCTGTAGGCAAAACCATCAGGCTGAGAAATAAGGATGAACTGTTGCCTAATACCTTGTTTGAATAACTGAAACCTTCATATGTGATGCAGTAAACCATTATAATAGAAGACATATTTAAATAAATATGATGCAGATCTGTATTATACTGAAGGAGAAACAATATTTCCAAACCATCAAAGAGCAATTCAAGTTGCTACACATGAACCTTTGAAATGGACATGCACTTTCTCATACCTGAAATAAGGTTTGTCCGGGGACATCGTAATCTGCAAGACCTCGCTGGTCATATCTAATTCAGCAAATGCTTCACGTAATCCTTCTGACTGCAGGATAATTTTATTAACCACATTTGTACTGCAGAAATCAAAATCTAGTGTTTCTTCGGGTTCTTGAGTGTTAATTTTACACACAGTTACCACACCTCCTTCTTCTAGAAATAGGGTCAAGGGGTAGCCATAACCACGGTAACACATTCGAAGTGCTGTTGAAGTACCTGAAATGATGATAAAATTAGCATTCTGAGACTAGATGGCATGACCTTTGGAGGCCTGGACTCTAGCCATGCTTAGATCACAGTTTATTATCCTGGAGTTTTCATAAAGAGATTGTCAATCATCCTAAATTGTGTGGCGATTTTGTGATTGAGACAGAATTCAGTAAAGGTCTGCCTGTATAAACCTGGACAAATAACAGTTTCTCTGTTTCAGTTCCCTGTCTTAAAATGGGGATAATACTCCAAACATGTTGTAAAGATTAATTGTTTTCAAGGTGCTCAGATGCTATAGCATAATGGAGAGGCCACAGAAATAGCACAGACATTCGTAATTTTGAAAATAATGGGATAAGTTCTTTCAAAGATTTATAACTGAACATTGACTTCATACAGCATTGAACCTTTAGTATGCAGAAAACAAATGTTGCTTTTCCTTTATAATTTTAGTTTACATTAATAATACTGCATGGTATTTGCTTTTCTTTTGTCTCTATTCCTGTCTTCATTGCATACTTCTGGTTCCAAATGAGATATATGGTTGACAGATCAGTTCTTAAATTTCAGGTTCTACTTTACCTAGAAAGAGTATAGTCATTATTGAGTTATATGAATGTTTTTACAATAGTTTAGGATTGCTGAAGTGTAATGAATTGTTTGAAAGCTACAGAAAGAAAAGACCATAAACACCAAGCATGCAGTTGGCTTTTTATCAGAAACACCATTAATGGATTTCCTTCTACTCATAATAGTTGGCCCCTCCTTGGGCTTGTCTATACTTAGTGCTAGATCGGTACTGCTGCAATCAATTCAGCAGTGTAGATTTAGCAGGTCTAGTAAAGACCTGCTAAATCAATGGCAGAGCACTTTCTGGTAGACTCTGATACTCCACCTCTCCAAGAAGAATAAGGAAAGCCAATGGGAGAGTTTCTCCCATTTGCACTGTGCATAAGCTACATCAATTCCTGTTATGTTATTCACATAACTGGAGTAGGGTAATTTGGGTCAACTTACCACAGAAGGGTAGACAAGGCCTGTGCCTTAACATTTCATAGATCTGTGTATAATCACAAGATGACATGGGGAAGGCGATGTCCATGATATACCTTGACTTTAGCACAATTTTGGTACAATCTCCCAAAATATTCTTGCCAGCAAATTAAGGAAGTATGGATTAGATAAATGGACTATAAGGTGGAGAGAAAGTTGGCTAGATTGTCAGGCTCAACAAATAATGATCAATGGTTCAATATCTGTTTGGTGGTCAGTATCAAGTGTAGTGCCCCAAGGGTGTTTTGTTCAACGTCTTTATTAATTGCCTTGATGAGGGGATGGATTGCACCCTCAGCAAGTCTGCAGCTGACACTAAGCTAGGGGGAGAGGTAGATACACTGGAAGGTAGGGATAGGGTCCAGAGTGACCTAGACAAACTGGAAGATTGGGCCTAAAGAAATCTGATGAGGTTCAACAAGGACAAGTGCAGAATCCTGCACTTGGGACAGAAGAGTACCAAGCAGAGTTACAGGCTGGGGACTGACAGGCTAAGCAGCAGTTTGGCAGAAGAGGACCTGAGGATTACAGTGGATGAGAAGCTGGATATGAGTCAGTGTGCCTGTGTAGCCAAGAAGGCTAATGGCATATTAGGGTGCATTAGGAGGAGCACTGCCAGCCGATCTAGACAAGTGATTATTCCCCTTTATTCGGCACTAGAGCATTGTGTCCAATTCCGGGCCCTCATAACAGAAAGCCCATTTACGCACTGGAGAAAGTCCAGTGGAGGACAGCAAAATGATTAGAGGGCTGGAGCACATGACTTATAAGGAGAGGCTGAGAGATTTGGGCTTATTTAGTCTACAGAAGAGTGAGAGGAGATATGATGGCAGCATTTAACTACCTGACAGGGAGTTCCAAAGAGGACAGAGAAAGGCTGTTTTCAGTAGTGACTGATGACAAAACGAGCAATGGTTTCAAGTTGTAGTGGGAGAGGTGTAGGTTTGATAGTAGGAAAATCTGTTTTACTAAGAGGGTGGTGAAGTCCTGGAATGGGTTACCTAGGGAGGTGGTGAAATCTCTGTCCCTAGAGGTTTTTAAGTCTTGGCTCGATAAAGCCCTGGGTGGGATGATTTAGTTGGGATTGGTACTGCTTTTAGCAGGGGGTTGGACTAGATGACTCCTTGAGGTCTCTTCCAACCCTATGATTCTAAGATTCCACTACCATTTCTCTTACAAATCTTATATTTATGAACAGTTTGTCATCTAAACTCACGACATCTAATTTGGAACCTTTCACTGCCCCTTTACTTATAGCTGTGTCCGCTGCTATCTTTTCCATCACTGAGGGTACGTCTAGACTACATGCCTCTGGCGACAGAGGCATGTAGATTAGGCTACCCGACACAGTAAAATGAAGCGGCGATTTAAATAATCGCCGCTTCATTTACATTTACATGGCTGCCGCGCTGAGCCGACAAACAGCTGATCAGCTGTTTGTCGGCTCAACCCGATAGTCTGGACACTCCCCTGCCGACATCAAAGGTATTTGTCGACCACCCAGGTATGCCTCCTGGGATGAGGCATACCTGGGTGGTCGACAAATACCTTTGATGTCGGCAGGGGAGCGTCCAGACTATCGCGTTGAGCCGACAAACAGCTGATCAGCTGTTTGTCGGCTCAGCGCGGCAGCCATGTAAATGTAAATGAAGCGGCGATTATTTAAATCGCCGCTTCATTTTACTGTGTCGGGTAGCCTAATCTACATGCCTCTGTCGCCAGAGGCATGTAGTCTAGACGTACCCATAGTATCTGGATTCAGTTGAGTATTTACCCTTGTGGCCACACAAGCAATTATCACAGCATACAGTTGCAGCAACTTAAGAAGCTAACGTGTGGCCTAATCAATCAATGGTAGCTGTTTTTCATGGGGTGGGGAGAGACTTAGTGGGGGAAAGGGTAGGGTATTTTAAAATGACTGGAACGATCACTTTCATAAAGTTACTTGGAGATGGGCAGAAACACAAGTTTCTTTCTAATTATCAAGAGCATCAGGTCAGAATATGCACACACAATACCTGGCAAAGAATTTGTACCAAAGATGGTCAAGCAGTCTAAAAGAACAGCCAAATTGATTCGAAACATCACCGACTCTTCCTGTATAATAAATTCTTGAAAAATCCCTGCCTGTAAAATAAAATAAAAGTATATGTATGGAAGAGGTACAACAACATTTGTTCCCCTTTATGTAGTAACAGTGACTTAATCATCTCTATAAATCCATAGTATTCACCATCAAGAGTGCAACAAGATGTAAACTAAGTGCATGTAGTCAGGATCTTTTAAGAATTAGTACATAGCTTAGACAAAGAAAAACCAGATAAGTATGACATTTGGATGACAGTAGCCTTTTACAATTTTTTAATAAGCTATAAATGTTAAAGCAGAAAGCTCTCTCCATCAATCAGCAGATGTTCAGTGCACTACTATACAACTTAAAAAACACAACTTGTCATTTCCAGTATGCCTTGGATGATAAGTGCTTCCAAAAACAGAAGACAGCACAATTTTTGCCTTGAGGAGCTCTTAATCTAACAGTCAAGTAAACAAGCAGCAGCAGAAATAAGTGAACTCATTAAACAAAATATGACTTCTTAAAAATCAAAAAAATAAAACCAAGCAAGTAGGTAAAAATTTAAGACTACAGAAAGAGCTAATTTTCTTTTTGCTCCCTTCAATTCCCTTTGTGGTTCTTTTTTTAATTATCCCTACACCTTATTTGGAGGGATAGATTTAATTACACGAAACGTTATTAGAGATATCTGAAAAGGGTAAGTGTCAATAGTAATCATATTAAACACATGTTGAGAAAAAATAATTTAAAGTATTGTTTAGGGGTCAGGAGAGATGCAACGAGATGTATGTCAAGAGGAGTGAACTCAGTACAGTAGGGCTCACTACAGTAATTGCTTGATAACTTAAGACAACAGTGAACTCCTTAAAAGATGGATGATATCTGAATGCAGAAAATTTTGAGATCCTGAAATGGAAGATGATGCATAAATGCAAATAATGGGATGGTATTAGGGAAAGGGAAATAAGGCTGAATATTAGTAAAAAGTTTTCAAAAAGTGATATTTAGTCAACTGTAGAACTGTCTTCCATTAGGGAAGTGATTGGATCATTAATATGATCCATCTATATTCATAGCTTTGTCTGATGTGAAGAATATATCCATAATGAGCAATCCAGCACTGGCCTTTGAGGCTGCACATAATGACCTACACAGGGGTGGGCAATAATTTTTGATGGGGTCCACTCCAAGAATATAGAAAATGGTCAAGGGTAGGACTTTTCCATTATATTAATGGAGGAGGTGTGGGATCTGGGATGGAGGTTGTTCTTCACACAGTGCACAGTCAACCTGTGGAACTCCTTGCCAGAGGAGGCTGGGAAGGTTAGGACTATAACAGAGTTTTAAAAAAGAGCTAGCTAAATTCATGGAGGTTAGGTCCATAAAAGGATACTAGCTAGGGGGTAAGGAATGGTGACCCTGGCCTCTGTTTGTCAAAGGCTGGAGAAGGATGACAGGAGACTAACTGCTTGATCATTGTCTTCGGTCCACCCCTTCTGGGGTACCTGGTACTGGCCATTGTCGGAAGACAGGATACTGGGCTAGATGGACCTTTGGTCTGAACCAGTATGGCCATTCTTATGAGGCTGGATGCAGAAGAGAGCTTGAAGTGATTGGGGTGCATGAGGGGTTGCGAGCTTTGGGAGGGAGTTTATGTGAAGGTGGCAGTTGTGACCTGAGGTACAAGAGGGGGTGCAAGGGTTTGGATTGTGACCCATGGCAGGAGGGGGTTGCGACATGGGGCAGGGGACTGGGGTACAGGAGTTTGGGTTGTGACCTAGAGTGGTACAGGAGGGAGGGCAGAGGGTTTGTGTTAAGTAGCATATGGGTGCAGGGTCATTTGTATGTGTGTACAGCTAAGAGCTGGAGAGGAGAGGTACTTTGCATGCTGCTGTGCTTCAAACAGGCAGGTCCCATTGGCCAGAAACCGACCATTGGAATTGTGGTAGGGGCAGGGGCAGCACATGGAACCTCTTCCCCTCCCCAGACAAATGGCCCGACAAGTCACTTTTCTGAGCAACGTACGGAAGAGGGGCAGGCAGGGAGCCTGTGTGAGGCTCTTTGCTGTGTCCATGGGCTGCATCCAGTGGTTTGTTAAGCTGCATCCAGCCTGCAGGCCTTATTTTGCTCTTCCCTGACCTACAAGGTCTTTTTCCACCTCTAACTAACATCCAGCAGTATTGCATGGCACTCGCTGGGTCAGATTCTCCACCTTATTCCTACCATTTTGATACTTCCTCTCCAGCACCTAAAATAAACTGCATGCCATTCCTTATTCTCTCCAACAGTCCTTCTGTCAAATACTTTGTTTCCATTCCTAGATAATTGTAGAGACAGAAATGTAGCCGTGTTAGTCTGGTGTAGCTGGGACAAAAAACAGGACTATGTAGCATTTTAAAGACTAACAAGATGGTTTATTAGGTGATGAGCTTTCGTGGGCCAGAGCCACTTCCTCAGATCAAATAGTGGAAGAAAATTGTCACAACCATATATACCAAAGGATACAATTTTAAAAAATGCACACATGTGAAAAGGACAAATCAAATTTCAGATGTGTTCATTTTTTTAATTGTATGCTTTGGTATAGATGGTTGTGACAATATTCTTCCACTACAGTATTTGATCTAAGGAAGTGGGTCTGGCCCACCTAATAAACCATCTTGTTAGTCTTTAAAGTGCTACATAGTCCTGTTTTTTGTTCTAGATAATTCTAGTCTCTCTCATACTTTCCCTGGCTTATTTAATGCTCTCTCATCTCACAGTGGCTTCATACTATGTGCTAATACAAGACTCAATGCAAAAATAATGGTGATCCTCTCACATGCTATCTATCTATATTTTTTAAAGTGCATGTGCGTGTCAGTCCATTTGTTCACAAACTCCTCCTAAATGGTAAGAGCTAGGGCCACCAAATTTGGTGTGTAGTAAGGATGTTAAAAACTGTGTATTTGTGTAAGCATGTGACTGCTGAAATTTTTAGTGGTTATATGTTAACACATGGAGGGTGGGTAGGCAGGAGGGAGCTGGTGCTCACGGGGAGCCGGCTGTCTGCAAGCATCAGCTCCCGCCTACCCCCTCCTCCTGCTGCTGCCTTTCATGGTGGGCAAACAGCTCCATGGGCTAGAATTAACGGATAAACCTGGGCAAATTCAGGGTTTGGTTGTGCCAAGAAAATGAGATGTGCCTAGAATTTGATAGTTTTCCATTACATGGAAAGGGAGGGGAGCAGAGAGGAGAGATCCTCACACTCACTACTGGGGGGTAGTGAGCCCACAGGAGAGCTATCCTGCAGAGTGATCAATGAGGGCAGCCACACTAGCAAGAGTGACCAGCTGAGGATGGGACTCTACCACCTTAGCTGCCAATTGTAAGTGGCCTCCCTGTCTAAAACCCCTCCACCTGCCGTACCATCGGGGCTGGCCAACCCAACCCCAGCTGCCCCATAGGACCCCCAGCAGCCTGGGAGAGACCTTCATGCACCCATCACCCTGCCCCCACTTCCCAAACCCTGGTCTGGGCCTTCCCATGTCCCTGGCCCAGGCCCCCTGGCAAGCACTGAGCTGCCCCTCCCCTCCAACTCCAGCCCACACAGGGTCATCATTCCCCACCACACCCCCACCCACATCAGATGTAGGCAATCAATGCTGAGTAAGTCTGCTAGTAACAATAATAAAATAGCAAAACATTTCCATCTCTGATACATTAAGAATTTAACTCCAGCATTTCTGAATACTATCAACATCTACACTATTGCAAGTCTAGAACTGAGATATCTAATGCCTTGCATCCACTGGTCTCATCTTTTTGTTTTTTGTTTGACTGGATTATGTCCATTGGGAAAGCCACTACCAAGTGCAAGAAAAAGGGAAAAAAACTGTAATTTTAAACACGTGAAAGACTGATGACAGATATATTAATGGTCTGATGATGTGCTGGGCTCCTTACCTGAATAAAGGCATTTGCCTGCACACATTTTGCATTTTCCACTGTTACCTTGATTCCATTTCTAGTTGCAAAACACGTTGCATAGTCTTTAAAATGAATCGCTTTTAGGATATTCGAGAGGTTTCTGACATTGTCAAGACTGGCGACTAAAACATACTGATCATCGGCAGTTTCCAGCTGAGTAGAGAGGGGCATTATTCGTTTGCATTCACCACTCCAATCTTCCCTGTGACCGTATATGTGAGGCCTGCAGGGGCAGTGTCAAAGAGAACCTAAAACAGAGGTCACATACTTCTGTTACTCTAACCCGCTGGTGGTCAAGGACAGGCGGGAACGGCTGCCCGGCTGGCAGCTGCGATGACGCCCCGGCAGCAATGCGGTGGTGAAAGTGACCAGACGGTACAAGTGTAAACGTGTCGCTATTGCTGCTGCCCGCGAGAGGGGCTGGAGTTCAGTGCAATGAAAGCGGCGGAGGAACAGCGGCCCCAGGCCGCGCCGGTCGCTGGCTACCACGCGCCCCGTCCACTGGCGCTGCAGCCCGCCGAGCCAAGGCCCGTGTCCCGGGCGCTGCAGGGCAGAGCGCCCCACGCGGCTCCCAGCCGGCGGCGCCCCAGCTTGGGCGACACGGACGGTCCCGTTGCACGAGGCGCTCGCAGGCCAACGGGCCCGCGCTGGGGAGCCGGCGGCCCCGGGCCGAGCGGGGATGGGGAGAAGCCGCACCCGGATCCTACCTATTCCCTACGAGGCGGCGCTCGCCGCCGTGCCTTACGGCTGTCGTAACACGAAGGCCGCCCAGAGCCGGGCAGCGCGGCGGCGCTGACCATAGAGCGAGGGGCGGAAGAGCAGAGCAGCTTCCGGGTGACGGACGCGTCACGTGTAATGAAGATGGCGGCGGCCAAGAGGAAGCGTGGAGGGGCTGCGGCGCGGCCCAAGAAGCGAGCCAGGGGGGCTCCCGATGGCAGCGGGCCGTGGGCCAAGCGGGGCCCGCAGGGAGCGGAGAGGGAGGAGCACAGCATCCCGGCTCCTGTCTGCAAGGTAGAGAGAGCGGCTGGTCCCGCTTCTGCCCGAGGCCTGTGCACCCCTTTCCCCGAGAGTATTGGCACAGTCCGGCCTGTCTCCATGCGGCGCCTGGGCTGAGAGGCTGGGGAGCCATCGCTTGTGTTCTCGTTCTTGGGGGTGGGAACAAGGTCACCTTAGCTCGCCGGTCCCGCTGCGGGAAGGGTCTGGTCTGGCTTTGTCTGGCCTGTTGGGATGTAGCGGGGCGGAGGAGGCCGCTTAAGGGAAGCATCTGCCTCAGTCCTTTTTTTAGCGATATTGCCTTATTTAAAAAAACACTTGTCTTCCCTGTAAGTCATCCATAGTCTCAGAGGGCCGCCCCCTGCTTAGCGTGGAAGGGAGCAGAGTAAGGATGTTAAGTAGCATGTAATTGACTAATCAAATAGTTGATGCACTTTGGATGCGCTTTTGCACTATTCGATTAGTACTGCATGAAGCCTTTCAAAGGGGCTGCACTTCATGGAGCCCGGGGTTATCTGGGGAATCCCCAGCTGATCCTGGTCTTTGTGCTGCACTTCCCCTTTGAAAGGCTGCACAAGGCATTTCAAAGGGGCAGTGCTCCGTACGGCATTGCTGATTTGAATTACCCCATCTTCTCCCCCCCCCCCCCCCCCACACACACACCTTGCTGCCTCTCTGATAGAGGCAGCAAGGGAGGGAAACGACTAGTCAGCTATCCTGTTGACTATCTGATAAGCATTTAACTAGTTGACTAGTCCTTAACATCCCTAGAGCAGAGCACTGATCTCCACAGAGATAGGTGTTGTCTTGATCTGTGTAGTCACCCATACTCTTCATATGAGTACAGCCCTGTGTGGATATAAACATGTGGATCCACATCTGACCAACATTGACTAGAAACAATGTGTATCTGATCTGCATCGGTCAACAGCAGCAAACCATCTCTCAGCGCTTGCTCTGAAGAGGCGCATCTGGGTGTATGTGTGGCCTATGGCTTAATAAAATGGGCACACCAACCATATTATTGTAAACATCAATCTGAATTTTATAACCGTCGTCATTAGAACAAATATTTGGAGCGGCGTTGGAATGCTCCTGCTGAGGAGTGTGGCTGGGGCAAGAGTGCTTATCCTGTTCTGCCCTGTCAGGTGCTCCTTACAGGGAGTGGGACAAGCACCTGTACCCCAGCCAAGTTTCTTGTCAAGAGCGCCCCAACCCCACTCTCCAATAAGCTCTGAGGGCACCCTTCTCCCCATCAGTGCTGTTACTCCTCACTTTCACAAGGAGTATGGAAAGTCAATAAGTGTGTTTCACCCATGGACTTCCTGCTGTGGGAATGGCACCAAAGTTCAGCTTAATGTACGTCAACTCCAGCTATGTTGTTTATGTAGCTGGGATTGCGTACCTTAAACCAACTTTCTGTACTATAGACTTGACCTTAATTCTTCACTCATTCTTCACCTTAAAATTAGATAACATAAACACTTCTGTACTACCACTGTATGCAGTTTAACTTTCATGTACTTAATGTCATTTTGCTATATTTAGATATGTTTTCTATCAGTCTAGATTCCTGTCCCATCCCTAACCCTCATTGTTATTGTTTAAATGAGAAAACACAGATTTCATGGTATTTACCCTTTCTGTCTGCAAGCAGGTACATCCTGTTACATGAAGTTAATCACACCCTAAGAGGGGAAATTTTATGTGACCATCCTCAAATATTGACACTGAAAACGTTGAATTGATTAGGATTTTTTTGTGTAGGAATTAAGTAGTTAAGTGTGGAAGATCAAAATTGATCACGTTAACATTTATATATGCAGCCTGTTGGAAAGACAGCACTTTATTTTAATTGAAAACTTTTGCACAAATACAGTTTTAAAAAAATCACAAATATCTTGATTAAATATTAACTTTGATTTTAAAAAGTTGAAGATTAAAATTTTTTTTCACCTTTGTGTTTCTTTTAGGGTAAATGGAAAAACAAAGAGCGGGTGCTTATTTTCTCTTCTAGAGGAATAAATTTCAGAACAAGACATCTAATGCAAGACTTGAGAACATTGATGCCCCACTCTAAAGCAGGTAGGGTCGATAGGTACTGCTTTTATCTAACTCTGTCACTGTTTTTGGCTAGAGTGTTTTAGTAAACTACTGTCTGTTATTGACATTATTCCATTATGCTACACAGAATATCTGTTGGACTCTAAGATTTAGGTTGTCAAGTGATTAAAAAATTAATCATGATCAATCATGATGTTAATAATAGAATATCATTTAAATAGTTTGGATTTTTTTACATTTTTAAATATATTTATTTCTGTAATAACACAGAATACAACGTGTATAGTGCTCATTTTATATTTTTGATTAAAAATATTTTCAATTCACCTAATACGACTACTGCAGTACATTCTCTTTATCATGAAAGTTGAACTTACAAGTATAGAATTACATGCAAAAACCCCTGCATTCAAAAATAAAACAATAAAGTCTGCTCAATCCCAATTCTTTTCCAGCCACTTGCTAAGAGAAACAAGTTTGTTTACATTTATATGAGAGTTTGCTGCCTGCTTATTTACAATTTCACCTAAATGTAAGAATAAACTGTAACGTGGCATTGTTGTAGCTGGCATTGTTAGATACTAATGTGCCAGATACGCTAGAGATTCATGTCTCTTTATGCTTCGACTATCATTCCAGAAGACATGCATGCATGCTGATGATTCTGTTTGATAACTTTCCAAGAAGTGCAAAGTGATGCATCTTCATTTTCATCATCTCATTTAGATGCAGGAGGTTGATTTTCTATTTTGGTGACTTGTGTTCTGTAGTTTCTGTAGAATGTTGCTTTTTTAAAGACTTATGAAAGCATGCTCCACATCTCATCTCTCTTAGATTTTAAAATGCACTTCAGATTCTTAAACCTTGGGTCAGGTGCTGTAGCTGTCTTTAGAAATCTCACATTGGTACCTTTTTGCATTAACACTTTTTTAACATGGAAGCATGTTCTCTGGAATAATGGCCAAATCATGAAGGGGTATACAAATGTTTTAGTGTATCTAGTACACTAGAAGATTTGCCCAGGTTCTTCAGGGCAGGGGGCTGGCTGTGTGGGGGGGTACAGAAGTCCAGGCAGAGCCTTGGGTATATGGAATCAGGGCAGGGGGTTGGGAGGAGGGCTTAGAGTAGGGGGCTGGGATGCTTTTTAGCTTGTCCCCAGGCGTGGTGGGGGCCATTCAGCCCACCTACCAACTTGTCCCCAGGGAAGGGGACATCCTGCCCTCCAGCTTCTCCAGACCAGGGGCAGAGTGGAGAGCCACACAGGACAGCTGGGGGATGGGGCAGGCTATGGCTTCTGGGGTGGAAGAGGCGGGGTTCCAGGCTGGCAGGATTTTTCCCCCTCCCTTCCTGTCCAGCAGGGCTTTCTCCCCCTGCTCTGGTGCTATGGCCAAGGGCTTCAGGGGAGGGAAGAGTTTGGGGCAGAGGGGCCACTTAACTGGCCTAGTAGCCATTGAGAGAGCCAGCCCCAGCTAGCTGCTCTCTTGGGCTATATCTACATTACAGTGATCTATCGGAAAATGGTATGCAAATTGCACTCCGTTTACAATGGGCCAAATTTCGGAAAAGCCTCCTCTTGCGGAAGAGCCCTTCTTTCTTGTGGGAGATGTAGATTCCACTACCTCCCTAGGCAACTTATTCTAGTATTTAACCACCCTGACAGTTAGGAAGTTTTTCCTAATGTCCAACCTAAACCTCCCTTGCTGCAGTTGAAGCCCATTGCTTCTTGTCCTATCCTCAGAGGCCAAGGAGAACAATTTTTCTCTCTCCTCCTTGTGACACCCTTTTAGATACCTGGGCTTATTGGTTAATCCTAATGACTACGCATGCTCTCCCTGCCCCTTGCTGCCTCTGTATCAAAGACAACAAGGGAGGAAGAGGCAGGAGCCATTGTGTCCCTCCCACCCCTGTGCTAGGATCCTACAGAGCCTCCTGCCCTTGTGCTCCTTCCTTTATATCAGAGGCAGCTGGGGGGAGGGGGGACGCTCAGGTGGAATGGCAGGACCCCTTCCTTGCTCCTGGTGCTGGCTCTGCAGTTCCCATTGGCCAGGAACCATGTCAGTAGAGCTCTGGGGGTAGCATCTATACACATATGTAGTATACAAAGCATCCTAGTTGTACTTCTGTCAGGAGCAGTAGGGACAGGTTGCTGCTTGCAGGGAGCGACCGGGGGTGCTCACCTCTGGTGGCTCCCTGGATCTGGCACTCTGAAATCCCTCCCTAACCCCACGCCGCTTTCTCTCCGCACCGCCGATTCCCCACACTGCCTCTGCTCTCCTGTACTCCAGGCCCCCTGCTCTCCCTCTTCCCTGCGACTCTCTGGTTCTATGCTGCCTTTGCACTCTGCTCCCTCCGATCTCTGCCCCCCCCCCCCGTTCCCTACGTCCCATTCCTCGTGCCTCCACCACACCCCGCACTCTGTGTCCCTCTGGCTCTGTGCCTCCCATTCCCCACGCCCCCCTTGTACTCCCCCTCCACTGTTCCCTGCACCCCTCTGGCTCAGTGCTGTCCCTGAACCCTGTTTCCCCTGTGGGTCGGGAGTGAGGGGTGCCTGTCCATAGGGAGGGGCTGGACAGGGCAGGCAAAAGGCAGTGAATGAAAGGAGGAGTTCACTTGAAGCACCTTTGCCTTTATGGGAAAAAAAACAAATGAAAATGCTATTTGCTATTTATAGGGCTAAAATGCTGGGACAAAAATGAAAACAAACAAAAAAAACCATTGCAAAATGCAAACGTGTAAAAGACAACAAAAAGGGGGGCGGGGCGGCCAAAAATGTTTTGCTTGGGGCAGCAAAAAGCTTAAGAGGGGAAGGGGCTGGGCTGGGCTGGACTGTGGAGAGGGGAGGGGAAAAATATGGGGAAGGAGCTTGTGCTAAGGGGAGGGGAGAGGAGTAGGTCAGGAGAAGAAGAAGAAAGGGGAAGGCACCAAGGGACAGGGGTGCAGGAGAGACAAATGCCAGAGGGCCAAGTGCAGACAATGAGGTAAATGGCAGGAGGTGAGGTGTCAGTGGGAGGGGAGACAGGGTGATGCTGGGAGAGGAGAGGGTAAGGGCACTGGGGGCTAGAGGGGAAAGGGAGAGGAAGGAAGGGGTGGGCATGAGGAAGGTGGGGATGGAGCAAGTCATGTGTGATGGCACAGGGGCATGAGGGGAATGGGGGCAGACGGTGGTGAGGGGTTGGGCATCAGGGAAAAAGAGAGCAAAGGGGGCAGGGGCAGTGAGGGAAAGGGGGGGCATCAGGAGGGTACAGGTGCCAGGTGATTCTGGGGGTTAAGCAGAAGGGCAGACACCTGCAGGGGAGGGACCAGCACCAGAGGAGAGAGGCAGGGCAGGTGTGTAGAGGGAGGTTTAGGAGAGGGAATGAGGAGGGATAGCTCACATGATCAGAGTAGGGCTACTGGAGGAGTGGGCACAAGGTGGGAGGGGGGCAGGTCTCAGGAAGGCTGAGGGCAGTGAGAAGGGCAGGAGTCAGGATAGCAGGAGAGGGTAGGGGTTGGGGGGCAGCAGGCACCAGGGGAGCTGATGGAGCAAGGGGAGGAGAAATGGCAGCAGAGAGAAAAGGTAGAGGTTTATGAGATATGTATTAATAACTTGGGTGATGTTTATTAATAACATATTCGTAATTACTGTTCTTATTCTTATTAGGAATTTATGCTATTAAAAAAACACTTTTTTGGGGGGCGGGGGGTGGCAAGTCCCTTTTTTGTCTGGTGAGTAGGGTTTTCCAGAATTTGTCAAGCCCTGAACATCACTAATAGCAACCCATTTAATGAGTAAAATGTGAAAAAATATTAACACTGATGCTGAAAATGAGTTGTATGCAAACTACTGAGAAACACAAACACTGAGGAAATGCTTAGTCATTCTGTAGTAATAATAGGTGAAATGTTTTAAGAAAAGCATTTTCTTTCTTTTTTTAAAAAAAAATTGCTGGTGTCCCTTTGTAAGTACAGTCAGTCCCTGGGTTACGTACAAGATCGGGACTGTAGGTTTGTTCTTAAGTTGAATTTGTATGTAAGTCGGAACTGGTACATATTGTAGGGGAAACTCTAGCCAAACATTTCTCCAGAGCTCAGTTTTATTCTCCCACACCTCACTTCCCTCAGTCCTTTATTCTCAAGCTGAGGTGTCTGCTGAGAAAAGCCGCTCCGCGTCTCCCGGGTCTGCTTGGGGGGGGCGCTAGCTTCGCATCTCCCTGGTCTGCTGGGGGGAAGCAGCTAGTGCGGGGTTGCCTCACCCCGTTTGTAAGTAGGGGTCCGATGTAAGTCGGATCCATGTAACCCGGGGACTGCCTGTATACTAAAGCATACACAACTGCTCAGTGGTACTTTTTTCTTTGTTTCCAGACACTAAAATGGACCGGAAGGACAAACTGTTTGTAATTAATGAGGTAATGCTATGACTAAACTAATATTTGTATTTTGGCTTTTTGGAAATTGTTTGTGAGAAGGAGACAGAGAGGTGATGTTGAAATTTAAGGGTTTTTTTTTTTTTTTTTATGAAGCACAAAGACTCCAAAGGCCCACTCTTTGAATTACTAGCTAAACCACAGGAAGTAATTAGTTGTTCTTTTGGATGGGAAATAAGTTAATTCACTTTCCTATATTTAATTCTGACTTGTTGAAACCAAGACTAGTAAGTTAAATATTGATGTAATCTTTCATTAATTTTACTTTTGTTACACATGAATCAATAGACTCAAGAACCTTGTCTTGAAAGCACTCTGTGTGTAGAACTCACTGAAATTAGTGGAAGTTCTGTGCACAACAGACTTGCAAGATAGAGCCCTATGGTGGCATATCAGTATCTTGGGTTTAAATACACCATTCAAAAATTTTGAATAAAAAAACCTGCAGGTTGAAAACAAACAGGAAAAGGGCTGATGGAAAGAGGCTAAAGATACAAACATTGTGGTTTATTTTTGTCAAGAACATTTGTAATTATCTTAATATTTAATTGGGATGAGTGGCTTTGGGTTTTTTTGGGGCAAGGGTGAGGGGGGCTATAAAGAGTAAGAGTGCAAGTGGCTCTATTTCATGAATTGAAGTAACTGGCATTATGAATGGATCCGTGGTGGAAATGAAGCAGAGAGAGCGAAATCAAAGCCGTTTAGACTTCCCACAGAAAAGATGAGCTGATGAGAGAGGCTGAAAGGTGCTAGAGACTACAAATGCCTGTGGCTTTTGTGATGGACTAAAGACTTCTGGGAGCAAGTGCCTTTTGAATTGTTACCCCTGCGAACGAACTGTTATTTTTTTATCACCCTGCAATCTACCAATGAGATGTGCTTTACAAAAGAATGTGGTGTTTCCCCATTTAACATTGGGAAAACTAAGGCACAAATCTGCTTGAAGAAAGCCACACAGTGGCCAGTGGCAAAGCTGGGTCTAGACCCCAGGTGCCCTGACAGTCTAATACCCTATTCACTGGAGTGCTGGTAGTTGGTAGATTTCTGGGACTGAAAAAGAAAATATAAAGGTCTTTCAAAGTTAAAACTGACCTCTCTGAAGGCTTTCAGTATTAATAATTAATGCAAGACTTTTTGCATATTTTCACTTCAGGACAGAAATGCTTGAGGCAGATTGAGGAGGTTTGTGAAAAGATCCATTTAACTGTTTAAATAGCTAATTTTCCATATGCCTTCTTTCTATATAGATTTGTGAAATAAAAAACTGCAACAAGTGCATATTTTTTGAAGCCAAAAAGAAGCAGGATCTCTACGTGTGGTGAGAAAATATATTGCTTTATTAAATCTCCCTCTTTAATCATACTTGTTTGTATTCTGACTACAACTCTAGATAAAACATTGTACAGTTTGGAGATTAACATCTTTAGTGATCAACGTATTTCAAGAGTGACATTTTTTTAAAAGCACACTTAAAACTTGATATGGCAATGTTTACTTGCTTTTCCTCTGGCTGTTTCTTACCAGAAGAAAAATATTTCATTGTTTTTTGTGCAGTTTAAGTGTACTGATTTTTAAAAAATAAATTTCATATTTGAATTAGGGATGTTAGAGTTGAACTGGTTAACCGTTTAACTGATAAGCTACTGCTTATTGGTTAATGGTATCAGTTAAATTCAGCCAGCTCCTGGGGAGGTGGCTTCACTATGGCAACACAGAAAAGCTTCCTCTTTGGGAGCTGGGCTGGCAAGAGCTGCCTCCTTGTTCCCAGGAAGGTGGCTTGGCTGTGATAGGGAAGCCTCCTCCCTGGAAGCTGGGTGAGCAGGGGCTGGTGACCCTGTTCCTAGGGAGGTGGCTTCGCTGTGGGCTCTGCAGTATAAAGCTAAGCTAAACTTTATATTGCAAAACCTGCACCAGGTATAACCTATTACACAATTTTTAACATCCTTAATTTGGATATTTTGTGACTGCTTCAGGTACATTCAGTCTGCCAGACCAAACTTCCCATAGAATACTTCAGATCTTGGCAGCAATGGCAACAGTAAATGAGGCTGGCTTTAATTGCAATAATAATAAATAGCAAAATAAGTGTAAATTAAACATTCGTTTCTATGACTCATCATTTGAGAGCTGATGATTCTATAAGCAATTTTTAATTAAAATATCTAAAGTTAACTATCATTATACAAGAGCCCATTTTAAAACTATTATGGTACAAAGTCTGGTTGAAATTTACTGTAGTATTCTAAAGTATTTTTCTTGCCATTTCTAATGGATGTCTTGTTTCAGGTTTTCAAATTCACCTCAAGGACCATCAGCCAAGTTTTTAGTACAGAACAGTAAGTCTAACTCTGATTGTCACTTCTGTTGCTTTTATTTATGTTTCTGTAGAAGAGTCTCTTTTAAAAACTAAAACTGTGTTTAAAATCATTTGTAGTTCATACCCTGGCAGAGCTGAAGATGACTGGAAACTGCCTAAGAGGCTCAAGGCCTCTTCTGTCCTTTGATCCGGCAAGTATAGAACTTCAGATTGCTTGATCTATGGTATCTCTAATCCTTTTTTTTTTTTTGTGCTGCTGTTGCCTTCTGCAGCCTTCTGCATGTTCCTAAAATTATGTATTTCTTTTCCAGGTGTTTGATCAGGAGCCACACTATGCTCTATTAAAAGAGTTGTTTACTCAGGTCAGCATGTGCCAACTTTGTTTTGGGATTTCTTGCATCTTACAAACTACCTTTATGCTAATATTTCAGGTGTAAAACATAATGCAGGTTGCTTGTGTGTAGGGATGTTAAATTGTGAGTAATTGAGTGCATTTTGCATTAACTATTCGACTAGTCGATAGGGCGTCTCCGCCTTTGAAGTATAGAAATAGCTGTAGCGCTTTTGCTACACTTTAAAAGTGAAAGCGCTGTGTGGAGCTCAGTGTCAGCTGGGGAGCTGATCTCGGGCTCCACGCGGCGCTGTCACTTTGAAATGCTGCATGCAGTCTGGGTACACACCAGCTGGCCCCGGGGCTGCATACAGCATTTCAAAGGAGCAGCGCCACATAGAGCCTACGGTCTGACCCCAGGCTCCATGCTGCTCAGCCACTGTGAAGTACCCCCTATTCACTGCCTCTTTCTGATAGAGGCAGCAAAGAGGGGGCGAAGCGACTAGCTTGTCAACTAGACCTTCACATCACTACTTGTGTGTATCTTTTGACTTAGACCCTAATTGTTCAAAGACTAACGTGCTTGAAGTCAATGGGACCAATCACAAATATAAGTCTTTGCAGAGTTGAGACATTAAGTAGTAAAATAAGATGAATTCAAAGGCAATTACACTTTACATTTTGAACTATTGATCATTTTAGATGAAAACTTGTTTTTGCCTTCTGTTATAGATTTTTAGTACACCACAATACCATCCCAAAAGCCAGCCTTTCGTAGATCATGTATTCACATTCTCTATCACAGACAACAGGATTTGGTTTCGGAACTATCAGGTTAGTTTTTTTTACCCATGACTTTTTAAAAAATTGCACTAAATGTATTATTTCATATGAAATCAAAGAATTATAGTAAATCGAAAGGAAACCATTACCAATTACAAGCATATGCTGTCATCCACCAGTTACACAAAAAGTATTTCCAAGTGTTTTATAGTGGACTAAAACTACCTTTCCACACACTTAACATAAATGAATTGCATTAGATTTTGGGGGCTGAATACCTGTAGATCCATGGGAGTAAAATGAGTAAAGAATAATGGGTATGCATAAGTCTGATACAGAAATCTCAAGTGATTTTTCTATAAAATCTATTTGTCTCAGATCATAGAAGAAGATGCAGCTCTTGTAGAAATTGGACCTCGTTTTGTCTTAAATCTCATAAAGATTTTCCAGGGCAGCTTTGGCGGACCAACTCTGTATGAGAATCCACATTACCAGTCTCCAAACATGGTAACAGTCTTGCCTTTGGTTTTGCTTTCATTTAAAAAATTCATTTAAGCCTTGATTTTGCAAGCTGGTCTCTCAGTGAACCGTGTGCCTAAAAGAAAAGTGAGCAGGATCAGTGGTCTCAATGTGGCAATATGCTTAATAGGTTATAATTTTAGGGTAAAATAATCACCAGCATGTGAACTGAGCAGATTTATGAAACTAGTAATACTGAGTTGTTTAATCTCTCAATGAGAAGACAACAGTATTTTGAGGAATGTGTCAGTTGGAGGTTGATTTTTTTTTTAAAAGATAACGTTTGAAAGATAAGTGGAGAGCATTTTGTCTCCGCCTGTATTATAGAAGGTTTGATATGAATTTTTAGAACCATCACTTTTTTAAGATACGTTTTTGTGTCCCTTGCTTCTCAGTGCAACTGCATTAACATACTTATCTTTTTATAGCATCGGCGGTTGACAAGATTGGCTGTAGCTGCTAGATTTAGGGAAAAACAGCAAATGAAAAACCTACAGAAACTAAGGAAAAAAGAAGAAAAGACAGTTATTCCAGTCGATCCTACTGAAAATGTCTTTGAAACTCCATCAGAAGAAAAGCCATTGGAAATTGAGTTGGTTAAACCAGAGCTAAAAGTAAATTTGAAAAAGAGAAAGAAATTATTTCAAAGACAAAGGAAGGGGCAAAAAAAACTTTCCAGGGTGGGAGTGTAAAGTGTTTTAAATAGGAAAAAAATAAGCAAACTTCAAAAAGTCATCCTAGTCTGTATGCTTATGTCTTTAGCTATAATAGCTCTTTTTTTTTTAAGCCAGCACCTGCTTGCCACCAACTTTGAGTACATGAAAAATCAGATTTTTGTTCTGCTCTAGGACTCAACTTGTCTCAAACTGTTTGTTTTTTAAATAAAATGTGTTGGTATTTATGTTAATGTCTTCTAAAGAATGCCTCACAAGTCTCTTAGATAAATATGGGACTGTCAGGGGAAAGGGGTTGCACGGCAGTAGCAAGAGGGACATAAGGAAGTTTGACCAAAAATTTATAATTAAAAATTTGTCTTGTATGTTTCAGTAATTCTGGAGATTTTTGGGGGAGCACTACCTATAGGAGTTTGGTGCTTTATCTAGCAATATTTCAGAAGTTTAGCTCCCCAGTCCTGTCTATCAGTGGTCAACTATAAATCTGTATTTATAATTATGTTGTACAGGTACACTTTCACTTTACAGAATGCAACATGCCCTGAGTAGTGGTTCACTCTTTTTTGGACTATTAGCCACACTATTTCATGGCTCTTGGATAAGAGACAGGATCGTGTAATTTTGATGACAGGATGATTCTGTCACTTCAAAGAATAGTGGATCTACAAAAGCATAAGGGGCTTGCCTCATAGAGAAAAATAGGTTTATTTTGTGTTGCTCTTTGGGGTCCTCCTGTACCAAATGTGCTATTACTACTCAGTTACAATGCAACGTTGTCCTTTGTGGGTCTTATGCTCCTTGATATTTCACCTTTCTCTGTTATCATTTCTAGTGTGATAGGTGCTGTAGAAACATTCTGGGCCTTGTTTTTCTAATAGCTCAGTTATCTATAAATAATTCTTCATAAAATCAGTTTCAAATGTGTTATTTGAAAACAATGGAAATTTTCATTATCTGTTTTTACAGTTATTCATAGTGAGATCAGACTCAGGCCTGTAGTTAGATAAACAATGTATGCAATGCGTATACCAGAACTCAGTGTTGGTAAATGGGATTCTGTAACAAAATCCCCAAATCCTCTTCCTGTTAAGTAAATATGTACCTAAAAAGAACTGGAGAGAGCGGTGCACTTGGTTTTTGAGTAGTTTGTAAGTGCTTGAGGCATGAACTGCCTTTTTTGTTCTGTGATTGCACAGCTCCTGGCACAAATAATAAATCACATACTTGTAAAATACTTTCAGCATCAGTTTTAGTCACCACTTACAGGGTGACACTAACACACATTCCCAGTCCCAAATTTGCCCCCAAAATGTGTATTCTGCACTTTCCAGTCCTTTTTTGGATTGTTCAGATATTTTAGTCTGAGGGGTAGTAGCTGTGTTAGTCTGTAACTTTAAAAACAATGACTTGTCCTGTGGCACCTTAGAGACTAACAAATTTTTATTTATTATATAATATAAAAATCATGAGCTTTTGTAGGCAAAAGCCACTGTCTCAGATAAGCTTGAGATATTTTAGATTTAGTGCCTCCATAAGGATCAGTATCCAGTAGTTGCTCAAACAATTCAGTTGGAATACAACATGATGTTAATTACAGAATAAAACATGTTTATTTAACAACAGAGAGAAAATTTGAGTAAAAATGAGGCCCTAAAGTCAGAAACAGTTACAAAATAAAGATAACTCTTTGTAGTGCCAAAAGTTTAAACAAGCTAGAGTTGGCTTAAGGTCAGTTCTTTACCACATATTCCTAGTGACAGGAATGACCAAACTTCTAGTCAGGATCCTTCCCACTGCCAGATGACTGTTGATGGGGGAGGGTGTTTGTCTTATTTGATGAAATGAGATAGAGAGGCGAATAGGGAAAGAATACTTGGGGTCTTTTTTGCCCATTACTTTTATAGTCCAGTCAACTTTGAAATGCATTTTCCTGAAGATTATCGCTGTGTGGTTGGAAATTGGTGAAAAAAGTCCCATACTGTTGTGTGCTAAAATGTGGATTTGTCTGTTTCTGCCCCTCTTCTTTGCCACATTGTGGCCACTTGACAGGTAATTGCCTATCAGTTTTGACCATAGCTGAGTAGAGGCAACAATCTATCCTGTGTCTTTGAGAAACATGTTTACCAAATCTGGTAGCTTCATGTCAGTCATAATTTCATTTTATATTCATAACTTTATAATGTTGCTATATAGTTTCCACCATGTTATTGACTCGTGAGTTAGTTTTCAAATACCTCACAAAACATGCTATAACAAAATTATAATGTGTAGGGTAAATGAACCCTACAATCACACCACTCCCTTCCCTTGCAACACTTCGTCTCTTCTACCACCAGACCAATTCCTGGCCTTTTGTTTAATCCAACTCCCAGGAACACGGTTCTGTGGCCTCCTCCACTCTTAAAGGGACAACATACTCCATTACATGGAGGCTGCTTGACACTGGTGACAGCTAATCCCAGTGCAAATAATCTCATTCAGTAATGAGTACATTCATAGGACCGTGCCATGAGCTTGTCCTTTAGTAATAATAGTTTGAAATAATTGTTTGGAGGTGTTAAATAAAAACCAAAATGTGGCAAGTCTTGAGTTAGTATTGCTAGGCAAGGACGTAAAGTTGCAATCTGGTTGGCTGCTGCTATCCAGTGATCCCTCCAGAGCAGTGTTTCCCAAATAGTGTTCCGGGGAACCCCGGGGTTCCGCAAAGTGAAAATAAGGGTTCCGCAAGAAAATTCCATTACAACATGTTGCTATTAAATGCTTAATATTTTTTTATGAATGTTATTGAAAACAATTTTCATTTCTGTCGATCTCATGACCTTGTTTAGCATTTGTTTATTATTATCCTTACTTATTTGTGGTCTGCTTTTCAGCTCCATATATAATACTGTTATTAGGGGTTCCACAAAATTCTTTTGAGTTTAAATGGGTTCTGTGGCCAAATAAAATCGGGAAACACTGCTCCAGAGTATAAAGATAAGGATGCCTAGATATAATTAGATCTTGTCTATACTACAGAAGTGAGTTTTGTAATGATTGTTAAAGTTGGTTATGGCTCAACTTTGTAAATAAACGGAGTCCTTACTAGAAAAACTTAAAACAACAACAAATAATCTTGCAGCACCTTAGAGACTAACAAAACATGTAGATGGTGTCATGAGCTTTCATGGACACAACCTACTTCTTCAGATGAATGGAGTGATTCAGGCTGGTTGAGCTGCAGCAAAGTTCAATTTCAGTTGTTTATATACTGTACACAGTCTACAGAGAGGCATGATCCACCATTCCAACATCTAGTCAGCCTCATTACCTGTGATTGCTCTGCTCAACAGTAACCACAGACAGCTTTAGTCTCTTTAAAATCAGGTTACATACACATGATAGTTATGTCACATCAGGATTACAAAACTGGCACAGCAGATACAGATGGATGGTCTGCTGGAGACTGAGTAACAGCTGAGTTGGCTGCATGGGTACTGTGGAAAAGGCTGAATATGGTAGAAGTGCTGTGGGAACTTTTCTCTCCCAATACTGGATAAACAGGTGTTTTTAAAAACCTCATCGTTACAGAAGTAATCTCTTTTCCATTTGGCAGACAATTGAGCTAACCATCTGCAGTGTTTGTTTGCTGGTACTATTCTTTTAAAAAAAGGAAGAGAGCGCCAAGCTGGAGCAGCATCTTTAAAAGTGTCCTGACCAACCGCCCTTAAAGAAGGTGAAAACAAAACTGCAATAGGCAATTAGGGAACACCCAGGCCATGGGGCTGTTTGCCTCTGCCAAACTTTTTTAAAAAACAACTTACTAACAATCTGAATATTTTCCCCATCCACATAATACAGGCTGTGTTTTAACAGTCTCTGGCTGTGTCTACATTGGTGCGATCTTGCACAAAAGCGGCCGCTCTTGCGCAAAAACTTGCTGCCTGTCTACATTGGCCGCGTGTTCTTGTGCAAGTAAACTGACGTTCTAATGTGTGAAATCAGGGCTTCTTGCGCCAGAACTCTGATGCTCCCGCTCAGGAATAAGCCCTTTTGTGCAACTGTTCTTGTGCAAGAGGCCAGTGTAAACAGGCAACATGAATATCTTGCGCAAGAAAGCCCTATGGTTAAAATGACCAGTGGAGCTTTCTTGCGCAAGAGAGCGTCTACACTGGCAAGGATGCTCTTGTGCAAAAGCACATCTCTTGTGCAAAAGCACATGCCAGTGTAGATGCTTTCTTGCACTAAAAAATTTTTGCACAAGATCGTGCCAGGGTAGACGTAGCCTCTGTGCGCAGGACTTTTATACAGATAAATCCCCCTTCCCCCCTGAATGCCCAACCACCCTTGGTTACAAAACAAGACAAGTCCCACCTGACTGTTTTGGGTCCTCACTTCAGGAAACATTGGCCCATCTCTTCTAAAAAGGTGGGACAGGCTGTGTGTGTTGGGGGGGGGGGGGGGGGAGACAGTGGAGGCACCCCACATACAGACTCCTATAAGACAAAGCTCCCAGTATCAGGACTGGCCACGACCTCCAGTAGACAACTGCCATGGAACGTGCTCACCCCCTCCCCTGCCACAGAACCTCGCCTCTAACGTTCTATCCCACCCCTCTCCTGCCGTCCCTTCTTCCCATAGGAGCTCCCGTGGCCCCGCCCCCCGCCCACCTGGCCCCGCCCATGTGCAGCTCTCGCCTGCCCCCGCCCTCCGGGCCGGCAGGGGGAGGTGTCTAGTCTCCTTATGGTCTGTGCGCTCGCTCCGGCCGGCCCCTCTCTCTGTGCTGCTGCCGGCAGCGGCTCCGGCTGGCGCCTCACCCCGCGCGGAGCCCCAGCCGGCTCCTCGGGGGCCGCGCGCGCCGCCATGAAGTGTCACTATGAGGTGCTGGGGCTGGCGCGCGACGCCTCCGACGAGGAGCTGAAGCGGGCGTACCGGAGACTGGCGCTGCGCTGGCACCCAGGTACGCCGGGCCCCGCGCCGCCCGTGCCCGGCCCTCCATGCTGGGCCTCGCCGGGCCTGGCCGCTCTGTGCGCCCCGTGCCCCAGTGCCGGGCGGGACGCGGACGGAGCCGCGTGGGGGGGGACCAGCCCCTGCGCCCTAGCCCGGGTCCCAGTGGCGGGGCCTGGGGCGCCCGTCTCCCGGCGGTCCGGCGAAGCATCGCTCCCCTGAGGTGTGCGGGGCCGGGGCGGGCCGCCGGTGTTGCCATCTCACCGGTTCACCTGCCGGCCTCTCCCCCGCGTCTCTGCTGCCCCGGCCTCTGAAGAGCGGCAGCGAGGCTGCGGGCAGGGAGCACGCGGGTTGCCTGGCGCCCTTCGCCTCTGCCTCGGGGACAGCCTAGCCCTGCGAGGCTCCCTTGCTGGGTACCGGCCTGGCAGCCAAGTAGCATCGCAAGCCACAGAGTGTAAGGCCGGAAGGGCCCCCCAGGCCTGGTCTGATCTCCTGTGTATCCCAGGCTGCCGCCGCCCTAACCCACAACTGCAATTTAACCATAAGCGCTACATTGGGATGTTACATGTAGGTTAATTAACTAATTGACTAGTCCAAGGATTTTTCCATGGATTAGTCAATGAGCGGGGGAGCTGCAGTGGAGTTAGTGCCTGACACTGGGAGCTAATTCTGCTGTGGCTCTGCCGTTTAAATGTATTAAGAGCTTGCCAGCTCTTAAACCATTTAAAACTCTGGTGCACAGCAGGAGCTGGGCTGGCTGATTCCCAGCTGTGCTAGGTCCCTCCCTGCTGTGCTTCAGTCTTTGAAATGTTTTAAGAGTCAGTGGTCTCTTAATACACTTAAATACTTTTAAATTGGCTCCCCCCAGCACTGGCTCCTGCTCTCCCCCTTGCTGCCTCTGGACTAGTGGACTATCCAATAAGATTTTGCTTATCTGATAGTTGACCAGTCGCTTGCATCCCTAGTCTACAGCCCCCAGGAGACTAAATTATCTGCCCCAGGCAGAGAATAACGGAATTTCACAGTGTCCAAGGCACTACAGTAAAACGCCAATGGTCTAGCATCTGATGGTCTGGCACTCTTGATGGTCTGGCACCATCAGGAAACTGGGAGTGCTCCAGGCAGCCGGACGATTGGAGCTGCTCTGCCCCCAGCTTCCCAGATTCAGCTGCTGCTAAAACTGATCAGCGGCTGAATCGGAGAAGCCGGGGGCAGAGCAGCTGGAGTGCTGCCAGGTAGGTCCGCTAGCGCTGTCCCTCGGGGCTGCGGGACCATCCCGGCAGCATCCCAGCTGTCCCCGATTCAGCCGCTGCTGAAACTGACCAGTGGCTGACTCCAGGAAGCCTGGGGCAGAGCAGCTCTGCCTCGGGTTTCCTGGAGTCAGCTGCTGATCAGTATCAGCAGCAGCTGACTTGGGGATACCTGGGGCAGAGCAGCTGGGGTGCTGCCGGGTTGGTCCAGTAGCGCCAAGGAACAGCGCTGCACTGCGGGACCAACCCGGCAGCATCCCAGCTGCTCTCCTGCAGGCGTCCCCGATTCAGCCGCTGCTGAAACTGACCAGCAGCGGCTGAATCAGGGATGCCTGGGGCAGAGCCGGACTATCAGAAGGGAGGGCTACAAGGGGTCTGGGGTGGCATCCTCCCCCACCCCAGACCCCTCATAGCCCCCCCTTATGATAGTCCGGCATATATGATAATCCGGCACCCCCTGGGTCCTAAAGGTGCCGGATTATCGGAAGTTTACTGTACAAGGATAGGGAATTGATTGAAATATACCAGATGGTATTGGCAATCACCCCATGCTGCAGAGGAAGGCAAAACCTTCCCAAGGTCATAGCCAGTCTGACCTGTGGAGCAATTCCTTCCAGACATAAGATGACTTTTCAAATGTCTTTTTATTGTTGGTTTTCCTTGATAGCATTGTGCGCTTGTGTAACTTTATAGACAGTCAGCTTCATGTGTTTGCATGGTTATGCTAACCTGCAACAGGGAAGAGTACACTTTCATTTTAAATAGTAACATTTTATTCTAAAACCACAAAAGTTGACAAGAAGACTCAGACACGAGTAGTACCTGAAACTATTTTGTAATTCTTAGTAAATTTGTCGTTGGTCCTTTAACTGTTGCTTTACATGCAGCAGTATCACTTTAAGTTTTACTTAAATACTAATTCTCTAAACTTGTTCTTAATATGACTGTTAATTTGGTGGAAGGAGAAACATTAATGGAAGATGAAGCTGATCAACAATCATATTTTAGTTAATGTGGTGATGTAACCCAGACATTCTAAAAAGGCCTTGGTTGCCCTTCTGAATTGACTTTTTTCTCCATTTGTCTGATTTCTTCCCTAAATAATTACATTGTGACATGAGTGCCAGATGTTGCTATGGTCTTAATTTTTAAAATTCTAATGACTTTAATTGCAGACAAAAACCTTGAAAATGCCGATGAAGCAGCAGAACAGTTCAAATTAATCCAAGCGGCGTATGATGTACTGAGTGATCCTCAAGAAAGAGCATGGTAAGTAACACTTGTCTGCCAGTGGAGAGAGAGAGATTGATTCTGCTTTTCTGTCTTGGGCAAGATTTCCATTGACATCATTTGTGGCTTGCTTGTATTGGTAGTCTGGATTGACTCTTGGAGGGTAACAGGCACTTATCCTACGAATAAGGATGTATACAACTATTGGGTCCCAGGATTACAGCCATACGGCATGTTAGTTGTGTTCTTGTAACAAAAGACACTTGAAATCACCTTTTAAACATTGTGTTCCTCAATTGATTTGCTTATTTTAAGTGGTTTTTGCTTCCATTTCTCCCTCATGTGAGTGTCAGGTTTATAGTGGTGTCCTTTCCCCCCACTTTGGATAATAGTGAGTTGCTGGCTTCATAAGTTTAGCTTTCTCAGGAAGCATATTTTTGCTTCTTCACATATTAGAGGGACGAATGGCAGGTATATCAGCATAAAAATGAGGAGTGCTTGAAGAAGGTGTTCAGATATCTACATATCTTGTAATACACATTCATGGAATTCTCAAGGAACGTGTTAGAAGATCTTTCCAAGAAAAACTGGAAGGTCCACACTGCCTTGGGTTTTCATTTCAGTGGTTGTTTTCAGTTTTATGTGTGCTTGATGCTATTTTCTGCTAGGTATGATAACCACAGAGAAGCTCTACTGAAAGGAAGGGTTAACGGAGAGTACCAAGATGATAGTTTGGATCTGCTGCGCTACTTTACTGTTAGCTGTTACTCTGGATATGGCGATGATGAAGAGGTAATGAACTGACTCCCTAATAAGTTAAGTTAAAACTTCTAAGAAAAGTGATGGAATTAAATTAGTGTATTGGTATACCATTCTTAAAATTAGTGAATGTAAATTGAAAAATCTTTATAACAATCTATATTTTTTTTAAATGGGGGAGGGGAAGCAAAACATACCCTGGATATTTAGTCAGTTTAAAATATCCCCTTAATCAAAAATGCCTTAAAACTGTATAGAAACACTTTTCATGTACATAATATATTCCCAGGCACAATTTTCACCGTGGAGTTTTTTGCTAAAATGTTTCACAAGTTGGAATGCTTTAGAATATAAAATGCAACACTATGACAGAGCTCTCAGGTATGCACTCGTTGCCATTTAAATTCCAGGTGGAGTTTAAGGTGTTGATGTAAATAGGCCAAAATGGTTTGGAATATGCTTGCCTGAGAGATTGTCCCTCTCCTTGTGATACTGCCATAGCTGCAAGGAGATGGAACATCTTTAACTTATAATAGTGGAGCTCTTGGTAAGCTGGTCCCAAGAATTCTCTCCTGCCTTAGTCCAACACAGCCTACATTTGCTGATGTTCAAGGCTTGTGTATTATTTTCCTTACCATGGAGAAGTTTTGTCTGTGCCTGCTATGGGTCAGCTCCCTGACTCAGCTGGCCAAAGGGCAACATGGGTCTTCCCTTTCAGACTTTCTGAAGTTCTGCTGTTTTTTTACATAAATGAGAGAGGTACATACTCCAGCCCGCCCCCTTCACCCGCCTCCAAGAACAGGTCGAACCTCTGTAGTCCAGAACTCTTGGTCTGGAAACATCCCTCATCTAGAATGATTTTAGTTGGGTGTGGCCAAGTTTCCTGTGGTCCCATAAAGTTTGTTCACAGCCACCAGTCCTAGCTCTCAGTGTTTAGTGATGCTGTTTAGCTCTAATTTACCCCTAAATGTCCTCCAACAGCCCAGTAAGCAGTGAAAGTGTTGGTAATACTGACAGACACTGTTGACCTCCCATGGTCCAGAAATTTCTCTTGTTTGGAGCCGGTCAGTTCCCGAGGGTGCCAGACTACAGAGGTTCAACCTATATCTTCCTGGACTGTCCAACCCCTGCTCTGTTGAATGTTTAGAGTGTTCACATATCTGCTGCTACTCTTACAGAAGCAGTACACCATAGATCCTAGTTATAGCTCAAGTCACTGCTTCACTTAATTCACAGTAGTTAGATATATCTATAGGGAAAACAAATGCAAGTTTATTTAACACAGTATACAGGTTTTACTGGGCTACAATGATTTTTTTTGTTTTTAACAAAATTGAAAGGGCTTCTAGAAGCTGGCATAATCACTTGATTTTGGAATACAAAGTCTTCGTTTTGACTTAAAACTGTTAATGTAGAATTTAAATAATGATCTTTCTTAATTCTTAAATTGCATAGGCATACAATTCTTTAGTAATGGTGATGTGTATTTCAGGGGTTCTTTGCAGTCTATCGCCAAGTTTTTGAAAATATTGCAAAGGAAGAGGTGGAATATATATCTCAGGAAGATATGGAAGAATTTCCTACTTTTGGATATTCTCAAAGCGACTATGATGAGGTAAGAAATATGATGTTTGGAAGTCTAACTTTTTACTCCATAATATATCTCTAGGACTTGGGGCTTAATCGATGTCCCATTGAAATCAGAGGAAAGACTCCCACTGACGTTGAGAGTCGAATCTATCCCAATATATACATAGTCATTCCTGCCCAACCAAAAGCTGTTATTTAATGTATACTTAAACATTTCACCACTTTACCTACATTAACATAACGTCAAAAATCCTAGCATAGGTGCAGTTATACTAGCATAAAAGTGCTTATATAGTTTATCCAGTTTAAAGAAGAAAATAGAATACACTGGTATAAAGAAAGGATGTTAAGTAGCTTATAGTTGTCTAATTTAATAGTCAACAGGGTGGCACTGCTGCTTTGAAATGCTGTGAGGAGCCCAGCATCGGGCTCCTTGTGGCATTTCAAAGCAGTAGCACCACTTGGAGCCTGAGATCAGCTGGGGACTTCCCAGCTGACCCTGGGATCTGTGCAGCGCTACTGCTTTGAAGTACCCTTCTTCCCCTCCCCCACATCTGAGAGCCAGCAATGGGGGAGGAAGTGACTAGTTGACTATCCTGTCAACTGTCCAATGAGCATTTGCTTATTGGACAGTCAACTAGTCCTTAACATCCCTAGTATAAAGCACCATATAGTGCAGTGGTTACCCACCAGTAAATCGGGTGGATCTTAGAACCTTTGATAGGTGATCCTGACAGGTGTGGCTGGCACTTCATCTTCCCCACTCAGCACTGTCATGCTGCTCCTGCCTTCTGCTTTGGAGATGCCCCTCATCCGTGGGAGCCTCCTGCTTGCTATGCAGGGCATGAGAAGAAGAGGAAGGGGGGTGCTAATGTCAGGGTGCCCTTCCTTCCACCCTGTACCTCATCTCCACAGAGCAGAGGAGATCAGGGATGGGGAGAATTTGCTTGCTGCTTTTGGGAGTGATGCAAGGCCAACTTAGGGGTGAGCCTACATTAGCCCCTTACACCACTACCCAGAAGCCACCTGTGGTAACTGGTGCCCAGCTGAAGCCAGCATTCTGAACCCGGGCCCCTATCCTGAAACCCTCCTGCATCCCAGATCCTTGGCTCCAGCCTGATAAAAGTGAATGAGGATAGGGGAGGGCGGATGGAGTGAGCAGCAGCAGGGCCTTGCAGAAGAAGCAGAAGGAGGTGGGGTGGGGCAAGGGGGTTTGGGGTAGATCCTGGGTTGCACTTAAATTCAAAAAATGATCTCGTGCTTAAAAGATTGGAGACCATTGATATAGTGACAAAACTGTTTAAAAAAAATTACACCCATTACTGGTATAGCAGTAAAATTTAAAGTGCAGACCAGGTCTAAGAAATAAAAGGACAGATTTAATTCTTGATGTCTAATTGAAACCACCCTTGCCAACGTTCTGAAGTGTTACATGTTACAAGGAATACCTGAAAATCTGGTAACTACAGTATTTTATTTAACAACACAAATAGAGTCTCTTATGTAATTTTTCTTTAACTACAGTTACAAAAGTAGAACTTGACTGTGTAAAACAAAATACCCAAGAGACCCTGTGACTTCTGCTGAAAACTCTTCTGCTATCTAAGCCTTTTCATGGTGATGCCATTCTCCCTCTTCCTCCCCCCTTCTCCACCACACTTATACTTCCATGATACCATCAACACTCATCGCTGCTCTGTTCAGTCATTTCTCACTTCTTGTCCAGAGACTGGTCCTTTCATTCTGTCATGCCAGCTATCTAACAACTGAATATCTCCCTTGTTAACTTTTACCAAAACTTACTAACATACTTGCTGTCTTCAACCAGTAAGCTGACAGTCCGCTTTCTATATTAGCATTTAAGAGGATCATTCCTAAATATATATTCTAGTGTGTTCCTTCTTGCTCTCACCTCTTTGTAATACTTTCTGGTGTGATTATTGCTCCTAAATTTAATTTATATTATACTCTTAATCAGCTGTGTATATTAATGTTCCTCCTGGCATCTTCAGAGAGACATTTACTCTAAATTGTTTAAGGTGTAATCAAATTCCTAACTCAGACTATTATATCAAATTATTTGACAGTCAGCAGAAGTTGGATACAAACTGTTACAGACTGGATTGTGATAAGGGGCCTTCAAGGCTGCAAGTAAAGTTATGAGTTGGCATAATGAGATAAAATTATAGAAATGGGAGGAAATGTTTATGGGTGGAATCACCAGAATGTTTTGATGGAATGAGGTTGACACATGATCTTCGACCTTTGTTTCTCTGGGTTCACTAAATGAAAGCCCTTGATTAAAAGCCCTGAGTTCAAGTGAACAATTTTTAAATTGACTGACAATTCCACCATTTCCAGGAATCCTGAGTACACTGTGGCATTGTTTGGCCTTCATCATCCTGATCCCAAAAGGCTTTCTGATCAGACTGGGCCATAGAGATGGAACCAGATGACATGCTGCTTTCAGCAGCTTTGGCTAAAGCTGGAGTGAACCTTGAGTTCCTGCCATTGTCATTTTCCACCTTATTTCTCCTCTCTTGTATACCTCTCTAACTTTAGTTTTATAAGAATTGGACTTAGGTGCAGCCTTGGCTACCTTTTTCTACACTGCTGTGAACAAGCAAGCAATCTTTTGAACAACCCAAACCTGGTATGAATTTGGATAGGTCTCAAGAGTGGCTGAATTTGGATAGGTCTCGAGTGGCTAAATAAGACCATATGCTCAGGTCTGTTTCTCCATCAGGAAGGTTGCAAGTGAAAATCGGTACCAGAGACAAGCTGTCTCTCTACATTATTTGCTATTATTTTCTATCTCTGTGTGCGCCTTTCCTCTTAAAGAAGAAACTTACATCAGTCTTCTAACATCAGCAGCAATTCAAGATCTTTACAACTAACTTTAAACTAACTTCTTGTTACCTCCAGAAAGGGTAGTGAATGCTATCTAAAACTGTCAAGTGGGGCTTTTCTCTGTAAATAACTATGGAGGAAAAATAAATGTGGGCTGTTGCTACAATAAAAGGCTTAATAATTTTAATTTGAGATGCTTCAGCTCTTTAGGTTTTTTCCATTGCCTTAACAAATGGTGAAAGACTTATGTTTTTTAAAAATGGTAGTTATTACAGTGGAGGTTGCCAGCAGTATTTTGACAAGAAAACCTGGATGAGTTTGACTGGTTAATATTGTAACAGTGAAGAGGGGTTTCACTACCATCTTATCCCTTGTTAGGCCAAAGACCTACCCCCTTCCTGATGCCACAGGCCAATGCCAGCTTTTTTAGCTAACTTGGCGTGAATTTGGCTTCACTGAAATTTTAAACCTTTTTCCACATAGTAAGAAATATTTTGGACTTCTCTAAGACACTCGGTTTATGACCACATGACATCTTGATTTAAAAACTTGCATATAGAACTATCAGTGGAACAGTTTACCATGGCAGCTGGTGGATTCAGCACTGCTTAGAATCTTTAAAATTAGATATCATTCTAACGGAAATCTTTAGTTCAGATCCTGAAGAAAAAATTCTGCATGTGGTTGGTGTGTGTGTGTGTGTGTGTGTGTATATATATATATATATATATATATATATATATATATATATATATATATATATATATATATATATATATATATATATATAGGAAGTCAAATGAGATCATTATGGGAGTCCCTGCTGGCTTTGAAGTCTGTATATCTATGACAATCTAATAGTCTTTGGTTACTTTTATTCAGTTTAATGTCTTACAACTTTTGCCAATTCCCTTTTTTCAATAGGTAGTCCATCCTTTTTATGCATACTGGCAGAGTTTCTGTACTCAAAAGAATTTTGCTTGGAAAGAGGAGTATGACACACGGCAGGCATCAAACCGCTGGGAGAAACGAGCTATGGAAAAAGAAAACAAGAAAACTAGAGACAAAGCAAAAAAGGAGAGAAATGAACTGGTTCGTCAGCTAGTGGCTTTTATACGTAAAAGAGATAAGAGAGTACAGGCACACAGAAAACTCATAGAAGAACAGAATGCAGAAAAGGCTAGGAAAGCAGAGGAGCTCCGAAGGCAACAGAAGCTCAAACAAGCTAAGTATGTAAATATTGAAGGAAGCATTTTTTAAGTTGAGAAATAATCATAGGAGATTTGTATGGAGTCCTGCTTTACCATCAGCAGCTTACATTGTTTTAAGGAGTAAATTTTGGGATTTCTAACATCTGTCCTTAACACTGAGTTGCTGATGGTGGAGACAACCCTTCTGGTACTCAACATCTTGAGTAGTAAAGAAATATGAAATAAGTGTTAAGAATCAGTATTATATTGTTGCCAGTCTTCGGTGCCAGATAATCAAAAAGACAGAGGAGATAGCATGTTGGCAGAAGGCTCCTGAAGATGAGAAGTGGGTAGTGGATTTCCTTTACTGAAGGAGATCTGTTGTTCCTTTATCACTGCGGGGACGGGGCATTCTGTATCCCTCATTGCGCTGGTGATTAAATGCTTTCATCTGTTTGATTAATATTTGTGACCATTTTCTTTGGGTGTGTGTCTTGTCCCTTTTTATTAATCTAGTCTAGATTCAGTGATTTGCATGGGACGGTACTTTAAGACTACTCAACAGCTATATTTTCCCAAGTGCTTGGTAGTGTTATTTTTGACAGCTTTGCTAGCTAACTTACCGTCATGTCAAGAATATCATATGATATAAACTTCATACCTCAATTTGTTTCTTAAACTTTGGGAACATTTTAGAACATAGTAAATTTTGCTAAGGAAACAATGTACAGGATTGATCAATGGTTGATTTAACTTGAGTTGCTTATTTGGTAATAGTCATACCTCTGACGGGGAGGAGTTTATTAGCATATGATGATTCCTATCAACTTGGAATATTTGCACCTTAGCTACAATTTTTGAAATTCTCTCTCTGGATTGCACTCTCAAAGTGCAAAATACATTGTTTATAGTTTAAGAATGAATTAGGGGCATGGCACTGTAAACACAATATATTCTTGGCACAAAGCCTGTCTGACCTGGGAGGAGGAGGAAGAAACTTAAATGTGTAACCACTCTTTTTTTTGCCAGTAGATCCATAGGCTCATTTTCATTGTTTCTGGAAGTTTTTAATAGAGTGCATTTTTTCCATTGAAGATAATGAAGCCAATGTGGCATGTTCATTGTGGGCAAAAAGCTTGAAAACTGAGCGCAGGAGTTAATTGGAGTGAAAATCTGAATAGCTGAAGTACAACCATTGAAGAGTAATTGTGCGGTGGTTATATAAATCAGACATTCAAACCTACCTGCTCAGTTTTCCAATCCCTGCAAAGAAATATTAGTTACTAGTATGTGTTAGATTTGGTTGAGACAAGACAACAATGGGGTTTCCTTCTTTTTAAATAAGTTAACATAACAAAATAATGATCCTTAAATAAAACACAGTTACCACTAAATTCTCGGAAATATAATAAGTTGTTATATTCTGTTAAAGGCTTGGTGAGCAATATAAAGAGCAAAGCTGGATAACTATGTCTGATCTAGAGAGAGAATTGCAACAGATGGAAGCACAATATGAAAAGGAATTTGGAGATGGATCTGATGATGAAGAGGAAAGAGAGGAACAAGAGTCAAGAGAAGGAATGGATGGTAAGGGTTAATGTATTTTTTTATTTGATAGTTATGAAAAGACTTTGCAGTTGCTCCATATTTGTACATACATAACCATACAGCAGCATTCAAATTCTCCACATTTAAGTCTGAATTCCCTGCTGGTATATACCATTCACTTTGATAGTTCTGTCCTCCTTTTAAACACTTATCTTCGTGTTAATAATGCATGCTTATTTGTGATTGTGTGAAGAAAAGAACAGATTATATAACAAGAGAGTTCTTATCACTGTGCATACTTTAGTAATTCTAAAGGGCTTGAATGGGCATTGTTGAAAGCATGATGTGACTTTAATTGCTAAGTATCTCCTTAGAATCACTGTCAGTTTCCTTCCTCTTCCCTTTTCAGATAAACAGAGTGATGAAGCTGAAGATGTTGAATTTTATGATGACTTGTACTGCCCTGCTTGTGACAAAACTTTAAAGACTGAGAAAGCGTAAGTTTTATTTCTTTGAAAAATTTGGAGACTTTCACATTCACTTAGGTTATCTGGGAACTAAAGTTCACTTTAAATCAATTAGTTGTAATGTTATTTGGGCATCCATGCCCCCCAGTCTCTGAAAGGCTCAGACTTTTTCTTTCATTCATTTTTCATTGGTATTGGAATTTCTTACTCTGAACATTGAAAAGAATTAACCATTGTCATTGGTCAGAGACCATTAAGCAAATTTTGCTTAATTTACATATAAAGTAACAATTGCTCTTGACTCCAATGCTAGTAATTATCTACTGCTCTTCATAGAATGAAGAACCATGAAAAGTCAAAGAAACACAGAGAGATGGTAGCACTGTTACGGCAACAGCTGGAGGAGGAGGAAGAGGAATTCTCTGTATCTACAGATGACAAAAATGCAGTACATACCAAAGAAGATGAAGAAATAGAAGAAACACCCAAACAAAAGTACTTTAAAACAGATTGCTTACATTTACTGTAGCATTGATTTATAAGTAGGCTACATAATGGTGGTCTTAATGAGACTGAAAAAAGACTCTGGTATAGGCTTATGATCACATCAGGACTCATTTAATTGTATTGAACAAGATGTTAAAATATCTCTTGACATCAAAATCCCAACAAAAAAGTAGATTTTTAATATCTGTGGAATAAACTGTTATCTTCTGGCTTTATAGATAGTAAATATCAAGGCAAAGCGAAGATGTTAATATTTTAAAGCAGGAGATCTTGTAACAGGCTAAGTCTTTGTTGTGTAGGTACAGCACTTTCCGCCAGGTATCATGACTAGCCTAGAAAACTTGTTTGTTTTTTCAGTTAATCAGAAGCTAGCTTATGCAGTATAAAGCATATTTTTAACAGCTGTACTGTGCTTATGATTAAGCTGGTTTCTGAATGGCTAAAGTTTAATGTCCTGTCATTAAGGATCATGGTTTTCAGATTCCGTTTGAGCAGAACATCTCCAGAGATATCACTAACTACCATAAACAGCACACAAAACAGCTGGGGAGGAGGAGGAGGGAGAGAGGTTGTATTTGTGACACAATTGAGATCAACGCTGACTTTTAAATTTTGTGTAATTGCCAATATTCTATCTAAAAATGCATTCAACTGTTCATTTTTATCTTTACAGATTCTCCAAGAAAAAGAAAAAGAAACATAAAACCATGATGGTATGGAGTTTCTACAAAATCTTTCTGTGACTGTATTGAAAATTTAAGGAAACCGAGACTTGGGAAGCTATTTATTTGGTCTTCTGACCTAGCTTTCTAGTATTCTAAAAAAAAATGAGGGAACTAGGAATGCTAGAGATTACACCAATTAACTCGTTGTAATAAATATTTCTCAGTGAATCCACTGTTTTCAAAGACTATGAATCCATATGTTTTAGCTTAGGTCCTTGTATAACCCTCATTATTGTAGTATTTGAGCACTTCTCAGTCTTTTGTGCGTTTATCCGAACACCCCACATGTGAGTTAGCTCCATTTGCCAGATAGCTTCACTGTGCCTCAGTTTTTGAAGTGTCTTGCCCATGGGAACTAATCTTGAATGTCCTAATCCTAGCCTATTGCCATAACCAGACAGTCCTTTCTTTCAGCTAGAACGGGTTGCTGGCTTCCATTAAGGAAACCATTGTAGGCATAGTCCTCAAAAATCCACCACTTGACTCTAAGGGTACGTCTAGACTACATGCCTCTGTCACCAGAGGCATGTAGATTAGGCTACCTGACATAGTAAAATGAAGCGGCGATTTAAATAATCGCCGCTTCATTTAAATTTACATGGCTGCTGCGCTGAGCTGACAAACAGCTGATCAACTGTTTGTCGGCTCAGCGCGATAGTCTGGACGCGCGGGTGTCAACATCAAAGGAATTTGATGACCACCCAGGTAAACCTCCTGGGACTTTTGTCGACAAAACTATACCTGCGTCTACACTACTGCTGAGTTCTGTCGACATAACGTCGATAGAACTAAGCAGTTTTGTCGACGCTGGTAAACCTCATTTTACGAGGCATAATGCCTTCTGTAGACAGAAGGTGTTATTGCATATAGGGTTGAGTCTAGACTACAGAGTTTTGTCGACAAAGCAGCTTGCTTTGTCAACAGAACTGAATGTAGTCTAGACGCTCTTTGTTGACAGAAGCTTTGTCGACAGTATCTGTCGACAAAACTTCTGTCGACAAAACCCTGTAGTCTAGACGTACCCTTAGTAAGCTACTTTTGTCTGAGTTTGCTAAAGTAACTATTCTATTGATTCTCCTTATCTTGTCTCCCAGCACCCCATTTCTACCCAACACAATTCTAATTGTTGTTTAGAAGATTGAGAGAATCCATTATCTGGTTGCCTCAGATCTTTGACCCTTGTTAATCTGTATAACATGCTTTGGCTGAAATTTTCCTGAAGTGAACACCTGTCATGGAAAATTTCATCCCATACATTTAAAATTGGCAGTCATAAGCAACTGAAAACAGGATCTTTTATTTGGGGAGTGTTGTAATGGGGCTAATAAAAATGGCAAGATAAAAGTGTTATCTAATCCTCTCTTTTCAATTCCTTAATGGCTAGGGGTTCTTGGAAATTCTGAGCTGTGACTTATACTTTTGATAAAGACTCTTTGGCTCTCTCCTCTTCTCTTCATCACAGGCTGTCTCTTTCTCAAAATTCCACAGACAAACTTCAATTCTCTTAACCTCACTGCATCTCACATAAAATATCAGTGTAAAAGTAGACAAGCTAGATTTCATTGTGACCAATTGTTTAATTGGTAAATCTGCAATTACTGCACATATAGTTACCAACTAATTATCTGAAAGCAATAAATACATTTTTCTTCTTTGGATAGACTTATGAAGACTCTTTGAGCAATAAAAGTGCAGATGATAGTATACTTGAACAAAAAGAAGCTGACACTGTGGACCAGGACAACAGCATAACAGAAGAAATGGAAAATGTTGGCCAAAGCAATACTGCTTGTGATAAAGCAAGTACTGCAGAAGTTGTAGATCAAGTTAATGAACCAAAAAGTGAAGCAAAAAGGTAACAGCATTACTTTGATGACTTGTAATGAATAACAATTTACACTGTTACATACTTTAATTTAATAATCCATTTTTTTAAAGACTGAATTTCTTTACATCATTGAAAATGAGTTTTATAAGAGTAAAACTGATATGTTAGACTTAGGTCTTAGATTGGCAGTTTCTTTAGATTGCAAATAACCCACTCTTAAAAAAACAATATCCAAAGAGATCATCTTGTTACAAATATGATGATTTTATAAACAATATTGCTTTGCTGTTAAAAATTAGATTTTATAATGATTTACAGAGGACATTGGCAGCGGCACAAATGAGAGTTAAGCACTTAACTAATGTTTGTGCTTTTAAAAACCTCATTCTGTTAACTCTGGATCAACTTGATGAATGGTTCTGGGCATTAATTATAATACATAGCTATCCCAAAAGCCATCACAATAGGGCAATAGTTCTCAGACTTTCCAAACTACTGTCAGAAATCTGATTTGTGTTACGTGCCCCCCCCCCCCCCATTTCACCTCCCTTAAAAACCACTTGTTTACAAAATCAGACACAAAAATACGAGTGTCACAGAATGCTGTGACTAAATAGGGTTGCCAGGTGTCCGGTTTTGAATTGGACAGTCGGTATTTGAGCTTTCTGTCTGGTATTTTCTAATCAAGTTTTATTATTATCATGAGTATCGGGCCAGCCCCATTCCCTGCTGGTCGGTTTGCCCTCCTGGCCAGCCCTGCTCCCTGCCAGCCTGTGCCCGTCTCCCCCCGGCCAGCCCCGCTCCTCCCCCCCCCCACATATCCCGTTCTGAGATCACATGTGTGGAGGGGGCAGAAGATTAGCTGGGGCTGAGTGAGAGCTACAGAGGGATACAGCAGCTTTGTAAAGAGGTTCCACTTTTGGTAAAGTCCTGTTGAAGTTTGTTAGTACCTTGCTTACATGATACAACAGTAGGCAACCCCGGTTCTCCTCCTAGCCACCATGGAAGGCTGAGCTGAAGTTGCAGCTGTGCCGCCCTGGGCACCTTCTCCCTCCCCTGGCTGCACCAGCCTGGGCCCCTTCTCCCAGCCTCCTCAAGCTGTGCCAGCCCGGGCCCCTTTTCCCTCTACCCCTGCCCTGGCTGCACCAGCTTAGGCCCATTCTCTCTCCCATCCTCACTGGACTAGAGGGGTTCAACCTGTAGTGCTCTTTATGTAGTCTGTTGTAAAACTAGGCTGAGTTGTAAAACTAAATGAGTTGATTTTCCCCTGGAAGATGTGTGTCCATGAACCCCGGGTTGAGAACCATTGCAATAGGAAGTAATTTTGTTTATACTGAAGTACTCATTTTTTTTATTTCTATTGTAAAATTAGAACTCTGTTTATGGTCTTATTTTTTTTTTGCTGGTGAAAGTGGAACAAAAGTTTTAAATGTTTAAAAAAACAAGCTGAGTGGAAAAAATTACAAACATTTATACATTTCAAATAGTACACTGAGAAATAGTTTATCATTAGGAACTAGTTAATAAAGAACATAAGAATGGCCATACTGGATTGGCTCAGTGGTCCATCTGTTCCCGTACTGTCTTCTGACAATAACCAGTGCCAATTATTTCAGAATCAGGGGGAAAAGACAGTTATTGAGATTCTGACCCCTTTTGTCCAGTACCAGTTTTGGCAGTCAGAGGCTTAGGATACCAGAACATGGGGTTTCATCACTGACTATATTGGCTAATAACCATTGATGGATCTATTAGCCATGACGTTACCTAATTATTTTTAATCCAATTATACTTTTGGCCATAAGTTTCATTATCGACTGCTATTGAAGAAGTACTACCTTTTATTTTAAATCTTCTGCCTATTAATATAATTGGGTGACCCTGGCTCTTATGTGAAGGGGTAAATAACACTTCCATATTCACTTTCTCAACACAATTCATAATTTTGTAGACCTGCTATATCCTGCCTTACTCATCTTTTTCTAAAATGAGCAGCCTCCATCTTAATCTGTCATCTTATGGAAGCTGTTCATACCTCTAACCATTTTTGCCTCCCTTTTTCTGTACTTTTTCCAGTACTTTTTCCAGTTCTAATACATCATTTTTTGAGATGGGGTGACCAAAACAGCACAGAGTCTTGAACATGTGGGAGCCAGTGGCATTATATATTTCTATAATTCTGTTTCCTAACAGTGCCTAACATTGTCAGCTTTTTTGACTGCTGCTGCACATTGAGCTAATGTTTTCAGAGAATTATCCATTTTTCCTCCCTCCCCAAGATCTTTCTTGAATTGTAACAACTGATTTAGACCTCATCACTTTATGGATATAGTTGGGATTATGTTTTTCAGTGTGCATTACTTTACATTTATCAGTGCTCAACTTCATCTACCTTTTTATCATCCAGTGTAGTGAGGTGCCTTTGTAAGTCTTCCCATTCAGATTTGAATTTAACTGTCTTGACTAATTTTGTCACCTACAAACTTTGCCACCTCACTTAGCCCCTTTTCCAAATCATTTATTAATATGTTGAACAGCACAAATTGCAGTACAGAGCCTTGGGGGATCCCCTGTTTACATCCTTCCATTTTGAAAACTGGTCTTTTATTTCTACTCACTGTTTCCTATCTTTTAACCGGATACTGATCCATGAGGGAAACCCTTCTGCTTATCCCATGACTGCTTACTTTGCTTAAGTGTGTTTGGTTTTGTCAAGATAGCACCATTTTTGCCAGTTCTCATGACTTTAAGTATTGTGATGTACGGACACTTGCATGGAGAATTTTATACGAACAGTCACAAGCAGTGCAGTTTACAGTTTTTGTGAAGTGCTCCTTTTTACAATAAACCTGTAAATCACTGTGGATGTGCTTTTTTGCAAGAACTCAAACCAAAACAATGAAGGCAGCTTGTTTTCTCTGTGCAAGCTACTTCTAGCTTTCATGCATAACTCCAGCTTTTTCAGTGCTTTAACTGTTTAGATTTTTTTTAACACTAACAGTATTGTCATGGGGTAAAGTACATTATGTTCCCCTCCCCCCAAACACACTTGTTCTCCAAGGCTACCTACACTACAAGTTTTTGCGGCAGAAAATATACTAATGAGTTCCTCATTAGTATAAGTCGCTATCTCATTTACATATTTTCTGCCAATCCATTTTTCACTAGGGGTTTTTGCACAAAAAGAAGCAGCGTGTGCAAAACCCTCTTTTTGCGCAAGATCCTTATGCCTCAAAAAAGGGGGTATACTGATCCACAGGCAAAATTTTCAGATCCTCATAATGCTCTTAAATAGTTAATGTATGCTGTTCTCCATTCTAACTGTAGCAGTCACTTCCATTAGAATAACTGCCCAAGGTTTGAGGGAAAAGTGAATCACACACAAAGAACACAAGAATGGCTATACTGGGCCAGTCCATTAAGCCCTATATCCTGTATTCCCACAATGGCCAATGCTATGTATCGCAGAGGGAGTGAACAGAACAGGTAATCAAGTCATTCATTCCCTGTTACCTATTCCCAACTTCTGACAGATTCTAGGGACACCATTCCTACAACTATCCTCCATGAACTTATCTAGCTCCTTTTTGAATCCTGCTATTGTCTTGGATTTTACAACATCTTCTGTCAAGGAGTTCCACAGCTTGACCGTGCATTGTGTGAAGTAGTACTTCCTTTACTTTTAAAACCTGCTACCTGATAATTTAATTTGGCGCCCCCTAGTTCTTGTTAGTGAAGGAGTAAATAACTCTTGTTTATGCACTTTTTCTCACACTAGTCAGGATTGTATTACTTATTCCAATGCCAAAATTTCTTTTTTGTTGAGAGGAGACAATCTCATCTGCATGCAGTATTCACGATGTAGATATACCATGGATTTATAGAGAGTCAACAAGGTTCTTATTTTCTCCCTTTCTTAATGATTCCTAATGTTTATTAAACAGAAATTAATAGTGAACCAAAAACTGAATTTAGGAAAGTATCTTCAACACTAGTTCGTGCAAAATACTTAAACAAAAAACCACTCTATAGGACCTGGTGTGAAGCTGCAAAGTTAGCAAATGTTTCCTTTCATTTCTGTGTTCAGGTAAATGCAGAGAGAGTTGAACATTTCATTATAGCAGCATTCATAGCTCCATTGTTCTCTGGTTATCTTTTCTTCAACCTATTTGTTTAAATATTGGCCTACTTAGGTCTCAGTCCCCATTTAAGTCACTGACATGGGGTTAAAAAGACTTAGTAATTAAACTATCAATCCTGCTGAGGGTACAATAAAGATAGACTGAAATGTTAAATTCCCTTCTTTTTTTCAGCAACCCTAAGCCTAAAGGAAAGAAAGCTAAGGATACAAAAAAACCTGTTAAGGTATCTCAAGAAACGGTATGTGGAAAGTATTTAAAACTACAGATTCTTATGGCTGGTAAAAACAATACCTTAAAAAATAAGACTTTGATCTGGTAGTTTTCCTGCTCCTGACACTTTCTTCAGTTCTTGAAAGCTGCTTTTGCATGTGTTTCTCACGTATTTGACCACAAGACACTTCTTGTTTATGCATGTTTACTAAAACCTAAGAAAATTGGCTACATTCTTTTCTTTGGAAAAATTTTTTTTTGTAAAAAACTATTTTAGCTTAATTTAGAACAGTTTTGTACATACATTGATTTTGCACTTCTAGAGCCATCTACACTAATCTGTCTTTTGGTGTCTCTGGGTGTCTAGCTGTCAACTGGAAAAAAAAAAAAAAAAAGCTGCTATCACAATGTTTATATACTGCCATGGACAGTGGGAATCCTTCGCCTGTAAGGTGTTCATGCAGTTGAGTTTAAAATAATGGCATGACTCTCTTATTAAACGTATGGAGGCAGTGGGGCTCTCAACAGGGGTGGAGGGAGTAGCTGCCCTGGGGCCAGGCATTTAAAAGAGCCACCCTTTAAATTGCTGCCAGAGCCCTATGCAGTACTTTGTGGGTACCACAAAGGGCTAGCTGGGGAGGCCTGCTGCCCAAAGCCCTGCCTCTTTCAGGGGCATGAAATTGGGACCCCTCCCACTTGTTCAGAGGCCTGGCAAGTCTCTCTGTAGCCATGGTAGGCTGTTAGCTGATGCTTCTTATGAAACTATATTGTAGTAGCACTAAGTTGGAGCCCTATTGTATTTGGCAATGTACAAACAGTGACAGCAGTTCAATTTATATTATACACATACTGGTGAATATAGATTTCAGTTTATTAAAAATGTGTAAATAGCATTATATTTAACTTGGTGGTAACTGCTAATAATCATCTCCTACTGTCATTCAACTTTAAGCATACATATTAGTCTTTTCTGTTAGTACAAAAAATTTAACATGGGGGAAAAACTTCAAATCTGAAATTTGTTTTAAAATGAAAGCCCAGGGGAAAAAACAGTATGTGCATAGTTTTGTTGTAGGGAACACGGTTTAAAATTGTAGTGACAAGGAGTCCTATAGTGCCTCAGACTTAACAGCTGTATTGGTGCATAAGCTTTTGTGGGCAAAGACCTACTTCATCAGATGCATGTAGTGGAAATATACAGAGGCAGGTATAAATATGCAGGCCAGAATCAGGCTAGAGATAACGAAGTTAATTCAGTCAAGGAGGATGAGGACCACTTCTAGCAGCTGAAACTTGCAGATGAAACCATCAGCTCAGGATTAAACAGACTGTGAATGGCTAGCTAACTACAAAAGCAGCTTCTCCTCTCTTGGTATTCGCACCTCCAGATCAGCTGCTAGAAGTAGGCCTCATCCTCCCTGACCGAATTAACTTTATCTCTAGCCTGATTCTGGCCTGGCATATTTATACCTGCCTCTGGATATTTCCACTACATGCATCTGATGAAGTGGGTCTTTGCCCACAAAAGCTTATGCGCCAATACATCTGTTAAGTCCATGAGGTGCTACAGGATTCCCTGTTGCTTTTGCAGATCTAGACTAACATGGCTACCCTGCTGCTACTTAAAATTGTAGCATTTCTTGCAGTTCCCTAATTTGGCACATAAGGAGAAGTGCTGAATAGAGCATATTTGCCATAGAATAGTTTTCTTATGTTTAAAAAGTTAACTTTTATTTTTAAACTGATTAATATGCAAGTAAAACAGTAAAATACTGTTATTGTTTCCACAGTACCTACTAACATGAAGCATTGTATTTTTTTTTCTCCAACCAGAATGAAGATGTTCCTATTCACTGTATAACCTGCAGTTGTGAATTTCAGTCCAGGAATAAACTATTTGAACACTTAAAGGCCACAGGCCATGCAAAAGCAATGCAAGCACCAGCTGCAAATGGTGCTGGGAGCAGCAGAAACAAAAAAGATAAACGTAAAAACAGATAGGACTTCTTGATTGTTTTAAACTGTCAGCTTTTGGCTGCATAGCTGAAAACTCATAAAACCAAAGGACAGAAATCCTACAATCCAAATTAAATTGGAGCAGCTCTTGAGCCTACAGCAATTACATTGTGGCAAAACATTTTTATATTATACTTTTTTTTTTTTTTTACCAATACTTCATTAACAACTGAATTTCATCCTGCTCATTCCAGGGCCTTGAAAGTCTTGAAAAAAAAATTCTAAAAGCTGGTCATCCTAGATACCTGGTGGGACATGCAACTGTACAGAGGGAGGAAATAAATTATTTTAACACTTATTTTGCTGTTTATTTTATAGATCTCATCTATTATGATGTAGGATGGCGTTTGTGTTTGACCATCTGTCCATAGCTTTCTGAGTTTGTTGTTACAGTGGTTTACTAAGACTTAAGAGCTGTGGTTCTGTATGGAATAATATAGAAACTTATGTAGGGTGTGATGCAATGTAAGGCCCCCACAACTGTATAAAACTGTAAGGTAAGGGCTAATTTATCTCTAAACTTTACCATTTTGGCTGTGTAAGTGTGATTACATCTTTGATTGGACCAAATACTTAAAAACAGTTAGTTGAAATTAACTCAGTTGTAAACTGATTAATAGGAGGATGGTTTTAATCCCATCTTAACCTTTTTTCCCCCCTGCTCAGTGTAATCTAATGTGAGATCTCTGCTGATGACATATGGGGCACATAGCACCTTTTGGCAGCATCTAGAGATGGAGCACTGCTCTGCGTCAAAGGAGAGAAGATCACTGAGGCTGAGCAAGAGACTGGCTCAGAACCTAGTGATATCCTTATTTTAATATGGTTTTTCTCTAAACTGCTAAACACAATCCATCTGCATGTTACAAGCTACCTGTACAACTTTTCTTCATTGAAGAGCTTCCAGCCTCTAGAAATTTGACTCCTCCTCACTTCCTAGTAATGTGTGTCAAGAACAAATCTACAATCAAGCAGCAAAAGCAATTACAACTTTTAAGATCACTAGCTACTAAGCAAATGTTACTGGAGCAAGATTACCCAGAATAATTCTTATGTCACTGCAGAAACTACATCCCAGAATTCCAGCTCATAACAGTTCTTCCTTTCTTTGCCTGACAGTTTTGCTATTCCAGATCTGTTGTAAAGCAGTATCCCTTAGCACGCCTTCTCATGTATGCTAGCCTGAGCACATCAGCCAGACTCACTTGCTGGTGTGACATGTTTTCAGACTAGTTAGCATTAATTAAAAAGTGTTTGTCTTAACTGGTATTTTCGTTATACAAGAAATCAGTCTCGTTGTAAACTGAGTGATCTCACATTACTTAAGCATAATTTATTATTTAATTTAAAATATTCAAAGCAGCTAAATTAGATCAATCTTATCTTCATGCTATACATTTCTTGCCAGTTGTACTTATAGCAATATTTCAGAGTTGGGAGGGTGAATGTTACCAACCAAACATCTTGTCTAAGGAGAAACATTAAGAGTCTATATTGCAGTTTCTTGCAGATGTCTCATTAATGCAGCATGAAATACTTTCACTGCAAAGTCTGCATCTTGCTTTGTAATGCACATTGGAGGTTTAAGTCTAAATGTCTGTAGAAAGAAAGGTAGAAAGTTTTAAATTGGAGTGGGAGGAAGACACTGGGATTGATGTAATTACATATCCATTAATCTCTGCATTTTTAAAGGTTAGTAACCATGGAAAAAATAAGGACAAACTGTAGTTGCAACAGTGGAAATATGATGTTAGGTATGTGGCTGATCATTCCTCCACTGTCCTTAAAAAACCTCCATCTATATTTTAGAGCGTGTGTCAGTCTGTTTGTTCAAGATCTCCTCCTAAACTATAAGAACTAGGACCACCAACGTATGGGCTGCGTCTAGACTGGCATGGTTTTGTGCAAAATCTTGCTGCCTGTCTACAGTGGCCATGAGGATTTGCACAAGAACACTGACTTTCATGTACAAAATCAGTGGTTCTGACGCTCAGGGATAAGCCTTGCGCAAGAGGGCCAGTGTAGACAGCAACGTTAATTTCTTGTGCTAGAAAGCCCGCTGGCTCAAATGGCCATCGGAGCTTTCTTGCGCAAGAAAGCATCTACACTGGCACAGATGCTTTTGCGCAAATACTTTTAATGGAAAAACTTTTCCGTTAAGTATTTGCACAAAATCATGCCAGCTCTGGTGATAGGTTAAGAGAAAGCTGCATAACTTAAACCAAGAGCAGGATTGGGTTCCTCCTAAAAAATGTGAAAGGGAGGGGTAGAGGAGGAGGAATTCAATACTAAGAGTAGCCCTTGGAGGCAGCTATAGCACCTAGAGTAAGAAGGGGAGTCACTGGACATCAGAGGCAGCCCCCTGGAGCCTCATTTTCCCTAAAGAACAGCCTGTGGGGGGAACGGCAGCTGCCAGGGCCTAGCTTCCCCTGCAGTCTGTGGGGGAGCTGCTGGATGAGGGAGCAGCCCCTAGAGCTTCAGCAGGCTGTGGTAGGGAGAGGCCCCTGCAGGCCAGAGGCAGCCCCTAGCCTTGCCACCCACAGACAGCCTGCAGGCCCAGTGGAAAGGGGGGGGAAGCGATGGAATGTGCCCACTGGCGTAGCACCACCCTTGCTGCCATAGGTAACCCAGCTAAGACCCCTCCCAGCCCCTTGCTTTGAGTCCTATACCACCTCCCTGAAGTCTCACTCCAGCCTTCATTTTAAAAGAAAATACAGTAATTGAAATAAAGCCTATATATATTTCATTTATTTTTCACAAGAAAACCTAAAGACTTTACTAACACTACTGTAACTGGGTAGAGGAATTAAGTGAAGGGAGAGAGCTATAGCTAATCATCCAAAGCTATATTGCAGGATTCAAGTATGGAAAAAAAAATCAATTAAAACGAAGCAGAACCAGCCCAGTAAGGTGTGATTAAATAGTGCACTTCAGCCCCATGCTTGTTTCATCAACAAATAATTATATTCTACAGTATCTTAGAATGGAATTGAATTTTAGTTTTAACATGTTCCCTTAATTAGTTCAGGCTTCCAGCTCTTTGAATACAACAGAACTTGGTCATTCCTATGTAAACCCTGCTGGTGCCTATCACCTGTTACAGCTGTGGTTGAGATTTGATTTAGAACATCATTTGCTTTTATGCTACTCAAATAGTAAACTATACATCCCAGGGCAAACAGTCTAAAAATCTGATGAGGCATGCATATTAATGACAGATTTAGGAAAGTTCAACCCTTGCAGTTTCTATTGCTGTCTATAAATGCTGCAGATGGTCTGTCCTCAAACAGGCTGAACTATTACTAGAAGGGATGTAAGCGATTAGTCAAGTAGTCAACTACCTGATAAGCATTGGCTTATCAGGTATCAGTCACTACTTGACTAGTCACTCCCCCCTCCCCTTTGCTGCCTGTCAGAGGCAGTGGGAAGAGCAGGAGCTGGTGCTGGGGGGAGCCTGGCGGCTCTTACTACATTTAAAAAAAGCAGAGGCGCAGCACCTGGGACTCAGCTGTCCAGGCTTGTGCCCAGTCCCACAGTGCTATAGCTCTGCCTTTTCAATGTAGTAAAAGCCTAGTGGCTCTTACTACATTTAATAAGCGGAGTCACAGCAAACTCCCTTAACTAATTGAGTAGCTGATAGAAATTCCATCAACTACTCATCTTATCAATTGCTATTTAACATCCCTAATTACTAGATGATCATTAGTAGGTGCAAATCTGTTTGGATCACTTGATTGTGCATTGTAGGAATTAATCTGAGGTATAGTATGTGCATCATCAAATATCCTTTATCTTCTGAAGCTGGCTGATCTGAGGGAGCTGGATTAAGTCCTGGCTCTGAACACTGTCAGCAGTAGGCTAGTAACCGTACTATTACCCTGAAGGACAAAAATGCCAGCAGTCCTTAGAGAACTTATTTCAAGTGAAATGGAATAAGTTAACATATAGCAATTTACTGGGTACAATGGAAGGTGTGGATTCACAAGAGATGTTCTGGCTTATTCCCAGATGGGTAGAATTTCATCAGCTCTGAGTATGCCAGGCTGACAAAATTTAATGCACTTTTCTCTTTTCATATGGTTCTGACCATCAGCCCATGACAAAACTGAACAATGTGACAGATCTGATAGGACTAGGCATTTCTGGTTTTGGTAGCATCTAAATATTAAAAAGATAGGGTTGATGGGTGTATCATAGACTACTATTAAGGATCACATTCCTTTCTGAAGAGCAGGAATTTAAAGAGTAAATAATTTACTGAAATAATTGAGAGGATTAAAACAAAAGCATCTTGATCTGCAATATTCATTAAACAAGAAGACTTGTTTACTAACTTCCAAACTTTTTTATAGTTCTCTAAAAATTAACTTCAATTCAATTTGAAAAGTCAAATCAGCTGCAATTAAGTCAGGACAAAAGATACATAAATGAGTTTACTGTACCTGATTATACAGTCCACCCCTGCCAATCAATAATCCCATGTCTTTGCAGTTTTCCCAGATCTGACTCATCTCTTCAACTGGAAGAGGTTGACAACTGTCCTGTGGAATAGAGAAAGCAAGAGGCCTTTTGTCTAGATGTCAAACTATATTACGGGGAAAGCAACAAGTGTTCTATTGCTACCACCCATTTTTGGATAAAGTTAATGATCATCTTGCCTTTTAGGATGGGACTATTCAGAGTTCCAGATGTATTAAGCACTTTGAATATTCAAATTATTAGTGCAGAGTTCTGACTTGCTATTTTTCAGATAAATAGCTACATGCTCTCAGTTGGCATATAGTCATTTCACACAAGAGTTTTAATACTGGGTAAATAGAAGGGCATGTGCAATTTACCAACCTTATTCTTCACCATTTCTATCCCAATCATAAGGCCTTTGCCACGGACATCTCCAATGATCTCAAATTCATCTCTCAATTTAGCAAACTCCAATAGCATATAAGTCCCCACTTCTTCACTGTTCTTTTGAAGACCATCTTCTGCAATAGCCTGGTTTATGTACAAAGACCAAAGTTGTTGGAAATAATGAATTATAGAAAATGGCTAATGAAAACACCTGTAACTAGCCTGCAAGCTCATTACCCCCCAGCAGAGATTTACAACTTCGTATTAGTAAGTCTGCCTTAAATTTTACTTTAATAAGAAAGGCCACAAAAAATCTAAACTATGTGTGTCAAATTAATCAATAGCTTATGTCATATACTTTTTCATTATTTACTCATCAGTTAATTGATCCTCAAGGTACTAATGTGTAAGCTTTACACAAACATATAAAACTGACCATGTTAAGCAGCATAAAAAAATCTTTGTCCGATTCAGTTCAGCTCTAAAAAGTGTCATAAAGTGCCATAAAAGCAATGTGACATACCTATAATTTGGCAGTGTATATTTATTACTCCTTGTAAAGCTTTCTGGTGAACATCTGAGTACATTATTATGCTGTATTTAGCAAAGCATTCATTTTAAAACTCAGTAATTATTGATTTATTTCTACCAGCCCCTGGCACAGAGTCAGGATATTACAGCATTTAATCAATGACATATTAACTTACCTCTACTCTGAATTGCAAAAATGAAGATTTTGCAATTTGAGGGTCTAAAACTCGCACAATGTCTTTATTTAATCCTACTCAGATTTGAGGATCGTGGCTAAAACACAACTTGGATTAGAGCCACCTTGGTAGCAGTTATTTTAAACAAAAAATGAGGTGTTGGAGCTCCTACACTTTAATTCTATGCTGAATGCAACAGAAGATAGATAGGCTGTTGGTCCTCTGAAGTGCTATTCTATTTGAACAAGCCTCCAGTAAATTTGGATGTAACAAGGGAACCAGATGGTCAGAACCCTGCAATATAATATCATTACATAGAAATGAGGTTTAAGGAAGGGTGTGTACATATGACCAAGTGAATGTTTGTCCTCACATCAATACGACCTATACCCTTGCCCTGCTTTTCAAGGTGTTGTATGAGGATTTAATTTCACTATTCTTTTTTGAAAGTGGAAGCTTGGTGTTTAAAATATGCTTTAAGTATGTACCTCAGAGTATATGCTTTTGCTAGGTTAGATGATTTCTATAAAGGAAAAGTGATGAACTCCATGGCTACGTCTACACTGGCATGATTTTCCGAAAATGCTTTTAACAGAAAAGTTTTCTGTTAAAAGCATTTCCGCAAAAGCACATCTAGATTGGCAGGATGCTTTTCCGCAAAAGCACTTTTTGCAGAAAAGCGTCCTTGGCCAATCGAGACGCAGTTTTCGGCAAAAAAGCCCCGATTGCCATTTTCGCGATCGGGGCTTTTTTGTGGAAAACACTACTGTGCTGTCTACACTGGCTTTCGGAAAAAGACTTTTGCCCGAACGGGAGCAGCATAGTATTTCCGCAAGAACACTGATAATCTTACATGAGATCGTCAGTGTTCTTGCGGAAATTCAAGTGGCCAGTGTAGACAGCTGGCAAGTTTTTCCGCAAAGTCAGACGATTTTGCGGAAAAACTTGCCAGTCTAGACACAGCCCATGGGACTGAACTGCTTAATTATGACACCTACTAAAGTAAACTCCGTGTACTTCTATTGACAAACAGGATACTGAGCACATAAGCAAGGAAAGAAAAAGATGAAGCTATTAATCACAGTCTATTAACCATAGCGTTATTTAATCCTCTTATTCCTGCTACAAGGCGAAATCAGTTATAGAAATGGGAGAGAGGCAATTAATTTGTTCTTATATGTGTATATCTCCAATGAATTAATAAAAATAAGTATTTCTCATTTTCTGTATATAGTAGAAGTTCCATCATTTGGAAGGGAAGTAGCACAAAGCTGCCTCTGCCAAAACACTTAGCAAGCAATAGTGTAGTAAGATACTATGAACATATCACTTTTTTCTTACATCAAGAACTGCAGATCCAACTACACAGGCCATAGGGTTTCCTCCAAATGTGTTAAAATGAAGATTTTGAGCCAAGGAATTTGCAATCTCTAAAAGAAAAAGCACACTCATTGGTTTTCTTCCTCACAATTACCTGACGACTGGTGATAAGTTCTATCAGTTTCAACTTCATGTTTAATAATATAACATTGTGCTCCAATTTAATTGTAGGCAAAAGAAGAAAAGGATATTGTTTCGGGTAACCAATTTGAAATCATTAGGGCAAAGTTTCAGAAGATACATGGTCTGTAGCAGATGCTAAAAGGAAAGGGGATGGGGTTTTAATAGATGAACAATTATGTTTCTAACAGAGCTAGAGAACGGTCTAGTTAGTACACCTATGATAAAACTTATTCTTTCCTTGAGCGATTAAATCCACTGAATTGTTCATATTAACTACTCAACAATTCTGGAGTTGTCCAGAATGCTTCTCTAGTACTAATGGTATGTCTCATGGGCAGGGCAATGAATTTAGAATTTCTGTGTTCTGTCAGTTCTGCCAATGACTCACTGGGCTAGGTGTCAATCTCAGTTACACCAGTATAACCATTGCTTTCAATGGATTTATTTTAGATTTGAACTGGTTTAATGGGGAGCAAAATCTGAATTGGATTAAAAAAATTCAATGCCTTGTTTTTTTGTACCATGAGGACAATACTTACTATTTCATAAGCGCGGTCTTCTGGCTGGATAAAAGGCTAGAGGGAAGCTAAGTTATTCTATAATCTATTCATTAGTCACCTCAGTGTTATGCTTTAGAATAACATACCTGATGTGGTTATGACAGCTGCCATTGGAAAGCCATTACCAATTCCTTTTGCCAAGGTAACAATATCAGGGACTACATCATGTGTTTGAAATCCCCAGAAATGGCTGCCAGTCCGTCCAAACCCTGTCTGGACCTTTCAAAAAATCCAAAATAGTTTAAGTTGTTTCTTAGTTTCATAAGTGGTATTTTATCTATGCCTTTCTGTTACCAATTTGCACTTACAGCTGTAAGATCTTAATGTCAACTTCATTCTAGCAGGTTTCTCATTCAATTGGCTTCACACAGTTTTTCTTTCCTATACTAAATACTGACTGTAGGAAAAGACAGGTTCCACTGATAGTTTTGTCGACAGCTTTTCTTTTTAATAGACACTGTACACTTCATACAAATGAAAAGTGGTATTGCATCCATCCTATCTCCTCTGTAATTATACAATTTAAATCTCTCAGTAAACAGCAATATTCAGAATAGCACCTACAAGTCCTAGTTGCTGAAGCACCTAACAGAGCTTGCTTATGAGTCATCATACTGCTGGCACCACAGGTGTTTGGTGAATTTCAGTACTGAGCAGCTATAAAAAGTACAATACTACGGGCATGTCTACACTAGTGAAAAGATCAACCCTCCAGAGGTTTGATTTAGCAGGGCTAATGTAGACCTGTAAATGGAATGCTGAGGGCAGCCACCACTGGTGTCTGGTACTCCTCGTTCTGCAAGGAGTAAGGGAAACTTAACGGGAGCGTGTACTCCCCTCAGCCTCCTGCTGTGTGGATGCCATCACAGCATGGCTTAAGGTAAGCTGACTCTAGCTAAGCATTTTGCATAACTGGAGTTGCTTAACTTAAATCAACCTGCCTGGTCTAGTATAGACAAGGCCTAAGAGTGTTTTTATGATGACAGTTAACACCCTTTCTCCTAGTTAACATGGCGAGAAGGACTGAGAAGTTATGAATGGGAGTTGTAGCTGTGTAGCACTTTTCAGAATCTCTAGTTTCAAGCTATAATAATTCTAACACCTCTAGCACAGTATACTTTAGTCACTCAACCTGTGTTTCCATGAGTTAGTTATCAGTCAGACTGTCTTAACCAAGCAAATCAGATTAAATTGGATTAAAATATGTAACTGCAAAAGAGTTGTAGCAGGCTACCCTCTAGATCTCATCCAGCTACAGTGACACTTGCCTTGTCTACACTACGGTTTTACAACGTTATCTTGTAAAAACTGTTTTCCTAATCAGTCACTCTGGATCAGGCTTTAAATATGTAATGGTAAGTTTTTAAGAATCATATTTTATGCCGCCATAAACAAGTCAATGGTGCTCTACCCAATCAGTGAAATGGTGCTCTGCTGAGCCGGTCTTAGGGGCGGGAGAGCGTGGCAGTTGCCTGGGGCCACCATTTTCAAAGGGCCGCTGACAGAAGCCCGCTCGGGACACATGGCAACTAAAGGGGCTGTGACCGTATTTTGGCCCAGCTCCCGCCCCTTTTCTTTGCTTGACAACTTTTCCCTGGTGGTTGCCTGGGGCTTCCAATTGGTTAGGACCAGCCCTAGTGCCCTTTAACAGAAACTGTCAACTGAGAACTATCATTATTAATGTAATGCACAGGAACGTGAAGAATTAATAACTTCTGCTATTAACTTTGTCTAGCAAAGGCTCTTGTGCTGGAATTCCATTCTTTGGTCCTCTCTTAGGCTGTGAAACTGGAAAGGCTAAACTATTTTGAGGGTCTGTATTTTACATTCATTCCAATTGCTGACTTTTTCAGTGGCCTGGCAGAAATAGCCCCTTCCTCCCCGCAAAAAAACTGGGTTTCTGGATACTCACTTCATCTGCGACACAGACGCCTCCTCTCTCACGTACTAGCCGAAAAGCTTCCTTTAGAAATCTTTTAGGATACTGAACAGCTCCATTAACACCCTGTCAAAAATGTGCAAATATGTATTGTCTTTGGCACAAACTCTACACCACAAACACTGGCAGTCCTCAGGTGATCAGCCAGTGAGAACTTTAATTCACTACATAACTAAATCACCAAAGTTCCTTGTGTCATAGATCTTTTCAGATGCATTGCCCAACAGGCAGAATTAGAGAGAGTGGCTGTCTTTGAAATTTGAATTCTCAGTTTGTATCAATATTACATGGGCTATAAAAATAAAACAATGCGAAGTTAGGAGACAGTGAAAAGTAAAAAAAATCATGACTTCAGCCTTCTCTTTCTAATGCAAATGCATCTGTTGGCTGCAAGTGGGTTCTAGGTGGGTCACAGTCTCAGTGTGAAGAGGAGACTGCGACTGGGAGGAGAAATGAGCCCACCCATTACTCACTGCACAGCAGCAGATCCTGTCTTGTGAAGCTGGGCCTGGTTCTCTTCAGCAGGACTTGAGACCTAGCAGAAGGGCCAAACCTGAGTGGTACTACAACTCTATCTGCCAGGTTGAACAGTAGGGAACTAAGCCCAGCCCTGCAGGTCCCATCTCGTGTCTCTTCCCAAGTGTGGGCCATGCGTAGGTCACAAAAAGTGGCAACAAAAAATTTTAAAAAAGGTCCAGCACAACTTGTTTACTTATCCAACAGCAAATATGCGTCAGAGAATTATATTCTGTATGGTGCTGATGCAACAATATCTAGACTATTGTAACACTTGTATGCGCATTAAAGCCAGAATGGAATAAACTGGAGAGAGTTCACAGAACAGCAGCAAATGTGAACGGAGAGCTGGAGAAAGTGTTTCGGAATAGATTAAAAGAAACATATATACGTAAGCTAAAATGTCAAAGGTTGGAGGGATAACATAATAGCCAGAGTTTTGCAGCTTCTATATGCTCCCAAACAAGAGAGAAATTAGGTGTAATGTGATGAAACTAAGCAAGGATAAATTTAGTACAAATATCAGGATAAAATTCCCTTCGGTGAAACTGTTATACTGGAGAATATTCCCAATGGAACAGATAAGAAACATTAGACTGGCTAGAACAACTGAAAACATACTGTAAGGCATGATTTTGGTTTTGGAGCAAGATGGAGTTGATGGCCTAACAGGCATTTCGCCTGCTTAATTTAGACCAATATCTTCAATAATGGACTATGAGGTTCATGACAGCAGAATGCCTAGAGCCTATAGGAGCTAATGATACTGAACTACAGCAGCATTGCCAATAGAGAAATCCCTTTGCTCCAACAATGCAATCATGAAGGACAGAAATGAGAGTCAGAAACTACAAAAGAAAGCAGAGGGGATAAGAGCTTCACATTGCATTTTACCTACTTTATCTAGCAAATCCACAGAAATCCAAGTAATTCCTAAAATTAATTCCTTGTGTTACAACAATTAGGCATTTTAAAATATGATTTACTGTAGGACTGGATATCAATCCTGGGGTGATTTTCGTGTCACTTTAAAATACTTTTAATAACTAGGAATAGAGTATTAGCAACTAAGTTTAAGATTGTATAATTTATTAGTATTTCAACATAATAGCATAAAAATAAGATCTTGAAGAAGAATAATAAGAGCTATGTACACTTTTCAGACTATCAATTGATAGTAGATATGCCTTTACTGAACACAAACCATACAGGCAACAGTGGTTAAAATGACCTATTTTGCTAGTGCCTGCCATACTTTATTAAATATGTGTTTATTCGCTAAATATTGAGCAAATTATTTTTAAAAGCAATCTATGAAAAAGACAGTAGGCTTGTAAGAATAAATTTGATTTACCAGTTTTGTTTTGTAGGAATATTATCGGTGTCAAGTCGCCCACTAATTTGTTATTGAATAGACAGGCTATGGAAAATATATTAATCCTGCTCTCAGTTATCAAGGGAAAAAAACAACACACAAAATAAAAAAACTACACAAAAGTGAAATCATGGCTTCACTGAAGTCAGAAGCAAAACTTCTTTTTGACTTCACTTGGGTTAGAATTTCTCCCAGGATGCATCTTTGGCAGTTAAGATTAAGTAATGTTCCAGCCCTTTCTTTTGGATGATCAAAGTGGTTCAAAGATGACTAAAAGTACAGTTTTTAGAGGGAAGTTACATTTAAGCCTTATCAACCTTGCAAAAGACTTGTTCATGTTTTAGCTCTTTGTGGTTTAATGTACTATTACGATTAGAATGAGACATGGCAAGTCACCTACTTGAATTGGCTCCGCGATAAACCCGGCTATTGCCTTTGGCACACAAGTACTCAGAGTGTCATTGAACTGTTCAATGTACCGGTCATTTGCTTCACAACAACCTGTGTTGAGGAAATATTGATAAAAATAATGTACTGAAAATAAACACAAAGTTAGACTGATAATGTGAAACTACAGTGTTTTAACATATACGAAGAGCATCTTTTTAGTGTTTTTACATATGTAATAAAAACCCGTAATGTTCTCAGATTAGAGTTAACAAAAGAAATTAATCATTTTGCTTCCCTATGTGTTATCTGAGGCCAGTCTTTTTTCTTAATTTTCCTGATTTACAGAAGTTGAAAAACAGCCACTGTCTGATGATAATGACATCTCTTGCCCCATCTACAACCCCCCCAGCTACTATGCTTTTTAAAATAATTAAAATTCCAAAATTCCAAAATTTTCACAAAGCTGGCAGTCCATGGGAGCTGGAGACTGGTGAGGCCAGCAGCCTGTGAAGCCAGCAGCCCATAGGGGCTGGAGGCAAAGCACCTGCAGGGCCACAGCCCAGCAGAGCTCATTTAAACATGTAACTAATTTAAATTTTAATTGGTTACGTATTTTTAGGGTTTTTCACATTTCTAGTCTCGCTCACATGCTCAAGGGCTCACCCCATTTTGGGTCGGGAAAGAATATTCTCCCCCACCCGTCTTTCTCGTTTTCCTCTACAGCAGGAGCCTAAGTTCACTAGTTTTTTGAATTAGAGTAAATGGTTTATTCGTTGTAACCTGAAGTCTTTAAATCATGATTTGAAGACTTCAGTAGCTCAGTTACAGGTTATCAGTCTACTACAGGAGTAGATGGCCTGCAACATGAAGTTCTGTAGCCTGCAATGAACTTTACTAGATGATCACAATGTTCCCCTCCTGGCCGTAAAGCCTATGATAGGATAAATATAAAACAAAGTACATCTTGGTCCAGCATGATTACTAATGAAAAGACAGGTGAGAACATTATGGAAAATTTGACTATATGTGACACGGTATCACTATGCACTATAATAGAACACAAATCAGATGTCTAACCGGTTGCAAACTAGTGAGATTCATCCCTTTATTCACCATCAGTGACAAAAAAAATGGCAAGAGATTGCTTTGTTGCGTAGTTAGGGAAAAGTGAGTAAATGTTTATTGCAGCTAGGAGAAAAAATATTTTCTAATTATCATTTGTAGAAGAACAGAGAAGCTTTCCAATGGCCTCAACACAGTGTGGTATCCATAATGCCTTGTTCCATGCAAGATTTTTGCCACACAATTTTGCTTTCAATAGCAATCCATTTTAGAGTTTCAGGTTTACATGTTGCATTGATCATATGTCCCTTCAATATGAAAGCTACCAAAAAACTTTACCCAGGAAAGCAGAAAACACAATTGTCAGTATCCCTAAGCTCCTGGCAACTCTTAGAATATTTCAAAGCAGCAGGCTGCTGATTATGAGAACAGAACTTGACTTGATTGTTAGGATTTTCAAAGGATTCCACAGGTGTGAGATGTCCAGCTCCCACATATTTCCCAATTTCCTTAACTCCCTTTGAAAAAAAAATCATAGCCTCGCAGCCCTATTGATGAAGACTCAGTACATGGCAATATTCATAATAGCATGCACGTATTTGTCCTTGTTACTAAACATCTAAGCTACGTCTACAGTGGCGAGTTCTTGCGCAAGAACTCTTTTGTGGAAGAGTTCTTTTGTAAAAAAATCTTCCACAAGAGCGTGTCCACACAGCCATGTGCTTTTGTGCAAGACCATCCATGGCAGCATGGACGCTCTCTTGCACAAGAAAGCTCCGATGGCCATTTTAACCATAGGGGTTTCTTGCGCAAGAAATTCATGTTGCCTGTCTACACTGCCCTCTTGTGGAAGAGCCCTAGCATAAGAGGGCTTATTCCTCGTGGGGAGAGGAATAACTCTTCTGGAAGAAGCCCTGTTTTACAACACTAGACTGTAAATTCACTTGTGCAAGAACACTCGTGCAGTGTAGACAGCAGGCAAGTTTTTGCACAAGAACAGCTGTTCTTGCACAAGAAGCTGCCAGTGTAGACATAGCCCTTGAGCCTTCTCCAGTCCCTTCTCTTTTGCACCTACCAGCAGACATTTTTTGACACCAACTAACCTTGAGAACAACTGCATTTCCGAATAGTTTGCACTGGAGAATCTCGGCAATGGCTTCCTCCCCACAGACCACGGAAAACATCTGGTAACATGGTCTGCAAAGCACAGTGAACAGCTATAATTTCATCAGTGCGAGGCATGCAAGTACTGATCAACAGAAAAATGTTTACACGGATATTCTGAAGGTTGTTAAACACTTTATTCCAATATTCCTTTTATTATAATTACAGTAAACTTCTGATAATCTGGCACCTTTAGGACCCAGGGGGTGCCGGATTATCAGATTTGCCGGACTATCAGAAGGGGGGGCTATGAGGGGCCTGGGCTGGGGGGGGATGCCATCCCAGATCCCTCATAGCCCCCCCTTCCGATAGTCCGGCTCTGCCCCAGGCGTCCCTGATTCAGCCGCTGCTGGTCAGTTTCAGCAGCGGCTGAATCAGGGACGCCTGCAGCAGAGCAGCTGGGGTGCTGCTGGGTTTGTCTGGTAGCGCCGACCCTTGGTGCAGTGAGACCAACCCGGCAGCACCCCAGCTGCTCTTGGGGATGCCTGGGGCAGAGCAGCTGGGGTGCTGCTGGGTTGGTCCCGCAGCGCCACTCCTCGGTGCTACTGGACCAACCCGGCAGCATCCCAGCTGCTCTGCCCCAGGCGTCCTGATTCAGCCACTGCTGATACTGATCAGCGGCTGACTCCAGGAAGCCCGAGGCAGAGTACTTCCGGGTTCCTGATGGTGCCGGACCATCAGATGCCGGACCATCAGAGTTTTACTGTATTATTATTTGGTTAAATAGACCTTGTGATCAAGAGAGTTTCTAAATCTGATCACATCTACCAGGAAACCTGATTCAGTCGATCCCTCCAAAAACAACTTGTGAAAACATTTATCCTCCCCGCAGATTTGAGGCTTCACGCAGGAAGTAGGGTAGAAAGCTAGAAATGAGTTTCTGAAGTTAAAAAAACCCCTCTGTCGTCCAGTGATTATTTTTGAGGGGTATTCACTCACAGCTCACCCCTTTTTTTTAGTTATATTAGTTAATTGTTAGCCAAGACTCAATAGTTTTGTCTAAAATGACTAGTATAATTCCAAGAATGCCTAGAAAAAGGGCAATAAAGTTGGCTGGAAGGGACCCTAAGAAGTCATCTAGTCTAGTCCCAAGTGTTGAGGCAGGACTAAATATAACAACCATCCCAGATAGCTTTTTGTCTCATCTATTCTTGAAAATGACCAGGGATAGGGTTTCCACAATCTCACTTGGAAGCCTATTCCATTATTTAACTGTCTTTATAGTCTGAAGCTTTTCTTAATATCTAACCTAAATCTCCCTGGTGCACATTAAACTGATTACCTTTTGTCCAGACGTATAGACCAACTGATAACTGTCCTTTTCTATAAATAGCCCTTAACATAGTTGAAAAAAACTGATCAGATACCTCCCTCCCCAATCAACTTTGCTTAAGAGTAAACATGACCAGGTTTTTAAGCCTTCCTCATAGATCAGGTTTTCTAACTCTTTTATCATTTTTATGGCTCTCTTCTGGTCTCTCTCCAATTTGTCCACATCTTTCTTTAAGTGTGGAACCCAGAACTGGTCATAAAACTCCAGCTGATGCCTCACAGGTACTGAGCAGAGCGGGGACAATTATACTCCTCTCAATAAACCCCAGAAAGTTATTAGCCTATTTTGCAACTGCATTACATTATTTACTCATTCAATTAGTGATCCACTACAACTCCCAGGTCCTTTTCAGCAGCACTAATGTCTAGCCACATAGATTCTCCATTTTCCTATATACACATTTGATTTTTCCATCCCAACTATAATACTTTGTACTTGTTTTTATTGAATTTCATCTTGTTCATTTCTGATTTTAAAAAAATGTATAAAGGTAATTTTATATTCTAATGTTGTTCTCCAAATGTGATATGACTTAGCTATCTGACAGTGAACACTGCTATAAGTACTGTTTTCCAGCCAGTTATGCATCCACCTTAGAGGGAGGCAGTGACATCTAATGGACTGATAGTGGACTGGAAGCCAGGTTCTGCCAATGACTATGTAAAAATGGGCAAGACACTTAATAAATTCCATGGGCCAGATTCTCAACTGCATTCAAAGAGGGCTGGGTGCATCAAAGGGTCAGGGGCAGAGTGCACATCACAAAGGAGCCCTTGTGGAGGGCTGTTCTGTGACCAGTATGGTTTCTAGCACAGATTACAGTAGCCAACACCATTTTCCACAGAAACAGTGTCTGCAGCCAAGGGTCATCAGAGTGTAGCGATACAAGCACATCCCTTTCCCCAGACATACCCCTTATGGTGGGGATTGGGAGGAGGAGCTGAAGGAGCCACTATGGTTTTCCAACATAATTTCAGTCCAAAAGGGAATTCCCTACGGGCTAGCTTTAAGCGGCTTTGCAGCAGTAAACCAGAGTAAACTTGCCATAGTGGGCTTGAGAATAGGTCCTGAGACTGACGTGCCATTACTCTGCATCTTGTACAGCATTTATATTTGTAAAAAGCAAGAGTAACGTGGGTTTAAAGCACTATAATTCTAATTGCTAGCATTTGTCACTCGCACTGCATGGGTGCAAATAGCTGCACAAGGTGCAGTGAAACAGAATCGTAGAACACTAGAACTGGAAGGGACCTTGAGAGGTCATCAAGTCCAGTCCCCTGCCCTCACGGCAGGACCCAGTACCATCTAGATCATCCCTGATAGATGTCTATCCAACCTGCTCTTAAATATCTCCAGAGATGGAGATTCCACAACCTCCCTAGGCAACTTATTCCTGTGTTTAGCCACCCTGACAGTTAGGAAGTTTTTCCTAATGTCCAACCTAAACCTCCCTTGCTGCAGTTTAAGCCCATTGCTAATTGTCCTATCCTCAGAGGCCAAGGAGAACAATCTCTTTCTCCCTCCTCTGTGACACTCTTTTAGATACCTGAAGACCGCTATCATGTCCCCTCTCAGTCTTCTCTTTTCCAAACTAAACAAGACCAATTCTTTCAATCTTCCCTCATAGGTCATGGTGAATTAGGCTGTATATGTACTATTTATAAGCCTTAGAGGGCTACAGGGAGGGTAAGTCAATAGTTGTACAGTGCTTTAAAGATGAAGAGCATTAAATAAATCCAAGAAAAATACAAGGTTCATTATTCAGCAGATACTACAAAAAAATCTCACTGTTTGGCAGCCAAACCCATTGGCAACACCATGTTTATAAGATCCAATGGACGTCAAACCCAGCGTGTATGGACTGGCTCCATGGTATCCTCCTCTGTGTCAACAAAGCACACAAACAACATTTATAGTCTTCTGAATCCACTAGCTGCAAAAGTTTTTAGGAGGAAACAATATCAGTATTCACAGAAGGCTGCTTTCTGATGTGTGAGTGTAAGACAGCTAATGACTGGAAAACATAGGTGCACCCAATAAGGGATGCCTCTTGCCCTATCCATCACTCTATTTTGAGTGCCTACCAGTTGTGAGTTTTCATTGCAATTTTAAGCACACTCTGAAATAATACATTAATTTAGTGGTTCTGAAGGTGAAGTGCTAAGAAAACTGATTGGAGCCAATGGTAACTTAGGTAGGTGGTGTGCAAGCTTCCTCATGCAGGTCAGCCAGAACATCTGAATCCTACAGAACAAATGCTCCTGCTGTTATGGGAATTAATATATTGGAAAAATTTCAGACAACATAAAGCATTACATAAATCCTTTGTTGAGCAGAATGGCTGCAAGACTACCAGTTTGTTAAGACCTGCATTTTTATTTTTAAAGGTGGCTATTACCAAGATATCCAAGCAGAAAGGATGTTTATATTATTTTAAAAATTGCACTCTCTTTCCTTAAGGATTAAAAACAGAAGTTATAGGTCCTAGGTCAATGCATGGCTTGTAAATGGAGTATTTCTAATACAAGCAGACTTATTGAACCTTAACTCCTGATTAATACTGCTGTTTTACTCTATTTTAGGAGATAAGAACAGCCACAATGGGTCAGACCAAAGGTACATCTAGCCCAGTATCCTATGTTCTGACAGTGGCCAATGGTGGGTTCCACAGAGGAAATGAACAAAACAGGTAATCATCAAGTGATCCACTCCCTGTTGCCCTTTCCCAGCTTCTGGGAAATACAGGCTACGGACACCATCCCTGCCTAACAGTCATTGATGGACCTATCCTCCATGAATTTATCTAGCACTTTTCTGAATCCTGTTATAATCTTGGCCTCCACAGCTTTCACTGGCAAAGTTCCACAGGCTGATTGTCCATAGTGTGAAAAAATATTTCCTGTTGTTTGTTTTAAACCTGGCGCGCATTCATTTCATTTGAGGACACGGGGTATGTCTAGACTACATGGCTCCATCGACGGAGCCATGTAGATGAGTTTTCTAGACATAGGGATTTAAATAATCGCTGCTTCATTTCCATCAAAATGGCTGCCGCGCTGTGCCGATCAGCTGTTTGGTGGCACAGCACGGTAGTCTGGATGCTCCATGGTCAACAAGGGAAGCCATTGGGCTTCATGCGTTGTGGAATGAGGTTTACCGGGGCAGTCGACAAGGGCTTCCAGACTACCGCGCTGTGCCGCCAAACAGCTGATCGGCATAGCACAGCAGCCATTTTGATGTAAATGAAGCGGCAATTATTTAAATCGCCGCTTCATTTCCCTTTTTTGAGTACACTCATCTACATGGCTCCGTCGACGAAGCCATGTAGTTTAGATGTACCCCTAGGGTACATCTATGCTGCATGGTTATTTCAAAATAAGCTATTCTGGAATAGTTATTCCAAAATAGCTTATTTAGAATAGCACATCTACACTGCAGGAAAACCTCTAAATTAGTCCAGGGCAACATGAGATAGGTGAGATAAGTAGATATCTGCACACAGTATTGTGGATGTGGGCACACTACAGATTTATACAGAGGCAACAGGACATTCTGTCTTATCTATTCCTTTCTTAAATGCCTCCCGTCATAGTTACCTTTTTTGACTACTACTGCACACCGAGTGGATGTTTTCAGTGAACTATCCACAATGACTCCAAGATCTCTTTCTTGAGTAATAACTAATTTAGACATACAAATGAATGACTTAGGATGTGTCCGGGGCAGAATCTGGTTAACAAGATCCCATCTTGTTTTTCACATATTATTTATGCAAGCAGGGTCTGAATCAATGCTTCCATTACAGCCAGCTGGAATGGTAAAAACACATCCAGGATTTTTAAGTAAATAGTTTGCCCCTGCTTTGCTTAGATATGTTATATTTTCAGCTGTTAGAATGGCATTTTGTTCATTGTAATCAACTTGACTGTTATTGGGTCACAAACTATGTTAATACTAATTGCACTGTCTATAATTATTGGGGAAATATAAAAGAAGAAAGTCTGTGCTTAACTTGGCACAAAGGAGGGAAACATTCTCAGTTTAAAGAATGAGATTTTGGGTGTGTGCATGTAAATACAATTCACTCATTTTTTTAGACCTGCTAGATATTCAGCTGTTAAAATGGTGTTTTGCCTATTGTGACCAATTTGGCTGTTGTGGGGTCACAAACTGTGTTAACACTAAATGCAGGAATTGTGAGATATGATCCCCAATATTTGCAGTTATTGTGAGAACACAGAAAAGTCACTGTGTTTAACTCAGTTCAAAGGAGAGAGACTGTCAGCATAAAGAACCTCAGATGAACAAGGGTTTCCCCTGACAAAGCCCTGTGATGTTAATTGGGGAGGGCAGGACTCTGAATCAGCAGGCTGAATGCTCTCCGGGAGTGAGATGTAAGATTGGTTCAATGATAGAACAGACTCCATAAAAACTCTCTCTTATTATTTTAAATTTACTGCAGTCGACACTGAAATTTCTTGCGGCTGGGACTGTGCTTTGGGCTAATAGCTGAAATCACAGAGTCCAGAGCCAACTCCACCACATGCCAGTGGAAGAGGTGATGATGAGCAGCCAGCAGAGCGGCAACAGCACAATGAGCAGCTGACAGAAAGGCAGTGACAACAAGGTGCAATGAGTGCCCAACAGAACAGCAGCAGTGAGGTGAACCCAATGGCCAGCAAGGCAGTGGCAGAGAGCAGGTGGATGGCGAGTGATCAGCGGAGAGAGTAAGATGCCTCCTTACCTCCCCACTCAGGGTGGGAGGGGAATCCTACAGAGAAAGGTTGGGCATGTGAAGGGGACATTTACATTGTGGGCTTAAGAAGTGGAGATGAAAAGAACATTCCCCAAACTACTTGGGATGGGGCTGTTACTTAAAGACTAACAAAACATTAGACACAACCGCCAGGAAAGCTCATGATACCATCTACATGTTTTATTAGTCTTTAAGGTGCTACTAGACTATTTGTTGTTTTTAAAGTTTTCCCAAAGGCACCCAGGGGTGTTATGCAAATTTCCCAAGTTACTGGGTGAGGGCTCATGTTGGATGGATGGATGGAGAGGAACCCCTACGTATTGAAACTGGCCCTGACTGCCGCTGGCACTACAAGGTGGAAGGGTTACATACAGGTTGATTATGGGAGTTGATTATATTATTAAAGGGGGTTTCATAAAGCAACCTCATATGATTACCTGAAACAGATGAAGTCAAAGTTACGAGTATAAAGCCTTGCCATGAACATAGCCAAATCATTGGCTTCTGACCCACTGTTAGTCAGGTAAACCACCTAAGGAAGAATAAATAGCACTTCAGTGATAATCTCATTATACTGAACATTTACTTTGTTTCACAATGGCAAATCTAACTAAATGTAGCTGTTTAAAGCACCAATTTTTCTGCAATTTACCTTCAAAAAGTTTGAAATGCTGAGTGCACGTGTTTACTTGGCGCTTGGAACAATATCCTGTCACTGACAAAAGGAACTTTAATCTGAAATACACATAGTAAAGCTCATGTGCTGTGTATGAGGGTCAATGGTAAGATGTCTCTTTATAGGTTATGCCTACACTGGAGATGGAAGGTCTAAGTTCCAGCTCGAGGAGACATACCTGCACTAGCTCTGAACAAAGGAAAAAGTGCAGTGATGGTGGCAAGTGGAGCTAGCCATATGGAGTACAATCCCACTCAAAACTCTAGGTACATATTCAGGTGTCTCATATATACTGTGCTTTCAACCCGCTATTTAAAGTAGTGTCAGGGGGCCAATGAGGCCAATGAAGCCTTATCTACACTACTGGCTAAATTGGCACCACTGAAATCGATGCACTGATGTTGATTTAGCAGGTCTAGGGAAGATATACTAAGTTAATGACAGAGCGCTCTCCACGGAGGTCTGTACATTCCTTCCCCAAGAAGCAGAGGCTATGTTGAAGGAAAAGCATCTCCTGTCGACACAGTACAGTGCAGACATCAATATAAATTGACCTAAGTTACGCTGAATTTAGTAACGTAACTAGCGTAAATGTAAATGAACTGGAGTAACTTAGATCAATTTACAGTGTTTGTGTACAACAGCCCTGACTAGTGTCAGGGACTACTGCTACTGAGTCTCCCAGCTAAACTGACTGTAAAACACAAAGGATTTAAAAACATTTCTCTCACTCTGTTGCTGTATACAGGCAGTCCCCGGGTTACATGGATCCGACTTACATCGGATCCCTACTTACAAACAGGGTGAGGCAACCCCACGCTAGCTGCTTCCCCCCCCTCCTCCCCCAGCAGACCAGGGACACGCGGAGCGGCTTTTCTTAGCAGACACCTCAGCCTGAGAATAAAGGACTGAGGGAAGTGAGGTGTGGGAGAATAAAACTGAGCTCTGGAGAAATGTTTGGCTAGAGTTTCCCCTACAGTATGTACCAGTTCTGACTTACATACAAATTCAACTTAAGAACAAACCTACAGTCCCTATCTTGTACGTAACCCAGGGACTGCCTGTACATGAAAGTTTCCTTTGTTTACATGAATTCAATAGATTTAATGAACATGACTATATAAAACTTCTGTTAAAGGTACCATGTAAACAAACTGGGGGGAGGGGAGAAATCAAGCCAAGTAAACTTAGGTGCTAATTGTAACAATAGTATGCAAAACATTTTTCAACTTATGAGTGATTTTTAAATTGAGAGTGCCCTTACAAGAGGAAATTTGAAGAGAAAGTGTCTCAGGCAGTAACGATCCAAGTAGTGGAGTAGGGAAACAGTTTAAAGCTCAGAGCTCATTGCAAAGATCAGCATTGTCCTGAGAAAAGGAGGTTACTCACCTCGACAGTAACTGATGTTCTTCAAGATGAGTGCCCCGTGCTCCACATTAGATCAGCGCAGGATCCTAAAGCCACCTATTGGAGATTTTAGGAGCAGTGTCCCTGGTGCCGCACATGCGTGCATCTGCAGCCATGAGCTCTTGGGAGGCAGGCATTGCGCATGCGTGAGCCCCCTGCCTCAGTTCCTTTTCTACCGCGGAACGATGCCAGTGAGAAGGCCAGAATTCCAAGGCAGAGGGGAGAAAAGGGAGGGTGATGGAGCACCCACGTGGACACTCATCTCAAAGAGCATCAGTTACTGTTGAAGGAGAGGAGGTTACTCACCTCCTCTTCTTCAAGGGAGAGGTCCCCGAGGGTCTCCACATTAGGTGACTACAAAGCTATTCTGAATTAGAGAGGTAGGGTACGTCTACACTACAGCGCTAGTTCGAACTAACTTAGTTCGAATTAGTTAATTCGAACTAAGCTAGTTCGAACTAACGCGTCTAGAACTAAAAACTAGTTCGAACTAGCGTTTTGCTAGTTCGAACTAGTAAGTCCACATTGAGTGGACTCTGAACAGGGCTTAATGATGGCCGGAAGCAGTGCCGGCAGGGCATAAAAGGAGGACTTAGAGCATGGAGATACTGTCTCAGGCTAGCCGAGGGCTGCGCTTAAAGGGTCCCGACCCCCACCCCGGACACACAGTTCTAAGGGGTGCCCCGCTTGCAAAGAAGTTCTGGCTTGGAGTGCCCTGAGTGCCCACACTGGGCACATCACACCACTCGGCCATCAGCCCGGCTGCACTTGCCGCAGGCTGCCATCTGGGGAGAGGGAGTAATTGGGGGGCTGCAGGAGAGCTTCCACCCCCAGAAGCCCGCAGAGCCAGCCCAGTCCTCCCCATCGGGGGCTCGTACCCCATTCCTCCCTCACCTCCTTCCACTTGCCCTTCCCTAGCCCCCCTTCTTCTTGATGTACAAAATAAAGATAACGTTTCTTCCAACATTGACTCTGTCTTTATTGAAAAAAACTGGGGGAGACTGGGAAAAGGAGGTGGGAGAGGGGAAGAGAAAGGCTGGGAGAGGGGAGGGCAACTAACATGATCAGGGGTTGGGAACAGGTCCCAGATGAAGAGAGGCTACAGAGACTGGGACTGTTCAGCTTAGAAAAGAGGAGACGGAGGGGGGACAGGATAGAGGTCTGTAAAAGCAGGGGTTGGGTGGAGAGGGTGCATTCAGAAAAGTTCTTCCTGAGTTCCCATAAAGAAGGACTAGAGGACACCAAAGGAAAGGAATGGGTAGCAGGCTTGAAACTAGTAAGAGAAAGTTGTTCTTGACAAAGCAAATAGTTAACCTGTGGAACTCCTTGCTGCAGGAGGCTGTGAAGGCTAGAACTAGAACAGAGTTTAAAGGGAAGTGAGATCAAGTCATGGAGGTTGGGTCCATGGAGTCCTATTAGCCAGAGGGTAGGAGTGGTGTCCCTGCCCAAAGTTTGTGGAAGGCTGGAGAGGGATGGCACGAGACAAATGGCTTGGTCATTGTCTTCGGTCCATCCCCTCCAGGGTCCCTAGGGTTGGCCACTGTCAGCAGACAGGCTACTGGGCTAGATGGACCTTTGGTCTGACCCAGGACGGCCATTGTAAGCTCAGGGCTCAGTGTCGGGGGTCTCAGTGGACCCCCTTGATTTTCATTCACACCTGGTCCTGGGTGGCCAGGCTGGCAGCTCTCCTGCCCTAGACGGCCACTTTCCTGTGCCTAGTGCGGAGATCGTGGACGAGGTCCACGATGTCCGCACTAGCCCAGGAAGGTGCCCGCCTCTTGCGGTCCAGGGCAAGCTCCCGGGAGCCGCCAGCCTGGTCCCGGCAAGAGGGGGTGGGCTGGGGGGCATCGGGTGGGTGGCTCTGTGCCGTGCCAGGTGCAGGGTCTGCTAGCTGGGTGCTGGCAGGCTTGCACCTGGCACGGGCACCGTAGCCAGCCCGTGCCCCTTTAAGGGGTCCGGGGCCGGGAGGGGGGCATAGAGTTTCCCTGGTGTTGGCCAGAGTGGCCACCAGGGAAACCTGGGGAGGGCTAGCCTCCCACTAGTTCGAACTAAAGGGCTACACAGCCCTTAGTTCGAACTAGCTAGTTCGAACTAGGCGTTAGTCCTCGTAAAATGAGGTTTACCTAGTTCGAACTAAGCGCTCCGCTAGTTCGATTCAAATTCGAACTAGCGGAGCGCTAGTGTAGCGCATAGGAAAGTTAGTTCGAACTAACGTCCGTTAGTTCGAACTAACTTTGTAGTGTAGACATACCCGTAGGGACTTTGCATCTGGCAGAAAAGCAGTGAAAAGGACGGCCTTTCCAAATTTTAGGTTGGAGAGAGGTCCTTGAGTAAGTGCATAGTGCTTTGCGAAAGCGTGGTCTGAGAACTAGGTAACAGCTGAACAAGCATCTCCTATGGGTACTTTGTGGAGGAACACTTTTGAGGTAAACATGGCTCTAGTGAAGTGTGCCTTTATGGTGTCTGGAGGGATCACTGTGACTGGGAGTAGCAGAGATTAATACAGTCCGAAATCCAAGGGAGTATCTTTGTGATGAGAGGGCCTGGCCCTTATTTTGGTTCGCTATTGACAGTCTCAGGAATGCTCAAAAAGGCCTAGTTCGTTGTAGGCAGGCTGAGAGCACTCTGCATAGGTCAAGAGTGTGCACTGTTCTCTTGAAGGAGTTGGTGTGGGGTTTGTAGAAAAAAGGTAGGAAGGTGTATTGTCTGATTGAGGTGGTAGGATGAGTGTACCTTAGGGAGGAATTTGGGGTAGGTACATAGAATCTTTAAAAAAGGTGGTGTATGGGGGAATTCATCATCACAGCTGTGACCTCTCCCACCCATCTCGCCGAGGTAATGGCTATGAGAAAAGACAGTCTTCATGGATAAATACAAGAGGTGGTGGCCACTGGTTTGTAAGGTAGCCAAGTTAAAGCGTTCAGTATGAGATAGAGGTCCCACAGTTGTGTTGGTGGGGTGATAGCAGGATAAAGTTCTTGAAGGCCTTTTAAAAAGCTCTTAGGGTATGTCTACACTACAGCGCTAATTCGAACTAAGCTAATTCGAACTAACACATCTAGAACTAAAAACTAGTTCGAATTAGCGTTTTGCTAATTCGAACTAGTGCGTCCACATTAAGTGGACCCTGAAGCGGGGTTAAGGATGGCCAGAAGCAGTGCCGGCAGGGCATCCGAGGAGGACTTAGAGCATGGAGATGCGGTCTCAGGCTAGCCGAGGGCTGTGCTTAAAGGGTCCCAACCCCCACCCCGGACAGACAGTTCTCAGGGGTGCCCCGCTTGCAAAGCAGTCCTGGCTTGGAGTGCCCTGAGTACCCACACTGGGCACATCACAGCACTCGGCCATCAGCCCGGCTGCACTTGCCGCAGGCTGCCATCTGGGGAGAGGGGGCAATTGGGGGGCTGCAGGAGAACTTCCACCCCCAGAAGCCCGCAGAGCCAGTCCAGTCCTCCCCATCGGGGGCTCATGCCCCATCCCTCCCTCACCTCCTTCCACTTACCCTTCCCTAGCCCCTCTTCTTGATGTACAAAATAAAGATAACGTGTCTTCCAAAATGGAATCTGTCTTTATTGAACAAAACTGGGGGAGACTGGGAAAAGGAGGTGGGAGAGGGGAAGAGAGAGGCTGGGAGAGGGGAGGGCAACTAAAATGATCAGGGGTTGGGAACAGGTCCCATATGAAGAGAGGCTAAAGAGACTGGGACTTTTCAGCTTAGAAAAGAGGAGACGGAGAGGGGACAGGATAGAGGTCTCTAAAAGCAGGAGTTGGGTAGAGACGGTGCATACAGAAAAGTTCTTCAGTTTTTCCCATAAAGAAGGACTAGAGGACACCAAAGGAAAGGAATGGGTAGCAGGCTTAAAACTAGTAACAGAAAGTTGTTCTTCACAAAGCAAAGAGTCAACCTGTGGAACTCCTTGCTGCAGGAGGCTGTGAAGGCTAGAACTGGAACAGAGTTTAAAGGGAAGTGAGATCACTAGTGTAGCGCCTATGAAAGTTAGTTCGAACTAACGTCCATTAGTTCGAACTAACTTTGTAGTGTAGACATACCTTCAGTGAGTGAATGTACAAATATCAATGAATCATCTAAAAGTGGAAGGTAGTAATGGCAGTGAGATGGACTTTAATGGAGCTTATTGCAAAGCCCGCTTGTTTATGATGCAGAAGATAATTCAGGATGACAAGTAAGGAAGATGTTGAGGGTGCTACCTGGCGGTGTACGCACCATGCAGAGAATCTCTTCCATTTTTGAAGGTAAGTTTTATGGGTGTTCTATGCCCTACTGTGTAGAAGGACTGTGTGTTCTTTTTGTGAACCAGCCAGTTCTCTCTCAGAGAACCATCTAGGAGCCACGCCTTCAGGTGTAATGAGTCGGGGTTTAGTTGGGCGGCGAGGAGTCCCGGGGGAAGGAGATCCTGGCTGTGTGATAAATGGATTGGTGGCACACGCGACATCCTCATTAGAAAGGGAAACCATGGTTTACGTGGCCATGATGGAGCTATGAGAATTAGGTGTGTCTCTCCTTGCCTCATGGACTACCCTGTTCAACAGGTCTATGAGGGAAAACATGTATAGGAGGTGAGATGACCAACTGATGAGAAAGGCGTCTCCCATGGACCCTTTGCTGATGCCTGCCCTTGAGCAGTATAGGTGACATTTTTTGTTGGATTGTGTGGTAAATGGATCTATGGTAGGGTAATCCCATTGTCTGAAAATATGTAACAATATTTGGGTTTATTTGCCACTCGTGGTCCGTCAGTCATGCTCTGTTGAGTGCACCTGCCATCATGTTCAGGGTGCCCCGGATGGTGCACCACGGTAATGTTTATGCCGCATTTGCGGCACCAGTTCCAAAGTGCTATGACTTCTGTGCAAAGTGCTTGAGATCGGGTTTATGTAAAACACTGCTACAACATTGCCTATGTACAGTCTGACATGATTGTTGACAATGAATGGGTGGAATTTTGTGCAAGCATATCTGACTGCACGGAGTTCTAGTATGTTTATGTGTAGGTTCTTGTTGCTGTTGGACCACAACCCCTGGGCTGTGTGATGTCGTAGGTGAGCACCCCATCCTGTAAGAGATGCATCTGTCATCATGGAGACGGACGGTTCTGATGGACCGAAGGGACTCCGGAACAAAGGTTGAGTGGACATTGCAGGGATTTCTTTACCAGTATTGGGAGCACTAGGGATTTGGACAGTGGGTAGATATTGGGCTTGTAGACCTGTCCCAGCCATTCCTATAAACATATCATGTGGAGGCCAGCGTTGCCGACAACAAAATTGAACAGTGCAATGTGACCCAGTAACTGAAGGCAGTCATGTGCTGTTGTTTGGGGACTGGATTTTAGGGTGTTTACCAAGGCCACAATTGTTTGGAAATGGTCCGGCAGGAAGGATGGGTGGCCCTTGTTGAATCGAGGCATGTTTCTATATACTGGATCTTTTGTGTGGGAGAAAGCGTTGATTTGCCTTTGTTTATTTGTAGACCAAAATGCTAGAATAAGCTTCTTGTGCTTGACAGCAATCAGCAGGAGTCATTGTGTGAGCGTGCTTTGAGGAGGCAGTCATCCAGGCAAGGGAATGATGATGATGGTTTCCTTCCTCAGGTATGCTGTGATGACCACCAGAAAGAACCTTTAAGAAGACCTTCAGGGTCGTAGAGTCCAAAGGGGAGTACTTTGTATTAGTAGTGCTGTGAACCTACGACATATCAGAGACAACGTCTATGAGCTGGATGAATAGATGAAAATATGCATCTTGCAAGTCAAGGGACAAGAACCAATTATCCTGTTCCAATGCCCGAATAATAGTGGCAAGCATTACCATCTTAAATTTCTGTTTCTGAACAAACTTGTTGAGTGCTCATAGGTCTAAGATGGGTCTCCAGCCTCCCAACTGTTTTTCCATCAGGAAGTAATGTGAGTGAAAGCCCTTTCCCTTAAATTGCACAGGGACTGGTTCAAACACCCCTATGTGCAAGAGGTGTTCTACCTCTTGTTGAAGCAGATTCTCATAAGAGTGGTCCCTGGAGAGGCACTGGGATGGAGGATAGAAAGGGGGCACAAACATGAAGGGGATAAAATAGTCTTTGTCAGTTATCTGGAGAACCCATCTGTCAGAGGTTATACGATGCCAGTTGTTAAAGAATGTTAGCAGCCAGTGGTGAAAAAGTTTAGCTTGAAAATGCAGTGTTGGAATAGACAAGAGGCTCTCACAACCCTTGACCTACTGTTCAAATCTGCTTATTGGATTGCTGCGAGTGTTGTAAAGGAAGGGTGTCGTCATTGCTTTCTGCCTCTGCACTGTTGAAGTTGGTCTTGTCTGTTATAATATTGAGTATAAGGAGGGTATTGAGGTCTAGAGTAGGGCTGATACCTGTATTGTCTCCTTCTAGATTCTGGGTCGTGGATCCCTAGAGAGTGAAGCGTTGCTCTGGAATCCTTCATCGAATGCATAATTTTGCTGCAAACAGCTTCTGGATGTCACAGGGAAGATCTTCCACTGTCAGAAAGGGAGTGAAGTTAAACCATGAAGCCCTTCTCATGACCACTGCTGTTGCTGTAGATCATGCAGCCGTATCTGCAGTGTCTAGCTAGCAAGGCTGTTCTCGCAGTCATGTGACCCTCTGACATCAGTGCTTTCAACTGCTGTCTTTATTCCTCAGGAATGTCTGCAATAAATTCATTGAGCTTGGTGTAATTTCTCTAGTCATATTTACATAATAAAGCAGCATAATTCAAAATACAAAAAATTGTAAGGTGGAAGATGTGTAAACTTTACGTCCGAATAAATCAAGTCTCTTGCTATCACGGTCCAATGGGGTGAACCGGAATCGTTGCTGGTTGGTTTTCTGTTGTGCAGCTTCCACTATGAGAGAGTTAGGTACTGGGTGGGTGAAAAGAAACTCAAAGCCCTTGGGCGAAAGGTATTATTTCTTGTCTGCTCTCTTGGAGGTAGATATGGTTGATGCTGCGGTTTGCCACACCATCTTTGCACGTTCCATTATTTCTGGATAACTGGTAGTGCTATTTTAGAGGGTGTTACTGAGTGCAATATGTCTGTTAGTTCATGTTGATATTTGGTGACCTCCTGGAAGGGGATGTTTAATTCAGCAGCCACATATATAAAAATATCTTGAAAACGTGCAAGGTCATCTGAGGTAGTTGAAGGTGGAGACACAACCACTTCCTGTGCTGGAGCGGGTTCGTTTGGTTCCAAGTTTTGGCTGCAACTTGGTTGGGTGAGTCCTCTTGCTGTGCTTGCTTCGTAGGTGAGGAATATGATGAAGGGAAATACAGCACTAGATGTCATCTCCAGCCATGGTGGTATTTTTGGCAAAGTTGCCAGTTGTTCAGATATTGCCACTGCGGGTATGGCATAGGTGGAGGTACCCAGGGATTGCCATTCTATGGAGGCATGTTCCCATAATTACAGCATGACCTAGAAGCATAAATAGACTGATCTGTGTGGGTGGGAGTTTTCTGGAGAGAACCCCACATAAAGGTCATCTTCAGACCCGGATGAAAATCTTTCTTGAGAAAATGTCATTTCTGATGTTAACAGAGCAGGAGAATGCTCAGGACTGAGAAATGGTGAACTGAAGGTGGAAGAGACGAAGAAGTCTCTATGTTGAGTATATTGCTGAGCTGGCATTGACGGTGCCATAGAAGGAAGCACTGGTGCTATTGGAGGCGTTGGATTATGCCTCAGTGCCGAGTGAACTAGAGACACACTAGATACCTCTGTGGTATAAGCACTAGTGCCGGGTGATATGGCCGGCGCTGCGCTCTCATGCTGTGTCAGCAGTCAAATCAGTGCCGGATGTTGTCACAGCTGACGAGGCAGGCAACTTAAAGCCTGCCACCTCAGAGCAGGGTATTGAGAATCCAGCTTTGCTAGCTGTGCTATTGGCTCTGGAGACACCTGGAGCATCATGAGGCACAGTCCCACCACCTCTTTTGGCACCGGCCATTTGGGAGGCTGCCACTGAAGTGCTGGCATCTCCTGAGGCAAGGATTTTTGCCTCCGCCTTGTTTCTGCTCCTTGGGCTGTTGACCCAGGTCTGAGGCAGGTCTGAGAGATTTCTCAAGCAGAATTAACTTGAGACACAGGTCTCTGTCTCGTTGCGCCCATGACTTCATTTTTGCACAATGTGGGTGTGGCGGGGTGGAGGAACCCCGTCATGGTCCCGGGCTGAGTGAGGCCCTGAGGGGTGAAAGCGCCGGCGCTCGTGCTGCAGGGAAAGCGACGGGGCCGGCTCTGGAGGCGCCGGACGGGGAAGGAGGAGATGCCACGCAGAGAGCACGGACCCCACAAGCCATCACGGGCCCGGTGCAGGAGGATGACGTCACACCCTCTGGGTATGTGACGTCAGATGGGCGCCCAGATACTCCCGTCTGGGAGGGGGTAAGGCTGGGGAGGGGGGGTGACATCACCCGCAGAGCCCAGGGGCGGATATAAAAGAGGGATGGCTGGGCAGGAAAAGGGCAGGGAGGAGCAGGAGTGTGGGGAGACGGAGGCTCAGGAGGAGCAGGTGCTGGGGGACCCAAGAGCGTGGGCACAACAAGTGCATTGTGCACCTGCTATCTGAGCCCGGGTGGCGGAGCTGAGCAGTGGCCCACAGCGGGGTTGCGAAACCCAGGAGCAAACGTGTTTAGGGGCAACACCCCTGTTTGCTACAGTAGGGAGTTTAGCTCCTTGCGTTAGGGTCCTGGGCTGGGGCCCGGGAGAGTGGGTGGGCCTGGGCGCCGCCATCCGAAGGCGACCCTTGAGACCCAGTTGAAGAGGTTGGCTGGCCCCAGGACGATCTGCCAGCGCTTTGGCTCTGAACTATATGGTGATTGGGTGTGGGGAAGTGTATGATTGAATAAAGGGGTGTAATTTGCATAAATTACAAGCATGGACTCATGACAGTGGGCATTTCTGAGCAACATGTGCCTCTCCAAGGCAGCAGACGCATTGAGTGTGCCTGTCCGAGACAGGGATAGGATCTTTGCAGATTCAGCAGCACTTAAAACCCAGTGAGCCGGGCATGGCGCCGAACAGCTAATAAATTACAGGAAGGGGATAAACTGAAAGAAAAACTATCGTAGTCTATGTGTTTTTTCCCCTTTAAACTAAAGTAAGCTACCAACAGCAGATCAACTAGGGAGAAAAAAAACCCTTGGTTTTAAAAGGGATTAGTTTCTAAACCGCAAACAAGATATGGACCACTACTGATCTCTGTCTCCAGCCAGAGGAGGTAGAGAAGGAACTGAGGTGTGGGGGGGAGCTCACGGATGCGTGATGCCTGCCACTTAGGACCGTGCAGCTGCAGATGTGCATATGCACGGCCCCAAGGACCCTGTGTAAAATCTCCAATAGATGGCTCAGCAACACCGACCTAATATGGAGCACCCACAGGAACATCTCTCGAAGAACTGTAGCTTTTTCTCTTTACTTGAAGCTATGTACTCCTTTTGGGGATTTTAAATAAGGATATATGTTTGATATCACAATATTCTATCTCCAAATACTGTAGCACTCTCTGTTATCAACTGAAACTGTAAAATAAAAAATATTTTAATTAACAGGCATCCCTTCTGTTGGGATTTAGGTACCTTGAGTGGATCAGGGAGAAGTGCTGTTAGTTTCTCTACATATTCCTGGATTGATGGATGCATGTAGATGTTGCTTGTATGCCATAGACGACCAAGTTGTTTTTGGGCAGCTGCAGTTACCTTCCTGTGTGTGGTAAGAAAAACTGACTAATTTAGTCCAACATACATACCATTTTTTTTCTGAATCTGCTGTTTCTCTTTAAATTCTAGCATTTTATTGACTGCCAAATGAACAGATGAATGAATAAAGCAATGAGCTATTATGCCAGAAGATTGCATCTGGTTTGAACCTACGGGTACACCTACACAGCAGGAAAAAAGTTGAATTAAGCTATGTCAATTGCGTAGCTAAAGCTGAAATAGCTTAATTCAGCTTTTAGCACTGTCTACACAGCAGGAAGTCAAAGGAAGAACACTCTTTCTTTGACTTCCCTTATTCCTCATAAAATTAAGATTACAGAAGTCAGAGTAAGAAGTCCTCCATTATTTTGAAATAATAGCTTGCAGTGTAAATTTGCATTTTGTTATTCCTAAATGTCAGTTATTTCAAAATAACGCTGCTGTGTAGACATACCCTAAGAATCTGATCCCAGATACACCAAAACATAGTGTGCCGTATTCTGCCTTTCGGTATATGGGGCCAAACACGAAAAGACAAAAGTATATTTCTGTACTAGCAGACTTAACCCTCATTGCCTAAGGACAGGGGTCTGGTGGTGTGGGGGGTGCAGGACTCAGGGAAGGCCTTGAGAACGTGAGGGGGAGAGTACAGGAGGCTGGGGACGGTGCAAGTGAAGGTTGCAGGGTGAAGAGAGGCTCATAGCAGGGGGTGACATCTGGCATGGGCCATTCCTCTCGCCCCAGCTCCCTCCCTGGCTGCCAGGGACATTTGCTGCCCCCTCCACCCCAGCTGCCAGAGGCCTTCTCTCTCTACCCAACCTCCCCACCCGGCTACCAGTGTCCTTTCCCCCAGTGTACAACTCCAAGATTTTGGTAAGTGGTCAAGGGCCACATCTCTGTGGAGGAGGCATGGGATCTGGGACAGTGAGTGGGGTGTAGAAGGGAGCTTGAAATAAAGGATTGGGTGCAGAAGGGAGTGTGGGGTCTGAGAGGGAGTCTGGGTGAAGGAGAGGGTTGTAATCTGGAGCAGGGAAATGGGATGCAGAGTGAGTGAGGGAGTTTGGGCTGCAGGAGGGGGTGCAGAGTCTGGGAGGGAGTTGTGACCTGGAAGAGGTAGACAGAGGGGATACAGAGAGTTAGGGTGGTGGCCTGGAGCAGGTTGTTGCAGGGAGGTGTTGGGGTGCCAGAGGCAGGCTCTGGCTGGGAGGCAGCTCCCAACCAGCAGCTCTACAGACTCCCTGCATTTGGGCTGCCCCACGTGACTCTGCTCTGGCACAGGTAGGGAGGGGAGAGTGAAGAGGCTTCATTTGCTACCCCTGCCTTCAGCAACATTTCTCAGCTCCTATTGGCTGGAAAATGGCCAATGGGAGCTTGGGGATTTTGCTAGGGGGCAGGTATGGCACATGAAGCTTTCTCCCCCCGTCCATCTTGCAGAGCAATTAGCAGCCTACTCTTTAAATCGGCTGCTCCTGCTCTGTAGTAAGGGTACCTATGAGGCAGCTGAGGGCTAGATCTGGTGGCTTGGTGGGCTGGCTCCGGCCCGCTAGCCATTTCTTGGTGGTATGGCTGCCCCCAGTGGACACCCTGAAGGACAGCTCTCCCCTATGGGCTTGCTGCTCTCAGTGGCCAGTCTGATATCACGTCCCTGACCTTGTTTTAAGTTAGGAGAAGAGGAAGTTGAATACTAAATGTGATGGCTTTAGCTTTTACTATTTAGGAGGAGTCAGTGTAACTCACACAGTAACAGACTTACGGGTGACAGTGGCCAACGCTGACAGTAACAATCCCAGCAAACAGATCAAGGTACCTTCGTCCCTCATAATCAAACAGCCACTGCATATGTCCCTGATGTAGCAGCAGTGGTTTCTTGTAGCATGTTAACAGTGCTGGAGAGAGATTCTGCTTGCGGATCTTCAGCATATGCTCATAGGGGTAGGACTATAGGAAGGAAGCAGTCATTTTCTCTCCCATTTCTAAAGTTTTAATGGATTATAAAGCTATCTACATGATATAAATACCACAATATAGTTTGTTCACATTGCAATCTGAGTTAACTACATGAATACAATGTTAAAATTGACATTATACCAAAATTAGGCTCTATAAACCTCCAAAATCCAGGTACGTCTACACAGCAAAGTTATTTCAAAATAACAGCCATTATTTCGAAATAACTTTACTAGCGTCTACACAACCAAACCGCTATTTCGAAATTAATTAAAAAAAGCAGAGCACTTATTTCAAATTTGGTAAACCTCATTCCACGAGGAATAAAGCCAAATTTGATATTTCGAAATAAGTGCTGTGTAAACAGTTATATTGAAATAGGGGGCCTCCAGCCTTCCCAGGGTGTCCTGGTGGCCACTCCAGCCTCAACCAAGAAAACTCCTCTCCCTCCCCTGTCCCTGGAGCCCTTTAAGGGGCTGACTCTGGCTACAATCTTCCCTCATAAGTCATGTTTTCTAGACCTTTAATCATGTTTGTTTCTCTTCTCTGGACTTTCTCTAATCTGTCCATATCTTTCCTGAAATATGGCATCCAGAACTGGGAACAATACTCCAGTTGAGGCCTAATCAGCATAGAATAGAACGGATACATCACTTCTTGCATTTGGCTTACAACACTTCTAATACAGGCCTGAGTCATGTTTCCTTTTTTACAACAGTATTACACTATACACTCATATTTAGTTTGTGATCTACTTTGGGCCCCATCTCTTGCCACAGTACTCGGATTAACTGTCACTCTTCGTGCAACGAAGAAAAACAATTTATCCGAGGGAAGGGGTTTCTTTCGGAATACCGCATCTACATGCGACAAGTTAATTCGGAGTAGGGGATTTTTAAAATGGCGGTCGTACGTGAATATGCTAATCAAGCGTGGGATATTTAAATCCCGTGCTTCATTAGCAACTTCGGTATGCTACATTTGCATCCCTAGTTCAGACTAGGGAGCAAGTGTAGACATACCCTAAGTTTATACATTGACCTGTGTGAAATTGGTTTTATCTAAGGAAACTGCTTTTCTGACTTCTTGGTAGCCAGTGTGTACTTCTGTTGCTGGTCTAGTATATCTTGTGGGAGGACAACCACCTGCTTTGAGGTGTGCCTGCTGTCTTTCTCAGCTGTTTGTCCTGAATTTGCCATTTGTATCTTGCATGTGACTGATATTTGGAAATATACCTTAAAACCGATCAGATGCTTATTAGCGCCTTGCTGGACAAAGACTATGGGGCATCAGACACCAAATAAGAGTAGTTCTTTAAAAATAGAACATTTGCCCTACCCTCTCTGCCATACTAGACTTCCTCTAAAAACTAACTTGGCACAGATTTTGGTGAAAGGGGGAAAATGTTTTACAGAACTCCTCAAATTAGCTAGTAAAAACTTGGAGAGGGAAACTAATAATAGAAAAAAGTTTCACTCCCACTTCTTCTTGAATTAAGATTGCTCTTCTACTGCATTCTAACCTTTAGCAGCACATTTAAATCTGACCCTCCAAAGGACCCAAGAAGAATAAAAGCCTAAATTTCTGATGCTACTAAATAATACTCGTAACAAGCTAGTGAATAGAACAGTTACAGAATACAGTATAATGGTGATCCTAACACTGAGATCTAGTGGCACAGTTTAGAAGACACACATGTACAATATACTGTGCATGACTTACCTCATATTTTTCAGGTGAAAAGTCACAAGGAGGCATTTTTGCTTGCATAGAGAAAGAGTTTTTCAATTCTTGCTGTTTAAGGGTATCTAAAAAAAATACAGCCGATTAAGAGGATTACCAAAATATCTCATCAGAAACAATCTTTCTTTGAAAATTTGTTTTTGTAACAAAGGCAGATATATTTCCTCAGATTTCATGCAAGGAGAAAATGCATTAAATATGTACGGTATGGTATGCTTTTTGTAAAGCTACGGTATAGATTTACTAAACACAACTCCTACAGACTCATTAGAGACTTTGATTTTCTTCATTATTATCTGTCAAAATAACTTAGTCACAGACTGCCATTGGAGATTTTGATTTTTTAAAATAAAAACTCTGAAAACATTAAGCCATTACATCTTTTATTTGATTAACTGGAAAATAAGCAGACTATCTACTGAGAATTTTTTAAAAGTACTCTTTGCATTCCTAATGTTATCAGCCGAAAAAATGACGAGCAGGCTGTGGTACCTTAGAGGCTAACACATTTATTAAGTCATGAGCTTTCATGGATAAAACACACTTCATCAGATGAGTTGGCACAGAAATCACAAAATCCGGGGTATATAAAACAGCGAAAGAAGTTACCTGTTAATTGTAGGACCAGTGTTAATGAAGCTGATTAAGTTAGGGTGGATGTGTCCCATTCACTGCATTTCGTGTTGAGATGTGAATATCAAAACTGGGAAAATTGCCTTTGTAGATTAAGATTTTTATTCAAGCCTAAATTGACAGTATTGAGGTGGGTTTTAGGGGTGGTTTTTGTTTTTAAGAAACTAAAGATTTATAAGCTTCAGGGGATAGCCGAGTTAGTCTGTTACAGAAAAAACAACAACAAATGGTCTGGTGGCACTTTATAGACTAACAAAGCATGTAGATGGTATCATGAGCTTTCGTGGGCACAGCCCACTTCTTCAGATGACCAGAGTTATGAGTTTGGGATGTGTACACGCGAAATATGAATACTCTAACTTTCACAGACATTAACTTTCTGGGAATAAATTAGAAAATTATTCTTATTGCAACTTTCCTGAAGACCAAAATAGCATCATCTAGTGAAGGACTGATAATATGAATAAATAAGATCGACTGACTGACCACAAAGGTCTTCCTTATTTTAAATGTCAGAGACAGACAGTGGGTTAATCAGGGCCCCTAACTAAAGGAAGTGTCCCCAAAGGAATATTCCTGGGGGCACAGCAGGGCGTAGGCAAGTCCCTTTTGGTGGTGGGAAGGGAGCTGGTCCCACTTTGCTGAAAGCTCCACTCCAGCCCCAGCCTGAACCATTCGCTTCCCACCGTGACTCAGGCCCCCTGCTCTGGTCCAGTTCCTGACTGTGGCTCCTGGGTAAACAGAGGGGAGGAAGGAACTACATTCCATTACTTGCAAACAGGGCCAGATTATGAAGAGAGCTTTAGGGGTTGCAGCCCAAGGACTCTGGGATGCAGGCACTAAAGCCCCCCCCCCATGCTGTGGTTCTGTTTGCCAGGGGTAGCAGCTCTGCGTGCTACTGTTCTCCCCACCTCCACCACTCCCATTGGCCAAGAATCACAGGACTGTGCAGAGCCACCTGTTTCTCCTGGTAGCTGCGCCAGGTAAGCAACCCAAGTTCCAACACCCTATCTCTGGTCCAGACCCTGCACTCCTGCCCCCCACTTCCCAGCAGCCCCCTCCCACACACTGAAATCCTCATTTTTAGCCCCACGCATCATCTAGGGGCCCCCTCAGAATCCACTAGCCCTCACTCCCCAAAAGAATTAATCCAGCCTTACTTGTAAAGGGGGGGGGGGTGCGCAAGAGAAAAAGTTTGAGGACCACTGTTATCAAGTGATCGTATTCAGTGGTTTTTCATGATGTCCTTGCATCTCAGGAACTTGTTTTGGTACACCTAACCTGTTGGAGTTTTTCATTTAATCATTTTAAGAAAAATCAGTAACTACAAACTAATACTATGTAGAACCAACCTTGCCAGAAAACGAGTGGAAGGACTGCGTTTGTTACCACCAATGTTTTTAATCAATAGAAAGGTCAAATCACTATCAAGGTCGGGGGTTGGTTTTCTTTTTGGCCACAAAATGACCATTAATAACACTTGCAAATTATTTTGTAATAAACACTATGGGTATGTCTACACTTCAGCATTATTTCGAAATAGCTTATTTTGAAATAACACGTCTACACACAAAATACATTTCAAAATAGCATTTTGCTATTTTGAAAGAGCGCGTCCACATTGAGTAGACTCTGAATCGCATTTAAGACTGGCTGGAACCAGTTCCAGCAGGGCACTAGGTCAGGACTTACTGTGTGGGGCTCCTGCCTGAGGCCTGTGCTTAAAAGGGACCTTTCCTCCCCCCCCCCCCCCCCCCCCCCCGGACAGCCAGTCCTCAGATTTCCCTGCTTGCTTGTCTACCTCAATGAGGGACAGCAAAGCCTTTTGTCTGTGCGTGCTCTGGTTCCCCTCACTTGGGACACCACAGCACTAAGAGCCTCCCTGGTCTGCCCCACTGGGGGCTTGTGCCTCATTCCTCCCTCACGTCCTTCCACTTAGCCCTCCCTAACCCCCCTTCCTGATGTCAAATAAGATACACATATTTTCATGAACACAAACTCTCTTTATTTAACAAAACTGGGGGGGGAATGAAACTCTGGTGAGACTTGGGAAAGAAGGCAGGAGACGGGAGAAGAGAGGGTGGGAGAGGAGAGGGAGAAACCTGGGATGAGGGAGCTGAAAGGGGGAAGCAAGGGGAGGGGAAGCTCAGGGCTCAGGGTTGGAGGTCTTGACGGATGAACTTGATTGTCATGCAAACCTGACTCCTCGGTTCGCATGTGACCTTTGGTGGCCAGGCTGGCAGCTATCCTGCCATAGATGGCCACGTTCCTCCATCTACTGCGGAGATCATGGACATTGGGGGCATCCCCCTCCAAACCTGAATAAGGTCCAGGACCTCCACCCTGGACCAGGAAGGCACCCGCCTTCTCCGGGCTCTGGCAGGCTCTTGGGAGCTGGCAGACTGCTCCTGGGGAGCGGTGGAGGGCTGGCGCCAGTGGCTTGCTGGCTTATGTTTTGGGGCCACTGGGTCGGGGCAATGACTGCTGGCTCTGGGCTGGTAGATGTGGAGCTGGCACAGGCACTGTGGCCAGAGTCCACCCCTTTAAGGGCTCTGGGGAAGGGAGAGGAGTGTTCTTGGTTGAGGCTGGAGTGGCCACCAGTGCATCCTAGGAAGGCTGGAGGCCCCCTATTTCGAAATAAGTGTCTACACAGCACTTATTTCGAAATAGCTATTTCAAATTTGGCATTATTCCTCGCAGAATGAGGTTTACCAAATTTGAAATAAGTGCTCCGCTATTTCAAATTTATTTTGAAAATAGCAGTTTAACTGTATAGACACTAGGAAAGGTATTTCGAAATAAGTGCTGTTATTGCAAAATAACTTTGCTGTGTAGACATACCCTATCAGAATACCAAGTTTCTGGAAAAGAATCCCATATTCTGAGAAATATGCACATTGCATTTGAAAAAAAGCCAACACTGATGATTACCAGTACACAATTTTAATTGTACTTTTATATCTTATATCCAATCTTAAAAAACAAAATATCACCATAGAAGTCTTTTGTTTCTATTTTGAATTCTGATAACCCACAAACAACATGGAGTCTGGTGGCATTTTAAAGACTAACAAATTTTCGTAGGGTATCAGGACATAAGCTTTCATGAACTACAACTCACTTCATCAGATGTTGAAGAAGAAAAAACAGGACAAAGAGAAGGCAGCATGACATCAGTGCTAATTAAATCAGAGTAGATGTGGCTAATCTCCAAAAGTGATAAGGTGAGAGTACCTCATTGGGAAATGCCCATTGTAATGTGAGAACCACTTAATGCATCTATTTAAGCTGGTTTAAGGTGATCAAATATTGGGTAAGTGAATAGTCGTGTAACCGCATCAAATTTTAGCAGTTACATGATTATTTGATAGTATCCAGCGGTGGGGCTGGAAGCCAGTGCGCTCCCAATCCCACACCAGGGAAGCCCCAACAACCTGCACTGCTGCCTCTCTGTCAGAGGCAGCAGTGCAGGATGGCAGGCAGGAGCCACTCCGCCAGGGGAGCCGGTTTAAAAATCAGCTTCCCACAGACCAGATCTGATTGTCACCCTGCGCTTCTGCCTCTGTTACAGGTGCATCCCCTGTCCGTGGGGGGGGGGGGGGGGGGGTGTCCAAGCTCCCTGTGAACAGAGGCTGCTCTGCAGCAGCTGCCATCTCCCCTCCTAACCCCCACCCTGCTGCCTCTGATAGAGGCAGCAGCAAGGGGCGGGGGGAGGAGAGGCAGCACCAGCTCCTGCCTCCCTCCCCCCACTGCTTCTAGGAGGCATCAAGGTCCACAGAGGCCTGGCTTCCTGCGCATATTGACTCCTGCCCACTCCCTTGTCTTCTGCGTGGCTACCTCTGTATCACGGGCACTGGCTCCTCCCTCCCCCTTCCCTTTATGCCTCCAATACAGAGGCCATAGTGCAGAGTATGGGGGGAAGGAGGTGGAAACTGGTATGCACAGGCAGCTGGTTTTCTAGCCAGTTCCCTGCACATACCAGCTTTCGCAGAGGCAGAAGCACAGGGGAGGGGGAGACGCCACTGCTAAACCTGTAGCCACAGAAATTTTTAGTGGTCACACTTCCTTAAAATAAACACATTTTAACATCCCCAGTTGCTATTCTTAAATGTCGATTTGTGTCCATTTATTCTTTTGTATAGAGAGAGTCCTCACTTACAGACTCACTTCCCACTTTGAGACATGCTCAGCACTAACCTCACATCCCACAATGGAAACGCTAAGCCAGGAACCTATCCCTGGAACAAACCCCTGTGCCAGCTCTGTCCACACCTCTACCCTAGTGATTCCATCACAGGACCTAACCACATCAGCTATATCATCAGACACCCATTCACACTGCTTATCCATTAATGTAATATATGCCATGAATGCCCGTCTGCCATGGACATCAGACAAACTAATCCCCTCCCACCAGCTCCTTTCCGCCCCAGACCCCGCACCTCCTCCTCTGACATCAGGGGAGAGTGTGGCCCCTGAGCACTTCCCGAATTCTCGTCGTGGCCCCCTAAGGAAAGTTCTTGCCCACCCCGGGGTGAATTGGCCCCAGGGGAGCGAGCTGCTGCGATTAGCTTTGTAACGACCAGAGGGGTTGACTTCGGGCTCCGCGCGGAAAGGGAGCTCCAGGGGTAACCAGTCCGCTCATGCCGGGGGGGCTGGAGACAGCAACGCGCAACTTGCGCCGCCAGGCAGCCCGCGGGCAGGACAGACGCCCCTGCACCCCGCCCCCCCGAGACTGGACTGGCAAGGGAAAGCCCACGTGGGGGGGGGCAGCTCTAACCCGCCCGCCCCCAGCGGATTCCTGAGCCCCCGGGACTGACCGCGGCTCCGCACCGGGGAAGCGCCCGAGCCTGCAGACCCAGCCCAGCTCCGTGTAAACGCGGCTTCACGCCGGGGGCTCTTCCCTCGCTCGGGGCGCCGGGCTGTGGGGAGCAGAGAGGCAGGGCGGGATTCCTGAGCCCCCGGCCCACGCTTACCGCTCCCGGGGTGTCGCCTCCGGCCCCCCGCCCGGAGCGGGCCGAGCCGCCCGAGCGCCCTGGCCATACTCGGATCTGGGAGCCCGGCCCAGCGCCCCCCGCGAAGCCGGGACGCCGCTGTGGAAGGGGGCGGGCCCGAGCCCACCAATGCAGGGAGCAGAGATGCCTCCTCAGTTCACTCCCCCTCCCCACCTCTTCCTCTTACCCCCAAAGGTCCCAGGCGCTTGACTGGCTTCTGCCTACTGCTCCATCCAATCCTCTGCAGGCCCCGACGCAGGAATTTCTGTGGCGGGGGAGGGGGAGTTTGCTTTTTTTGTAAATGTAGACTGCAAGAGTGTGAGTGCACCCCCATGGTCTCCCAAGTAAACGGGGAGATCAGCCCCGCTTGCCAGAGCATGCTTACTTGCAGGATCATGGGGGGAAGCTTTCTTACCCCCCTGCCTACCGGCCTGCTCTACCCTCTCGCCTGTCTGCCTCCACCCCCCAACCTGCCTCCTGCCCCTCTGGCCCACCAACCTGCCCTCACTTTCCCTTCCCCACCACCCACTCCTTCATCCCTCTTCTCCTTGTGCTCTTCCTGAACTTGCTCCCATTACAATGCCTCTTCCCCTCATAGCCCACTCCAGGGTCCCTGCTTTTTCTCCCCAGCCCCTTCTAGAGGTGGGAAAACTACTCATGGGGATGTTCAGAAATGTTCCCCCACACTCAGCTCAGAAATGGTGCCCATTTTGGGGTGAACATTCAGCTTGCAAAATAGGCAGGGTGTGTGAACACAGACAAAAGGAAATAAAGGGAGAAATTACCAGTGTGTGTCAGGCAGGGTTGTCCCATACCCCAATCTCCCTCTTGTATCCCATCCCTAACTTTTCCAAAATGTTTTCAGGACACTCTCTTGTATTCCTTCCTACAGCTAGAGAATGACTTTTGGACAGTATTGCATAACTAGGAAGGCTGTTGTTGCCAACTTTAATGGTTTTTGGTGCCCCAATGCTTTGAATCATGTGATTACATGAGAATTTCACCTTTTGTGTTTGTTAAAAGCAAGTTTCTAGCCCTTTGTCCCAGAGAAAACTTAAAATGTAAACCTTAAAGACTTGAAAGCCGCAAAGTGAATACACTCAAATATATTACTTGGTAAAATTGCACAACTGTTTCACAATTTTTAGATGGCCCTAACTCATGATTTTTTTAATGTTTATCCATGTGTTCCTGAGCCATTAGAGCATGCATCTGAAGGTGGAACTGATCGGTGGAATGTGAATGGAGCAAGCTTTTGGATAGCCTGAATTAGATACAATAATTGTGTGCCCCATGATTCTCCTCCTACCCATGATTTTATTGGTTACACCACAATCAGACCAACTATCAATTTATTTTCTTCGAGAAATAAATGTTCCTATACTTTACTTACCCTAATTTCATTCCATCATTTTTCATTTAATTTCATAGCTTTAATAATCCTTGTTTTATATATTGCTTTTCTTTTAAATTCTCATTATGTCCGTCCCCCCCCCCCCCCCCCCCCCCCCCCCGTACTCATAGAACAAATACAGGATTCCACTGTGGTAATCCAATCCTCTTCTTGGAAAGGGAAAAATGTATAATTTTTCTCATGCAGTTCATGTTGGGTAAAAGAGTAAAAAAAATCTTCCTCCCAACACCCCCTATTTGAGATCTCTAAATTATTTGAGTAAAGTTAGAAGATTTCACCTGCAAAGTCTGCTCAAGAAACATTTTATTGTATTTAATTGTGCATGATCCCCAGTGCAACAAAAGCATTTATCTTGAAAAGATTGGAAAGCCCCATGATGAAGCTAGATTTTAGTTACAGTATGAATCACAAGTGAAATTACTGAGAGATGTTATGAAAAAAACTTAAATTTTAATAATTTGAATAAATTTATTGTTACCTTAAAAACACTGTCTACTTATAAATACTGAAGGATTCCCAAGTACCTATTATTATACCAGAGGTATCCAATCAATGTACATTTCATTTCTTTACTATATTCTTTCATTTAAAAAATATTTGGATCCATTTAATAATAAAATGGTCTGTGCTTCAAGTCATTTTTGTCACTTTAATATGTTTGGATGTGCAAAATGGAATGCAGAATTGAAAGATGTTTCTGAAGAAAGGTACCCAGCTTACATTTATTGCTAGTTGTAGTGGTTTGCCTTACACAAATACACAAACAGAATAGGGCTCCCATTTAAGCCCAGGGATAGCCCTTTTTTCTTTTTTGGAAGTACATTGTTAAGTGTGCATGCCATTCAGAATATACAATATTATTCATAAATGTTTCTTAAAGAGGCCTGTTGATGTGATGCATCAAGCAGAAATTGATCAAGAAACTATCCAAATATTCTGCAGCCTCCCTCTGTCTTGCACCCAAACAATGGCATGTGAGAACCTCAGAAAACAGACTGTGACAGGGCGCCTGCCCTGCACTGGCCCTTTAAGACCAGGACTCAGGCCCTGAGCCAGGGCTAGAAAGAAAGAGGCCAGCTGGAGCTGTTTGGGCCAGGGAGAGCCCAGCTGGCAACTATCTAGGGCAGCACAATTGGCTTGTGGAAGCCAGCTGAAGCCGTTAGGGCTAGTGAGAGCCCAGCAGGCAGCTATACAGAGAAGCCCGGTTGGCTTGGAGAGCCCAGCTGAAGCTGTTAAGGCAAGTGAAAGCCCAGCTGACGACTATAAATAGAGAAGCACAGTTTGCTTAAGGAGGCCAGTGGAGGGCTGACTGCAGAGGAAGCAGGAGTTCCTTGGAGGGGGATAAGCTGGAGCGGACCAGCCAAAACTCCCCCTGGCTAGGGGCTGGAAACAAAGCCCCTGGCTTGCGGGCAGATCATGAGGCCGACTAGGTAAGCTGAGCCGTTGAGACAAATGCCTATGATGAGCAACCCCAAACAGACTGTAACTGGCCCTGCGAGGGGCTATATGAGGACAGTCAGGGGGCACTGAGGCACACTGGGGGCCATGCACCCCCTGACAGACTTTTTAGCAGACAGAAAATATTAGTTTTTATGGACAGTATTCATAGTGGCATTCTTATGGACTCAAGACTAAATTTATGAAATACGAGGGGAGTTGACAGCCTGCAAGGCCCCTGGGCAAAGTGTGTGTGGGATGGGGGAAGGTCTGGCTCTGTGCTCCCTAAAGGGGTGGGGCTAGGAGCAGCCAACTCTCCCCATGTCCCAGATGATGCCCCCTCAGAGCCACACAGAGCATCATGTAGCACTCGAGGCAATTTAACAGGCCCAGAGCACTGGCTGCTGCCATTGCTGCAGTAGCAGTGGCTGGGAGCCTTGGGCCTCTTTGAATCACTGGACTCCTGGGCAACTGCCACCTTTGCCCCCCTCCTGTTGGTGGTCCTATGAAATACTGACTAGGAAGTTTCAGAATCTCAGATACATTTCATTCTGTAACTCACATGGGATTGATATGGCCACTAATGACAATAAAAAATGGCAGTTGCAGTCATTCTGGAAAACTATTTTCCAAGATGTAAAATGAACAGCAATAGCAAGAATGTTACTCTGGGCATAACTGACCATAGAACAGGTGACTTTCCTTTCTTTTTGGAGTAAAGAAGAAATGAATTAGTAACCAAAGCGCCATAAGACCATCCTCATCATTAAGGAGAATAGCCCAATATCATTCTACTTCGTGCATATTTACTCCAATCTAGCAAAGGTGGATGCATCAATGTGAGACTTTACAAAAAAAGTCAGTCTGTTCCCAGTCATGTGGTATTTCCTGTGAGCCATAAGGGATTGTCCACCATCAGCAAGAGGCTGTTCTGAGTCCCTCCAAGGCTCACAAGTTCAGGCTGCAGGCCTCGGCCTAGCCTTTGGCCAAGGGACAGTTTATAGGGCCCAACCCTGGGTCAGGATGGGCAGACAGACAAGGGATTAACATAACCCGTGAACTATTGAACAGTTTAAGACGCAGTCCTGGGTTAATGTGACAAGTGTCTATCACAAGCAGGGTAGCAGTTAACAGCCCCGGCCAAGTCCCAGCCGGGCAGAGGTCAGGTCTCCTCACTCCTGGAGAGCCGACAACAGCAGGGGTTTTTCTCTTACAGGAGGAACCCAGCATCTAATGGAGGGGTGGCAGCAGGGGATGCCCGCACCACTGCATCCCGGCCCAGGGCCCTGATAGTGGCAGCCTTACAGCTACTAAGTCAGCAGGGATCTGGGCCATTAGACACTGACTACGTGAAGAGGTCAGCAGGGTTCCAAGCCACAATGCGCTGCCCACCCAACCTCCATCTCCTCAGCCATCCCAGGGTAAGCTATCCCTGGGCCCCTTCCCAGTTCCCCTTGTGGGCCTACCAGGCTCCAGCAGGTCTGCTGGTGATGGAGGAACTGGCAGAGTATCTATCGGTTCAGGCTCTGGCAGGGGTCCAGGTGGGTCAGACCAGTCATCTGGGCCTGGCAGGTTTGGCGTGGCCTCAGGTGGTGGCTGGGGCCTCAGCACCCCGGGCCAGGGATCAGTAGTTAGCAGGCATCCTGGCAGCACAGCCAAGCCCTGCAAGGTGGACACTGGAGCCAAGAATCTGCCCTAATCAGCTGCATGGCTCTGACTGAGCTCCCAGCTCTTATACTGCTAGTCCCACCTACTGCCTGTGGGTGGGGCTAGCAGAGGCGGGACCCACTCACCAAGGGGTTGTAGATGGCGCTTCCTCTTCCAGGTCAGAGAGCAGCCATGTTGCTGTCCCAGACTCATTACCGGGATATTTTCTAGAAATGATTTTCATAAGGATTTCCAGCATCCTGTAAATCAGTCTATGCCACTGGTCTTTCTGAATTAGCTTAGAGAATTCACTGTTATAGGATAATTGCCTGGAAGTGTCTGAGTGCCCTTGATTTTTCATGACTTCAGTGACACTTGCAGGTTCTCAGCACTTTATAGGATCATAGAGGGCTAAGAGCAGCACCACACACCAATCACTAGGAAAGGTCATTTCAATAAGAATCAAGTCTCTGAGAAAGGAGAAGGTCAAGGGACAACTAGCATCACAGCTTTCACCCTGGGGAAAAAAAGGAAGAATGGGAGAAACCAGTCCTTCCTTTCTCTCCTGACATCTTCAACATACAATAATCACTGCATTGGTGCAAGCCTAACTTTTAGCATATCATTGTTCCCATTCCATTAGGTCACAGAAGCACAAGTTTGAGTACAATAACTTTTATAGGACTGACCTGGCTGAATGGGAATAAAATTGTATTTCCACAAAATACCTCTTATCTCTCAACTTTTTTGCCGGTGACAGTATACAAAGCAGATATCTTCTAAAGCAGAAATCAAATGATTCCTATACAGTTCAATGCCCTGATTAATGGAATCATCAGTCTTTCACTGCATGAGGCTGAGAAGGTGCCATACAATTTGATAAAAAGGAAGATAACATAAGAGAAACAGGAATGTTAGAGTTGAAATAGTATGTGTGATTTAAATGATGCAAATAAGTAAAGTACAAACATTGGCCCACAATATTTCCCTTGTAGCCTGGATGTCCCTGTGTTCTGACTAAGAACAAACACATCTACACTTCTTCCACAAGAACCTTTTTGCGGCAGAGATCTTCTGCAAAAACTTCTTGCGCAAGAGAGCGTCCACACTGCATGGACACTCTTGTGCAAGAAAGCTCTGATGGCCATTAACAGAATGGCCATCAGAGCACCTGTGCTTTTTCCGATAGGCTATTTTTGTGTAAGAAAATGCTGTCCACACACCTTTTTGTGCAAGAGCTCTTGCGCAAAAAGTCTTATTCTTTGTAGAAAGAATAACTCTTGCGCAAAAAGCCCTCTCTTCTTACAGTGTCCTGTAAATTTTCTTGCACAAAAATGCACTTGTAGTGTGGATGGCTCCATGAGTTTTTGCGCAAAATCAGCCAGTTTTACGCAAAAACTCTACAGTATAGACATAGCCCCAGACTGGATTAAATCAGTGATCCAGCTATTCCCAGATTCAGTTTCTGACAGTGGCCAGTATCAGATGCTTCAGAAAAAAGTGCAAGAAACCCTAGAGAGGATAATTACAGAATAACCAACCTAGAAGGAAAATGTCCTTGTAAATCTGACCTATTACTGTTATTCTTAGGTCTGAAACATGAGGGCTTGTTTCCCATGTACAGGCAGTCCCCGGGTTACGTACAAGATAGGGACTGTAGGTTTGTTCTTAAGTTGAATCTGTATGTAAGTCGGAACTGGCGTCCAGATTCAGTCGCTGCTGAAACTGACCGCCAGTTCTGACTTACATACAGATTCAATTTAAGAACCCCAAGCTTCCCCAAGTCAGCTGCTGCTGAAACTGATCAGCAGCTGATTCCAGGAAGCCTGGGGCAGAGCAACTCTGCCTCGGGCTTCCTGTAGTCAGCGCTGGTCAGTTTCAGCAGCGGCTGACTTGGGGACGCCTGGGGCAGAGCAGCTGGGGTGCTGCTGGGTTGCTCCAGTAGCACCGCTCCTCGGCGCTACTGGACCAACCCAGCAGCACCCCAGCTGCTCTGCCCCAGGCGTCCTGATTCAGCCACTGCTGAAACTGACCAGCAGCGGCTGAATCAGGACCTGGGGCAGAGCAGCTAGGGTGCTGCCGGGTTGGTCCAGTAGTGCCCAGAAGGCGCTGCAGGACCAATTGGCAGCCCCAGCTGCTCTGCTCCAGGGTCCAAAACAAAAGCCTGGTCTGCTGGGGGGGGGGGGGCACACTAGCCGCCCCCCCCTCCCCCGCAGACCAGGGATACGGGAGCAGAGCCGCAGCGGGGTGCCGCGCCTCTGAGGCTTTGCTCTGGTAAAGCCTCAGAGGCGCGGGACCCCCCCGCGGCTGTGGCTTCAGTCCCGGTGCCTGTGGTCTGCTGGGGACCGTCCCCAGCAGACCACAGGCACCGCGACTGAAGCGGCAGCAGCGGCGGGTTCCCGCGCTTCTGAGGCTTTGCTCTGGCAAAGCCTCAGAAGCGTGGGAACCCGCCCGGTGCCCCTGGTCTGCTGGCGACGGTCTCCAGCAGACTAGGGGCACCGGAGCAGCTTACGAACGGGGCTTTCTTGCCCCGGAGCTCGCAGGTAGCAATCCGCTACCTCGACCTCCGGGGCGAGAAAGCCCCGTTCGTAAGTGCGGATCCGACATAAGTCGGATCCGCGTAAGTCGGGGACTGCCTGTATATATATTTACTAGCTAATATATCTGTGGATGTTCTCATTATCTATAACAATGTCTATTCCTTTCTCTTCATTTTTTCTGTCACTTTATTTTATATTGTCTTGGTGTCTCTTTTCCATTGAGTTTTTGTCTGTTTTCTAACATATAATTTTAAAATGTTTAATAATCTCCTCTTTTTATTATTTCTGCTCCATTTTTATTGTATTTTTCTCCTTCCACATGGTTGTCGTCTTCTTCCCTTGTGCTCTTCTGCTTCTGTTTTTCACCTCTCATCTTCTTTCCAGCCCATACCGAGTCTCTCTGTCTCTCTTTTACACTATGCTAAAGCAGGACATTATAATTTCCAGCTCCAGGAAACATAGCTGTGCTAGTGCTGATCAAGCTACATAAAAATAGTGTAGCTGTCACAGCATGAATGTCAGTAGGGATTTGCTGCATGAATCCAAGATGGTAGGTACATACTCAGGCAGCTAGTCCCCTCCTGCCTAGTTTGCACGGTAGTGCAAGTATGCCTCCTTGAGCTGAACTTTCCATCTGAAGCTTGAAGTATAAACATATTCCTCTTTAGTATATCCTACCCTTTCAGTCATCCAAGGACCTTGCTTTTTGGTTGTTGGTGGTAGAGCTGGGAGTTCACTGTTGGAGAAGGGTTATGGGTAATTCTCCATAACCACACAGTGAGAATAAGAGCGGGAGAGGTTCAGCAGCATCTAAAATCTCAACAGGTATCTTCAAACACTAGGATAAATGGTCAGTTCAATTTGTCTGACCTAGAAGCTATAACCCTTGATGAACTGGCCACCAATAAGGGAATAGCAATGACCAGCTAACTGGCCACAAAGCCCAGGAAAGCGACTGACACAACAGGTACATGGCATATGCCCCACACACTAGCTGGGGCCTGCCTAAAGACACGTCATTTTCACACAAAAATATCCCACCTCACTATGCATCCATAATAACCCATTTTAATTGTTATAATGCAACACAAATGGTGCCTCCATGATAGACTGTCATAAAGCAAAAGCAATTGTAACATAAAATGTTTGGAGAGTTTTTTTTTGTATTTGCTACAATAATATTTCCAATTTGACACTTCAAGTAAGATGCTTCTGTTTGACTTTTTCACGTAGGAAAAAAAACAGAGGTAGCAATTCCTTTCAAAATATAGAATCTAATAACATGACATATGCTTGATTTCATCATGACTTTATGGCACTAGAAAGGGCATAAGTTATCCATTAGCTGGCCAAGGTTACTTTGGTTTCCCTGGATAACTCTTTCAAGTTGTTTAAAGTTAATGAAAAATGACTGAGCACATTAGTTGGCTTCATAATGTGAACTCCACATGCACAGTGTATTAGAGGTCAGAAAGTAAAAGCTGAATATTCATTTTTAATTAACTCCTGATACTATACTTTAAATATTTGAATGATATTGTAAAGTTACTGTGCATTTGTATTTCACACTATGTAGATAGACATAAATCAAAACATTTACATAGCATTCACTGCTTCAACATAAAGCCATGATGACTGCAAGTTTGTTATTTAGTTTTGTTCTACAGACACATATTTTCCCATATTAATACTTTACATGGACTGATATGTACATTTAATGTAATATGACTGCAAAGGATTATTTCATCATAAAGAGCATTATTCAATGACCACATGTCCCAAATTCAATAAAGCAAGTAGACAACTACTTACAAACACTGAACATTATATAAAAAATACAGGCACTGTACATCAATTATGTGTCTGCTAAAACAAATACAGCCTAATTAGAAAATTTAAAAGCATGAGACATCATCTTTTTCAATATTGAAGAATAGCAGATCTTTTATTTAGTTAAACCATTTTGAATCCAAAGGGGAGGTAGTTTATTTTAAAAACATTTAACCATTTAAAGTAATTCTGTGTATTTTAGAAAACAAATTAGCATTTTTCAGTGGAGTCTTTATGCTTACAACTTTAGTGCTTATGCTTTATTTAAAAAGTAATGCACATCTTACATAGTCATAAACCTGACATAAAAAAAGTGGGGAGCCTATTTAGATTTAGAGTGGATTAAACTCTGATTTAAACCAGCCAGGAAGAACACAGCTGATTCACTAAAGTCAATGTCTTTGTGCAGAACCACAGTGATCTGACAGGATGAGATGGGGACAGGCAGGACAGAATCTGTGATCTTGGGCTTGCTTTTTAGCTGCATTGTACATCTTCCACAGCTGCTCTGCTAGTTGATGACATGGAATAGCAGCTATGATCCCTCTGTTCCCTTTGGGATTGGGTCATCGGGTCCATTTATTCTATGAGATCTCCTACAGAGAGAGACTGGGCACCTTTTTTGCATCACAAAATATATTTTAGACCAAATGTTCAAATGTGCAAACCCATATTTACAGGCAAAAATACCCATTTTCTCCTCATTGCAATCTAGAGTTTGTGCTTGTGGCCTTTCTAAAAATAATTCTCTTAAAGCCTGATCTCAAATTCTTCAAACAACAGTGGGATGTTGGAACAAGAATGGAAAATTATATTGATCCAAGTTCTCTGGTCCAGGTAGGCAGTGTTCAGTACAGAAACAGAAGTGAACAGGCAAAGGTGGCATAAAATCCTGATCCTTGGGATATAAACTGCATTGGGTCCCAACACTCCACTTTGTCCCTGGCCATATCCTTACACTATTTAACTGTATGTTACTCTAGAGATTTCCCCTGTACAAGGGGAATGTACAGGTGGCTGAGTAACCTGACTTTTTACTTTGAGACACATAGGGCCGAGAGTAAGCCTAAGATTCTGGCCCCAGTATATTTAATAATTTTTTGGTATAGGTATACCTATCAGAAATCACAAAAAGAGTGTGTCTGGTCTGAACTGACTATACCAGATCCACAGTTAGGAAATTGAAGTCCAAATGAGGAACTTTCAAAGAGGCAGACAGATAGGGTTGTGTGTGCACACCCACACACTGTAAAAACAGTCCAATTTTCCTTTTGATAATTATATAATTTTACTGAAATAATCATGGCATTCCCTATCCAATGCCCAAAAAACACTAAACACTTCAGTAAAGTTATCTAGTTATCCACAACAAAGTAAAATATTTTAAGGGTGATCACTGTGTAGACAGACAGATGCACACACAGAGTATATTTTATATCTACATAATATACGGTTTAAAAAAAAAATGTAACGCCACTCCAAAGTCTTACTGTGTCAGAGTTAAGAGGATAGATGAACAGAGATGGGTTTTCCTATGGTCCAAAGATAGCTTGTGTGGGCCCTATTAGATGTGGCCTTTTGTACGTTCGCTAAGCAGTTGGCTTCGTGCATGAGCCCAGAAAGGTGCCCACTGAAGATCTTCAAAACTATTGTGGGGAAGCAGTGGGATGGGACCGGGGAATGCATTTCCCATCACTTGCATAACACAATGCTCTTCCCCAAGCTACTGGACAACTATACTTATGGATGTTACTCAGCTGTGTATCTGCTTAGCTCACTTGCAAGGCAGACAAATACATCATCATTTGAGTGTATTTTACTTTAGAAAAAAAGCTTTTATTTGGGGAAGGAGGGTCAGAAAACTAGTGCCATTATTCCCAGCTGGGGTAATTGGAGTTCTCACTGCCAGCCTCAGGGACAGATGGTTCTGTTCTACTTTCATTGTGGGGGAACTGCCCCAGATCAAATGTACTGACCATTTTTTCTTCTTCATGTTAGCAGAGTATAGGATCTTTGATATCAGGGGTCCTGACTTTTCATCCTATTGAGCTTGGACAGCAAGACATCAATTTTGGAAAACATAACTTCTTTACAATTTCCTCGCTTACTCAGAGAAAGGCCTGTCTTTTGTGTCATTCCATCTCTGATTGACTTTACACAGCTACTTCTATAGAACAGTTTACACAGACCAGCAGGGAGATAGCAAATTAAGGAGGGTCGGAACCCCTAAAACCTAGGATTCCACGTAGTTTTAGAAGAATGATTAATATAACACATGGACTAAATAATTCTCAATTCATTGTATTACATCTACAGTCCATTAGAAATATAAATTCAAAAGTTACTTCAGCTCCTTCATTATTCTACAGGTCTCATATAGTTATTTTGGTCTTTCTCTATTGAAATGATAGCTTCATTTCTTATCACCTCTTCCTGCATCAGGAGAAGAAATCAATGAAGTTGTTAAGTAGGTAAATAGTTATGGGAAGTTAGAAAATATTTTATTTTTACTTTAGAAAAATAGTTTTCAAAAATACATGTTGAACTCCTGGGTTTTTACTAAAGTATATTTTTATCTTATGTACAATAAGGCAGTATAGCCAATAGAATCATAGGGTTGGAAGAGACCTCAGGAGGTCATCAGGTCCAAACCTTTGCCCAAAGTAGGACCAACCCCAACTAAATCATCCCAGCCATGGCTTTGTCACCACCACCTCCCTAGGTAACCCTATCCAGTGCTTTACCACCTTCCTAGTAAAATAGTTTTTCCTAATATTCAACCTAGGCCTCCCCCACCGCAATTTGAGACCATTGCTCCTTGTTCTGCCATCCGTCACTACTGAGAACAGCCTTTCTCCATCCTCTTTGGAACCTCCCTTCAGGAAGTTGAAAGCTGCTATCAAATCCCCCCTCACTCTTCTCTTTTGTACATTAAATAAGCCCAAATCCCTCAGTCTCTCATCGTAAATCATGTGCTCCAGCCCCCTAATCATTTTGGTTGCCCTCCAATGTGTCCATGTGCTTTCTGTAATGGGGGGCTCAGAACAGAACACAATCATGGGCAGTGGATATCATAGGTGGGAGAAGGTTGCCTTCCCAAACCACCAGGCATGGCCCCACCCACACTCTGCCCCCAGAATGCCTGCTGGAGGTGTTCTGGGGGCAGAGTGTTGTTGCCCCCAGCGCCTTCCCTCCCAGTGCAGTTGGGGTAGGGCTGCGCTGCACACCCTTTTCCATCACCCAGTGTTGTGGGGTTGGACTGCGCAGCGTGCCCTTCTCCCTCCCCTGGTGCTGCAGGGCTGGAGAGGCTGGGGTAAGCACGTGCCTGCCTGCTCTCTCCCCCCATGGTTTGGGTTGAATGAGAAGGGGTTGGGCTGAAGCAGAAGGGGGAGGGCTGGGGGCTTGTCTCATCAGTGCCCAATACAGGGGAATAATCAGTACTCTAGATCTGCTGGCTACAAGAGCACACTGGTGACTCATATCCAGCTTCTCATCCACTGTAATCCTAGGTCCTTTTCTGCTGAACTGCTAGTTAGCCGGTCGGTCCTCAGCCTGTAGTAGTGCTTGGGATTCTTCCATCCCAAGTGCAGGACCCTTGTTGAACCTCATCAGATTTCTTTTGGCCCAAATCTTCAATTTGTCTAGTTCACTCTGAACCCTCTCCCTACCCTGCAAGTATTTACCTCTCCCCCTAGCTTACGTCATCTGCAAACTTGCTGAGGGTGCAATCTATCCCCTCATCCAAGTCATGAATAAAGATGTTGAACAAAACCATGGATTTACCCTGAAGGCACTCCTCTTGATACTGACTGCCAGCCATACATTGAGCGGTTGAGCAATACCCATTGAGCCCAACAATCTAGCCAGCTTTTTATCCACTTTACAGTCCATTTATCCAATTCATACATCTTAACTTGCAGATAGTGTCCTGCTGTGGTTTTTCTTTCAATAAAAGTGAATGTTGTTTAGTTCTACTTGGCTAAGAGATGGTGAGATGTATTTTAGTAATCATATTGAAAGAAAGCAGGAAAATATGTTGAGAAAGGCTTACTACTTTTCAACTTTAGTATATTACCTTTTATATATGAAATTGTCAACATCCAAAATACTAATTTTATTTAGGATTGTAAAAAAATATAATAGGAAAATCTATACCACTGTTTAGAATTCATTAGGAAAAGACAGGCTGCATGCTAAAGTAACTTATTAGCAGTATACCTGGTCTAGGAATTGTACGAACAATTATGGCTAAGTCTGTGATTTTGTCACGGGTTGTGGAAGTCACAGAAGAGACCTTTGTGACTTCAGTGTGTAGTGGCTGAGAACTGCAGGGTTTCCCTGTCCTGTAAGCTGATATAGGTGGTGGGGATACCCCACATCTCCGGGGGTCTGGGAGGTATGAGCCACATGAGCAGCAGGGGACTCCACAGCTCAAATCTGCAGGCAGTGGGGGACCCTGGAGCATCGAGTCCCCAGAGGTGATGTGGGGTCCAAGTCATGGGCAGGTCATGGGCATCTGTGAATTTTTCTTTATTGCCTGTGACCTGCCCATGACTTTTACTAAAAATATCCATGACAATACCTTAGCCTTAATCATGGTATACTGACCAACCTCTCCAAATTTTGTATCTTTGTTGAACCTACAATATTTGGCTACTTACAATATTTGGCTACTTTTAAATCAAATAGTAGAAGAAATACAAGGTCCAATAATGTGTTTACAATGTACTTTTCATGGCACATAATATCCACTTCCTTGTCATTTCCCCCTAAACTGAAAACCTATTTTAATGATCTGAGGTTTATTTACTTTATCACAAACCTACAAATCCTTTTTTCTCTCTTTATTGTGCCTCAGTTTGTACGGGTTTTTCAAGAAACCAGGCCATGTGCTTTTGTTTTACTGTACATAACTATTAACAAAAGTAAATCTATACATCACAATTAGAAAATGAAATAATTTGTTCTGCAGACAGTAGAAAAGAGACGGGTGTGAGCTACAACTGAGCTATAGTAGTGTAATTCTATGCAATCCACAAATGGGAACATTCCATTTTAATTTCATGTAATTTACTCTGTAGTATCACCTGAAGAAGAATAAATCAAACTTTCAGTTAATTAAAAGGAGCACATAAAGGAAGTTGGATCCAGGTAATCTAATCCACCTGCATCTATTTTGCATTCACTTGGAGTTGTAAAACAATAGCTCATATTTTTCTCTGTTTGACCCTGCTGAAGGTTCTGAATAGATTCCTTTGGAGGTTCTTGAAATATAGGTGTAGTCTGAACTCTTGAAACTGGTATTATTACTAGAATGTTGTTGTCTACAACTCTTGAGACCTTTGCATATTCTTTGCTGGTTCCAGGGCCGGTGCAGTTTTCAGTTTTGCCACTATTTTCTTTCTGTTTCGGTAATACAGCTAATGCTCCATCTTGATTGACTTTGTGAATTTCTACATAATCCATCAGTTTAGCAGACAAAAAAGGTGACTTCTCATTGGGCAGCAACTGCATTGTGTCTGGGTCAACTTTGGAATGCAAGCTCTCCAGTTCTCCTTGCTTGTCCAGTTTTTCCTCACTGATAGTTTCAATGGGTTTAGAATATTGCAACTGTTGAGTTTCCTCACTTCCCACCAAAACTGAGGTGACATTCACATTCATGGTGCCAAGGGCTATCTTACAAACATCTGTAATGTTGTGGCAGGAGCATTTAGGAGTCTGGTTGTTAACTAGCTGAGTTCCAGGCCATGTAGATAACATTGCACTACCAGTGTAAATATAGGGTATTTTCCCTTTTCCCAGGTCTATGCTCTGTATTTCACAGTTGCTTTTTCTGGCATTATTTTCTGGAATTTCATTGACATTTGGTGTTTGAAATGCTGATGGAGGGATTCTGAGCCCCCTGCTCTTCTCAGAGAGCAGGAAAAGGCTGTCACAGCTTCCTTTCCCTGAGTCACTGACTGTTTCCTTGTGTGCTGATTTCGTATTTTTACTGGGATGACCTTTTTCATGACTTGGCATCAGTTGCTGATCATCACTATCATTTACCTCCAGAAATTCTACCAGTAGGTCTTCACAGTCTGACGGTGGAGGGAAGTCCTGGCAACCCAGAGCACTCAATAACTCTTCAGACTTCCCTGTCTGTAGGGATAAGAAAAATATACATTACAATTGTTTGTGGCTAACCGTAAGAATGATCTGTTATTAGTATTTCTCTCCCTTCCTGACAGACAGCAGTGATAAGCCTACCCCTATAACATGAAAAACCTGACTGAATGCTTCAGTTGCTGGAAGGGATGCAGTTATATGGTTAAGGCTGCACAGAATCTTACATTGTTTTGGTGCAAAATATAGTGGGAGTCTATAAGCATCTCATGTGTACCCCTTGTTCAGGGGTCAGATAGTCCCAAAACTTGTGCTTATAGTACACAAGGACCAGGGGCATCTAGTGCTGACAATGGTACTAGGAAGCCAACGGGGTGGGGAGGAACAGGATGATGGAACACTAATCCAGTCATCTCTCCCCCTCAAAGCATTGTAGAGAGAGCATAGTGTCTTACTATACCTCACCTTCCTCGCACCTTGAAGGTAAGCTGCTGCTGGGTTTGTGGGGAAAGGACGGGGATAAGGCAGAACCATGTGGTAAGCACTGGAATGGGTTACCTAGGGAGGTGGTGGAATCTCCATCCCTAGAGGTTTTTAAGTCTCGGCTTGACAAAGCCATGGCTGGGATGATTTAGTTGGGATTGGTCCTGCTTCGGGCAGGGGGCTGGACTCGATGACCTCCTGAGGTCTCTTCCAACCCTAGGATTTTATGATTCTATAAGTGGACAGGTGGTGGTGAGTCCTGTGGGGAGGGGGGGCAGGCCTGGGGTACACCCTGGTCTACTGAGCTGCTGCACAGCAGCTGGCTGAACGTACGGCAGCCACCACATGGAGGGCGGCTGCAGTTTTAAAAACAGGTGATCGGGGTGCCGGCAGAAGCATCCATGCGGGAGGTCATGGGGGGACCATGGCAGGACTTGCGCTAGGGGAGGCTGAGGGAGGGTTAGGACTGGGATACACCTTGGTTCCCTCAGCCGCTGCACAGCAGCTGGCTGAAACTCCAGAAGCTGCCATGTAGCAGGCAGCTGCTGGTGTTTTAAAAACAGCTGCTCCACTGTATTGGCAGCAGGACCCACTCAGTGGAGGGTTAAGGAGGGAGAGAAAGTATTGGACTGGGGGAGGAGGGGAGGCGAAGAGGGAGAAGGGGCCCTGGCTGGGGGAAGGGGACCAGGGCTGGGGGAGAAGGGTAGAGGGAAGGGATCTGGCTGGCGCAGCCACTGCCCAGTCCTCCCCAGTGGCCAGGGAGCTTGGTGAGTGCAGGGAGCAGGGAGCGCAAACCCCTAGTAGTCTATTAAAAGAAGGAGTTGGCAAGAGTCTCTCAGGGTATGTCTACATGACAAAGTTAGTTCGAACTAACAGACGTTAGTTCGAACTAACTTTCACAGGTGCTACACTAGCGCTCTGTTAGTTCGAATTTAATTCGAACTAACGGAGCGCTTAGTTCAAACTAGGTAATCCTCATTCCACGAGGATTAAGCCTAGTTTGAATTTACTAGTCCGAATTAAGGGCTGTGTAGCCCCTTAATTCGAACTAGTGGGAGGCTAGCCCTCCCCAGGTTTCCCTGGTGGCCACTCTGGCCAACACCAGGGAAACTCTACTGCCCCCCTTCTGGCCCCGGACCCCTTAAAGGGGCACGGGCTGGCTACGGTGCCCATGCCAGGTGCAAGCCTGCCAGCACCCAGCCAGCAGACCCTGCACCTGGCACGGATCGAGCCACCCACCCGATGCCCCCCAGCCCTCCCCCTCTTCCCGGGACCAAGCTGGTGGCTCCCGGGAGCTTGCCCGGGACCGCAAGAGGCGGGCACCCGCCTGGGCTAGTGCGGACATCGCGGACCTTGTCCACGACCTCCACACTAGGCACAGGAAAGTGGCCGTCTAGGGCAGGAGAGCTGCCAGCCTGGCCACTCAGGAGCAGGTTAGCATGAAAATCAAGGTGGTCCACTGAGACCCCCGACCCTGAGCTTACAATGGCCGTACTGGGTCAGACCAAAGGTCCATCTAGCCCAGTAGCCTGTCTGCTGACAGTGGCCAACCCTAGGGACCCTGGAGGGGATGGACTGAAGACAGTGACCAAGCCATTTGTCTTGTGCCATCCCTCTCCAGTCTTCCACAAACCTTGGGCAGAGACACCACTCCTACCCCCTGGCTAATAGCACTCCATGGACCCAACCTCCATGACTTGATCTCACTTCCCTTTAAACTCTGTTCTAGTTGTAGCCTTCACAGCCTCCTGCAGCAAGGAGTTCCACAGGTTGACCCTTTGCTTTGTGAAGAACAACTTTCTGTTACTAGTTTGAAGCCTACTACCCATTCCTTTCCTTTGGTGTCCTCTAGTCCTTCTTTATGGGAACTAATGAAGAACTTTTCTGTATGCACCCTCTCCACCCAACTCCTGCTTTTAGAGACCTCTATCCTGTCCCCCCTCCGTCTCCTCTTTTCTAAGCTGAAAAGTCCCAGTCTCTTTAGCCTCTCTTCATATGGGACCTGTTCCCAACCCCTGATCATTTTAGTTGCCCTCCCCTCTCCCAGCCTCTCTCTTCCCCTCTCCCACCTCCTTTTCCCAGTCTCTCCCAGTTTTGTTCAATAAAGACAGATTCAATTTTTGAACACAATTGTCCTTTATTTTGTACATCAAGAAGAGGGGCTAGGGAAGGGTAAGTGGAAGGAGGTGAGGGAGGAATGGGGTATGCGCCCCTGATGGGGAGGACTGGGCTTGCTCTGCGGGCTTTTGGGGTGGAAGCTCTCCTGCAGCCCCCCAATTACCCCCTCTTCCCAGATGGCAGCCTGCGGCAAGTGCAGCCGGGCTGATGGCCGAGTGCTGTGATGTGCCCAGTGTGGGTACTCCAGGCAATCCAAGCCAGGACTGCTTTGCAAGCGGGGCACCCCTGAGAACTGTCTGTCTGGGGTGGGGGTCGGGACCCTTTAAGCACAGCCCTCGGCTAGCCTGAGACAGCATCTCCACGCTCTAAGTCCTCCTCTGATGCCCTGCTGGCACTGCTTCCGGCCATCCTTAAGCCTGGTTCAGGGTACACTTAATGTGGACATGCTAGTTCGAATTAGCAAAACGCTAATTCAAACTAGTTTTTTAGTCTGGATCCGTTAGTTCGAATTAGCTTAGTTCGAATTAACTAATTCGAACTAAGTTAGTTCGAATTAACGTTGTAGTGTAGACGTACCCTCAGATTTTAGCGCCCTGGTGTTCCAGGGGGCATTAGGACAGCCTCAGATACAATGCCTCAGAATAAATGCTGATACAAACCCCCTTTTCAGATCCACTCCTCTCCCCAATGAGGGCACTAGCTTAAAGGCATGTTCAGTCCTTATCACTGACCTGGCCATTTTATTTATTATCTGAATTAATTCAAGCTATAAAATACCTAGTTAGGATAAAGGTTTGTTCCAGTATTAAATGTGAATGCCATCTTCCTTGCGTTCATTATTATAAAAGCTAAGCAAAGTATGTAGTACTGTACTTAGTAATACCCACCTCTAGCAGATGTGTATCAAGTCCCTTTATCTTGGGCCCTGGAACTGGTGGTAAGATGCAGGCTACCATACTGAAAAAAAAAGCAGAGAACACACAAAGTGAAGGCACACAGTTTATTGTCCCTATTGCTATCCTATTTCTGCACCACTTCAAACATTTGTAATGTATTTGATACTTTTCTTATTAAACCTCAGCCCACTGAATGACCCCTTCCCAGGACAGCCTTGCTTACTCAGCCAGGTATATCTCAGTAAACATTTTAATTACCTCACATAAGGGAATAGTACAAACACTGTGGTGAAGTTAATTATTTATAAACTGGAAGTAAAAATAAAAAACAAACCAACCTCCCAAAACCAGATGACAACTGCTGTAATAATTGTCAGAATCACTTATTTCTATTATTACAAATATTTGTAATAGTACAGCACCTAATGTGATTTTGGTGCTGAAGTGCATCTCTCTCAAGTGTGAAACATAGTAGCTGTTAATACCATACAGCAATGCTACACAATACTGTGGTGATGCAACTGTGCAAAAGTGTACTACTCACCTGGCATATTTAAAATTCACACCAATTGTAATAAGTAATTTTGGCACCAACCTTAAACTTCAAATAGTGTGTCCTACGCCTCAGGCTAGTGAGATATTTCAGTCCCTGGACTGGGAATTATCCTGAGGGGTTCTCCACACTTAGGGTATGTCTAGATTACATGGCTCCGTCGACAGAGCCATGTAGATGAGTGTACTCGGCAAAGGGAAATGAAGCGGCGATTTAAATAATTGCTGCTTCATTTACATCAAAATGGCCACCGCGCTGTGCCGATCAGCTGATTGTCGGCACAGCGCGGTAGTCTAGACAGGGATCAGTCGATCCCAGAACCCTTTATCGTCAAGTCCTGTAAGCCTCATTTCCCTTTGCCGAGTACACTCATCTACATGGCTCCGTCGACGGAGCCATGTAGTCTAGACTCATCCTTACAGAACAACTGTAGCACTTAGTGAAGCTACTATCACTGCAGATCGGAGACCTATACTTCTTCCACTGGGGTAGGTACTCCATGTCCCTGAGAGGTGGGAGCTGTGCTGATGGGCAAAGCTCTCCCATTGACATAGCGCTATCTACACTAGGAGTTTGGCCAGTATAAATGCCATACTGAGTGACATTGTTAAAGTGACATGCATTTTAAGTGTAGAGCAGGGCTCAGTCTCTAATGGCCATCTAGTGTCTGAGTTGGTGAGAGGAGATGGAGTGGGGGCACAAGGAGCTTTCCTCTGTTCAAGAGTTTGTGACAACTACAACTGCAGTCTCTGTACATGGGGGAGCTGAAGGAATGCTCCCTTCAAACACCCTGTAGCGCCCCAGAGGGAACAGGGAGGGGTAGGAGGAGTCAACTCCAGGCACTTGCCCAAAGAGTATCTCATCACAGCACAACCTCCCTGGGGCCGTGTGGCCCTGCAAAGCTCCACCACAGGCAGTGCCTGATAAGCACAGTTGGTTCTAGATATCTAAATATCACTCTGGGGGGGGGAAACAAAGAGCAAGAAAAGCCACCACTTCTCTCTGTCTCACTAGACCAACAATAGAAGTTACGCATATCTCTTTGCTGCTGTAGCTAACCAGCAAACACTATTTCCAGCATTGGGCCCTTCATGCTCCTGGGATAGCATCCAAGGACTAGACGAAAGGCTACAGCAAAAGGCATACAGAAGTAGGAATACTCCATAAAACAATGTTTTCCAAATGAACTAGAAAAAACTAAACATGAAGCTCAAGGTTAGATTCTCAGTCAATGTAAAGAGGCATAGCTCCAATGATATCAAATGTACATCAGTTCAGGACCTCATTTACTGATAAGCTTCTAAGAGACCATAAAAAACAATGGAAAATTAAAACAAACATTAAAAACTTATTTTAAAAGGTAGTTAACCAAATCCTTTAGCTTAAATACAAACATTAAGGCAGTGACTTACTTATAGCCTTTCAAAGCCATTGTCCAGATGATGATTAAGCAAATGACAGATGATAATACAGCCACAAAGATCCAGACAATCACATCCTTCAATTCTATGTCTAGAAAATACAAGCAGGAATGCTTAGACAGTATACAGTCTAGCAGCTAAAGAGTGGGTGATAACAATCTTGCGAATGGCAACTATCTTTAAAATGGCCTCAACTCCCAACTCCACTTCTGTGGCTGGAGTCCATCTCTATTACATACTGATCTAATGCATCATATTGGTGCTTAATTAGTAAGTGCTCTTCATCTGATGGCACAGCACAGGAAATAAAATGCCTAGGAGAAAACCCCTATAAGAATAGAAAGTACATTGGGAAGAGTAATTTTGCCACAGCTGCCACCAACACAGGACAGAAAAGCAAGGGAAGCAACTATGTCACCCACATGCTTGTTTTGGTGAATAGTTTAGTCATTTCATTGTCAATCCCATATAATATAATTAATGAAATGACATGGAAGGAGCAACTACTGGATGGCTTTGAGAATTTTTAATGGTACACAAAGCCCTATATCTGTAGGTTAGTTCAAATATAGCTCCGGAAGACAGGGGCTAAGAATTATTTCCATCTGTTCGGTGTTCTATACTGTAATCTCAGTGCAGTTTTACAATGAATAAGCAGCCGCATATGAAAACCACCATAATAAAAGGCACTAAACAGCACCCTTGCTAGGAGAGGCCAATGCTTACATGGGTTAGAAGAATAAGCCACCTTCTTACTCCAAATTAATCAAGGGAGAGGCAAACAGAGTGTGGTGTAGGGAAGCTGCCACTTCCGCTACTGTAGCAATGTTTTATCTGGCCAGTGGGTAATACAGGACTTCAGTCTTCAAGGCTGCTAGCTCGGCAGCTAACTAGTATACTAAATTCACTTCAATTTTAAAATAATTAATAAAAGGCGTATCAAATAACTCACCACCTGGGATTTGAATATAATTTTCTGAGCTCCATTCACTCCATTCTCCATGGTCTGGTTTGCAGTGTACCTGTGCAATGTATTTCTTTCCTGGGTTTAAACTAAACAACTTGTATTGTGTTTGTTGTCCCACAATAATTGTCTGAAGAATAAAGAACACAAAACTCATAAAAATTAAGAACATAAGAACAGCCATAGTGGGCCAGATCAATGGTCCATCCAGTCAATATTCTGTCTTCTGACAGTGGCCCATGCCAGATGATTCAGAGGGAATGAACACAAAAGGTAATTACTGAACAATTCAGTCTCTGTTATCCAATGCCAGTATTTGGTACTTAGAGGCTTAGGGACATCCAGAGCATGGGGTTGCATTCCTGAAGTCTTTTGATATAAAAAGTTTAGGCTAGTTAGAAAGTTAACAGAGTAATGGGACTCTAAAATGAACAATACTGATAATAGATAGCAATGTAAGAATTTGCAATATGGAAACAGAATACTAGTCCATCTATTAGATAGATATTTCTCAGTTTCTAATATAATGTGGTAAGAAAGTGTTTTAGCTTTTGTGCAATGTATAAGTGAAATTATTATGGAAACACTCCAGGGTGGATCTCCTTTTCTGCCAACAGCTATTTATTTATGATGCAAAATCCAAGGAAGGATCCAGCAGATGATGAAGGTGGCAGGGAAGAGGATGTTCTCTAGTGATGCAGAGAACTCAGTTAAAAATAGTTAATTCTGAACTGTGAATTTTGAAAACGTGAAACTTAAAAGGCTGGGAGCAGGGCCAGCTAGATCCCTTTTGGCGCCCTGGGTCCAGGTGCGTGGTGCTGCTCCCGGGCGCAGGGCGCATGTGTGGGCCTACCCGTGGAGCGCGGGCCCGACCCTGGGGCACTCGGCGCATGCACGGGCCGGTCACGGCCGCTGGTGCGCAGCCCGGGGCCCACCCCTGGGGCGCATGCGCTGCCCAGCGAGCGTGCTGGGGTGTGCAGGGCCCCAAAGCCGTGGGGAAAAGGGTGTTGCTGGCCGGCGCTGCGGGGATGCGGGCGGGCCGGCGCCGCGGGAGCCCAGTGCGTGGCTCCTGATGGCAGCTGTAAGGAACGCCACGAGCCCCTTACAGCTGCCATCAGGAGCTTCTCATTAGTTGGCGCCCAGGGCAGCTGCCCGGCTCGCCCATGACTCTGTCCGGCCCTGGCTGGGAGGATACTGAAAAGTGCAACACAAGCCAACAAACACTATGTCCACACTACTTCCCTCTTCTGCAAAAGCCTATGCTAATTAAATGCAGCTTAGCATATTACCATACTTCATTTGCATAATTAATTAGGAGTCGCTTTGCACAAGTTGTGCAAAAAACCCCTTGTGCAAAAGTGCCTCCTAATTAATTATGCAAATGAAGCACAGCAATATGCTAATCTGCGCTTCATTTGCATAGGTTTTTGCAGAAGAGGGAAGCAGTGGAGACAGGGCATTTTGGAGGAGCAATAGCTGACAGAGCACCAGAGATGAGCTCTCAGCCAAACTCTAGTGAATAGTGAAGGCACCCAAACAAAATGTCCCCAGATTTGAGTACAGAAACAGGTAAAGGCTTGTGAATGCATTGTCATTATTTAGCCTGTCAGTAGACTCTAATGTTTACTTGCATGGATGGAAATAGTTCCAGATAATTTTACCACAGATTGTTACTGAGGTTTCTGTTAGTAATTTTCTGTTCTGGTTTAGAATAGATTATCACAGTGAACAACATTTAAACCAACATCTAGAACATGGTTAAATTAGGAACTGACAATTTAAAGAGTGTGATGATAATATAGTTAAAACTGAGTCAAATATTTTTGCGATTGCTTACCACACAGAGGAATCAGATATACCACTTTATTTTCTATGGAGACACAGGAAAACACTGCAGTCTCTCATACAGCATGGTAGGGCAACTTTTGGTAATGGTGAATTTTTGATGGTGACTAGTGTGTTACATTCATGGATATAATAAACAACAAGGGACCAGTTAGCAAAATCTGACAATGTTCTCCTTACCTCCCACTCTTCCCCATCTTCAGGTTTTAGTCGCAACCTGTATTCAAGAGTAAGCCACCCAGATTTGACATCAGCCAATGGAGGTGGATTCCATTTCAACAACAGATAAGGTTTTCCATCTACTTGTTTTTTTACTTCTAGAGATAGGTTGACAGGAGGGTCTGGCTGAACTGTAAAAATGAGAGATCAGAAATGAAACATTTGAATCACCTTTGCTTTGCACACTGGAAAGTTTTTTACACTTCCGCAGAATGAGTGTAAATGCTATCAATTGGTGTAAGAAAAGAGAGTAGAGAATTCTAAACTGTGAGTGTTTTATATTCAGCTATTAATTGCAACTGTCATTCTGGTACGGTGACAAAGGAGATTAATAATCTTAGCAATACTCAGTAGCATGAATGCACAAATTTGAAGAAATCAGAGTAGTTTATACATGGGTTCATTTTGAGATTGAATATCATTTATAGACTGATAACAATTGAAATTGGCAATTATTTTTGCCACATTATTGTTTGCAGTGTTACTCTTAGCTCTCTCTTTCTCATAGACTTGAAGAGACAGCATACCAATGGGAGTAAAATACAGTAAAGTCTTTTGTCATGAAAGTCAGCAGATATATCAATGAATGCACAAAAGTAGCAAATTTCAGTGATTATGTAGATAACATTTTACATAGTCAAATATCTTACATACAATTCTGAAAACAGAAAAGCTCAGTCTTCATGTACATATGCAGTATTTAAAGTTGTCCAGTATCAACCTTAAGACATTGTCTACACCAGAAAGAATTGAATCCAGATTTCAGCAACAATCTGTAGCATTTCATCTGCATCATTTAAACTGCTAACGTAGACAGATTCTGGCATTTTTAACAATATGTCAGAAAACCTTGCACTGAGTAAGTACCCCTATTGGCAAACTGGTACTACATTTTTCTAGCAATGATGTACTCTTAAACACTTTTCCAGGAAATAAATGTAATACTTGCCCTCTTAGGCAAAAGTCTGAAAAGAAAATGATTCTCCCACCATGACCCAAAGAGGAACTGATATATCCAATATTTTAAATACTTTTCCCAATGAAAACAATTTGCAATAATTGACGTGAAATTGCAAATTATTTTCATCAACTCAAATCTGCATTTTTTGGTGAACAAAGGGGTTAATTTGAAACATTTCATTCAGCTCTAAAAATAACATCAATTAAAATCAATGCAGTTTTGAAAATATGTCATTTCTGCACAGTGGTAGGAAGCTATGTGTATTTTCCAGCAGTTTTACTTTAGATGCCACATTGCGTGGGTATATAGTTTTTACACATAATCTTGTTCCTGAACACTGGAACTGAAATTGCGTGCACTTTGGATTAGTTCACCTCTGGCACCACTGTTTAAAAAAGTCTTGATGTCTTACCTATGTAAGTCACATCCACATATTGAGGCTCAGAGATGTTACTTCCCATCTTGTTAGTTGCCTTTATAGTGATATTATAAATTGCCCAAAGAGAGGTGTGCTTTTTATCAAAGTAACAGGAATTGGGGCCTGCTGTTCTGTAATCTGGACATTCATTGATTGATCTGTCTCTGAAATTGAAGAAATGTAGTGATCAGGAACATACAGAATAAAGCACATGAATTTTTTTACTATTACTACTACTTACTTAGGACTGTCTGTCACCCACTTATGGTTTGGGGCCCTGGAAAAAGGCATAAAATGCTGATCCAGCTCAGGTGAACAATAAGGCAGGATACATCCCCAGCATGCAAGACCCTGAGATGATCTGCACACCATGGCACTCAAAGGGTGTGGTCTTCTAGCTGTGTGTCACGTGTTCAGCTGGGTAAATGGTGCAATGGGTTAGCTGATTTTCTTTCAGAATAGCAGCAAAGTGAGTCCCATTGCATGCTAACTGCCTCTGCCAAGTGCCAGATACTAGGTGGCCTTGGAAAAATCTTTTAACTATCCTACTAAATACTGAATAAATTAAACATTAATTTCCCTCCCAAAATTCATTTTGTACCTCTGATATACCGTCAACATCTATTTTGTGTATCCCCATACCCAAAACTTATTCTGGATTTTTTACCCTTTGCCCTTCAAAAATCCAGTTTGTACAATTCTCCATGTCCCCAGTAACTCACTTATCACTATTATCAAATTGAGGGTATGTCTACACTAGAGCTGGAAACAGGGCTGCTGGAACAATTTGTATGGTTGGGGTGCTGAAAGCCATTGAACCAAACTGTAAACCCTGTATGTGATGGGAACCATTTCAAGCCAGGAGGTGCAGCAGCACCCCTCGACCCTGCACTTATGGCTGGAAGGTATGAATTCCAACTCCAATAGATATACCTGTGTTTAGCTAGCATGCTAAAAATAGACATGTAGCCACAGCAGTGCAAGCAGTGGGAGGAGCAAGCTATCCCACTTGTGTACCTGAATTATTACTGGGATCACACTTGGGGCAACTACCTCCTTCTACTCCTTGTGCCACCATGGATTTACTTCTATTTTTAGTACAGTGGTTTTGAATCTATGGGTCGCGACCCAGTTCTGGGTCATGGAATGTCAGGCACTGGGTCTCATTGCTGCAGGTTGATCAGGTGACCAGTGTGGGTGTTAAGACAGGCTATCTTCTTGTCCTGGTATCACAAATTGCGCTGAGCCCCAGAAGCAGCCAGCCACAGGCCTGGCTCCTAGGTGTGTGGAGGGAGACTGCACAAAGCTACACACACTGTCCTTGCCTTTAGCACTAGTTCCACACTCACATTGGCTGGGAACCTGTTGCTGGCTGCTTCTGGGGCACATCATGGTCTGCAGTGCCAGGAGAGGCAGGAAGCATGTTTTAGCACACCCACTGAACTGCTGACTGGGAGCTGCTCAAGGTAAACCCCTCCTGCCTCAACCCTGACAACCCCAAAACCAGAGTCCTCTCCTATACTTCAAAGCACTCATCCTCAGCCGCAGAGCCCACACTCTAGTCAAATTATGTTGGGTCATGGACATCAACAATTTTCTTCAATTGGGTTATGAGAAAAAAAAAGTTTGAAAACAACTTCTTTAGTATACTGTCCCAATCAGAGCTTGCATGAGTATGTCTCCTCAAGCTGGAATTTACCCCTTCCACCTTGAGGAGACATATCCTCAAATTAGGATATATCCAAATTAGATAGATATATCCAAATTAGGGATAGAGGAGGAAGTCCTTGACTGTGGGAAATGGGCTAGTCTCCCATCTCCCTTGAAGAAGCAGGAAGATAAGACAAAATGATGAGCCTACCGGCTTCATGCTTTGTTTCTCACCACTTTAACTTGTGTCTGCACACTTCCCGAATGAGCCTCAACCTGAGTAATGCTGGGACAAGCCAAAAGTAGCTTGCTCCCAAGAACTAAACAAAAACACTGAATTTTTTTTATTCATAATTTTTTGGAGACTGACTTCGGTTCCAGACACTTGTACCCCCAGAATGCCCTTACCATTGTCACATTTTGTATGGATCTACCCTACTATTGTCTATAGATCTCTGTGTGAAAGGTTTGATGTAAAGAGTATAATTTTAAAAACAGGTAATTTTGGGTGGCCTTCTGTTTCAGAAGCCTTTGACTAAAAGACCCAAAATTTGTACCACAAACTGTATCTTGAGCCTTGTAATGGAATAACATTTTTAAGAAAATCTGGCTAAGACTGTCAGTATGTCCCAGAAAGACAAGATGGATGTGGTAATATCTTTTATTGGACCGACTTCTGTTAGTGAGAAAGACAAGCTTTTGAGCTTACACAGGGTCCTCTTTCTCTCTCCAACAGAAGTTCATCAAATAGAAGGAATCTCCTCACCCATCTCATCTTTCTGATATGCTGGGACAACCTCAGCTATAACAATAATGCATAGAGTATTTCAGAGCAGTTTGAAAAAGTGGTTTTAAACAGAAACTTCACAGCAATCTCAATTATGAAGTTGTTACTGCTGCTTCTCAATACAATTCATTTTTACAAAAATCTTAAAGTACTTTTTACTCTCCCAATAATTAACTACAACTTAAGAACAAATGAGAACTCAGATTGTATAAACTTATACAAAAAGCTCTGCAAATCTGTGGCTATCCGCTTTATATCTGCAGGTATCCGCATCTACAGATGTCCATGTAGTTATGCGTGGCTCATTTTTAAGGATAAAAATGTGGATAAAGATACAAATTTTGTATCTGCGCAGGGTTCTACTTATATAAGGTAAAATAAGAAGCCACAGTTTCTTACCCTTCCTTGCTGTAGAAGAGAGTGTAATTGGTAGGAAGTCCTCCATCTGAGCCAGGCTTCCACCAGCAAGTAAAAGTTTCCTTTTCTGGAGAACGACACCTCAGTAGCTCAGGCCTTCCAGGGGGCTGGCCTGTGAAATTGCATAAATTATCTAGTTAATAAACATAACTGATTCTCAGTACACTGAATAAAACCAATCCTGAATGTATAAATTAATGACAGGTAGAGAGCAGTCAGACTTGGGTATATTTATATACAAGAAAAAAAAGTTTTCATTTCTATATCAGTAGAGAAGGAGATAGTCCAATGGTTAGCACACTAAACTAGGACTTAGGAAATCTGGGTTGAAGTCTGTGCTGCGACAGACTTTAAAGAATGGGCACTACAAAGAAATAAGGTTGATATCCTGACCAATTGAGGTCAATATCAAATCTCCCTTCAATGAGACCAAAATTTCTCCAGGACTTGGTGTGTGACTTTGGGCAAGTTACTCTATGCCTCAGTTTCCTGCATGTAAATATGGGAACAACAAGCACTGTCCAACATCACAGGGATGCTGTGAGGATAAATACATTAAAATTGTAAGGTACTTAGATACTGGGGTAATATGAGCCATGGGAACAACAAGCACTGTCCAACATCACAGGGATGCTGTGAGGATAAATACATTAAAATTGTAAGGTACTTAGATACTGGGGTAATATGAGCCATATAATTTTCTAAGTAGATACATTGTAAATATGTCTATATTCAAATTATTCCATAAAAAACACTTTTAAAAAGTGTCCTTCAATTCTCTAGTCATCATCCCAAAACTCTGTGATAACAAAAAGAAATCAGCCACCAATGTAGCTGATGAAGCTGCATTTTCCTTCCTAGTAAAAACAACAAGGAGTATTATTTTAGAGCTCCAATAACCTAATAAATTTGTTAGTTTTTAAAGTGCCATCAGACTCCTTGTTGTTTAGCTGCAACAGACTAACACAGTTACTTCTCTGAAACCTTCCTTCCAAGTGTTCGCTGATGTGTGTCTCACTGCCAGTGTTTCCCTACTCTCATACATTCCCAGAAAAGGCTGAATTGATTTTAAGGGATAGGAAATAGGAAGCATTTATATGCTTCTTGCTTAGTGACCACAAACCTGGTACTTAAGAGGCCTAATCTACATGTCTGATCACAGCCAAAGATTTATTGTGATTGGGTTGGTGTCTTACTGATGTAATCAGTGACAAAAACAAAAAGCATAGAGAAAGTCGAAGGTTAACACATTAAATATGATACTGCTGATTGTAACACTTCAGTAAGTAAGATTGTTGTGATTATCCACATGAGGTAAAATATGGTCTCAAGCTATTGAGAATCTTTGATTTTTTAACTCTCGAGATTTGATGCTGAAGTGCCTAAAAATCAGTTCTGAAAATAATACTTAGGATCCTTACTTACATGTGAAAATTTTAATTACTGCCATCAAGACATGAAAAATATAATTAATAAAACAGCAGAGATGAGTAACAGTGCAGCATGGGTAAGGAGTTTGGTATCAAGATCTGAGGTCTGTTATATTTAAGCCACCAGCTAAAACCCAGACCAGGTTGGTAAAAATTTGTTACCATCTTATGGTGAGTACAGTTTCATGTCCTGTCTGAAATGAGCTGATGATCTCCATCTAGTTCCCAGTTAACTAATGTCCAAAGCTCACCATCACATCATTAAATAGCACTTATAGTTGTTACACTAAATAATGGACCAGGAAGATGAACTACTGTGCCATACCTAAATATTATAAATGTTGCACTGCATCTCTTTCTCATACCGTACATTTCCTGTGTATAGGTGACATCAGTATTCAGGGCTGCCATATGGGAACATTTCAACACACTGGAGTCACTGCGATTTTAAAAAGAAATCAACAGAAAGCTTCTCAGCCACTCACCATTAGGGATCTGAATGTAACCTCCTGAGCTCCATTCACTCCAGTCTCCATGGTTTAGCATGCAGCGAACTTCTATAATGTATTTCAATCCAGGATGCAATTTAAATGCTTTATAATGTGTTTGCTGTCCAACAAAAATAGTCTGTAAAGAAATAAAAATATAGAAACTATAAGGAACTGGGGCATTCTTCTATATAAATCATAAAGTGAAATCCTGGTTCCATTAATGTAAAAGTGAGTTTTGCCATTGACTTCAGTGGAACTAGAATTTTACCCACAGACTTTAAAGAATGGGCACTACAAAGAAATAAGGTTGATATCCTGACCCATTGAGGTCAATATCAAATCTCCCTTCAATGAGACCAAAATTTCTCCAGGACTCTAGAGCGTATGGCTTATTTTAGATTTCTGAGGACCAGTTTAGTTTTCACTCATTCCAATATTAGCAACTCCATTTCAGATGTGAGAGCAAAAGAAATATAACCCTGTTGCCTATTGAGAAAGCTTTTCAAGAAACCTGACTCTATGACATAAAGAACACACGAAGTGTGATATTTTCTCTAGTATCTGAGATAGACATATTCATGATAGCCATTTCAAGGAAAATCAACTGTACTCTTTCTTGTAATCAGTTTCTCTCTCTTGTAGTCTCAGTACAATAATGTAAATATCTAGAATTCTCACTTTCCCTCCCTCCAAACCACAGAAATACTTCCTTCTTTTCAATGGTCATGTATGGATACCCTTACTTGTAACCTGACCCTTGTCTGATAACGAGCTGTATATACCAAGATATAGGTAATTAGGGAAAAGGGAACATCCACTATGAAAGTTTGCCATTTCCTTACCTCCCACTCTTTCCCTTCTTCAGACTTTAGTCGTAACTCATAATGAAGTATAAGCCAACCAGATCTGATATCAGCCAATGGAGGTGGAGACCACTTTGCCCAAAGATGAAATATCCCAGATGACTGTATTACTTCTAGAGACAGATTTACAGGTGGGTCTGGCTGAACTGTACAAATGAAAGATCAGACACTGAAACTTCTAGTTTCTCTTACCAGGGAAGCTGCCTACTTATTAAGGTTTAGTACAGGGGCGGCCAACCCGCGGCTCTTCAAAGAAAAAAAAAGAGGCAAAAAGAGACAGAGCCGCAGCGTCCCATGCATCCTTCAAAATGGCTGCTCAAAATGGCCACCATTAAAAGGACAATGCCTACTCTGCTCTTAAAAGGACAGAGTCTGGGCCCCCTTTTTCTTTTTCTCAACAACTTTTTTCCCTTGGCTCTTTGCGCTGTATCCACCACTATTTTGGCTCTTTGTATGTAACAGGTTGGCCACCCCTTGTTTAACTTATTTACTTCAGGAAGTGTCAATTTACACTGAATAAGAAAAGCCAATAAAAAAAGACATCTGGGGTTTGTAATAGTTCATTAGCTCTCTGGCTTTCTTTCTCTCTTTTTGAGTATGTTTGAACTGGCAGTTGACTTGTCACACTATTGTTCATGTTTCTCTTAGACTTTCTGCTGAATTTGTCAAGCTTCAGAAATATATACCGACATAAACTATACACACTTTCATAGAATAAAACCATCTGACCTGATAATAGATGTCTTTGTATCAGCAGAACATGTACATTTGGTAAAACACTGAAAGCAGGATGATCTCAGTGTGGCTTGGAGCCACTAGGGTTTTGAATATACCAAATGTATGCATGTAACCCTGCCCCTCATTTTGCAAAATAAACTAAAGAGTACAGCTCACACTTCCCTAATATGGGTCTACTTCAAAATGCTTTCACAGAAACACTTTTGGCAGGAGACATTAGGAACCTCTGGTCCTAGAATACAAGTAAGTCTTGTGTGTCCCTTGCTAATACGTTTCTGAAGAAGATGCCTAAGGTCAACTCAGAGAAGCAGTGGGCAATAATTCCTGTGTTGTGAAAAAGACATTGATCTTTGTAACTTTGAGCCAGGTCATGTGACTGGGATTAAAAAATAAACCTCAGCCCCTTTCCAGCACTCTTGCAGATCATGCCTTTAATACAGTAACTAACAGAAACATTTACCCCACAGAGTCATAGTTCTAGTTATGAAACATAAACCAGGAAGAACCTTATTCAGTTTTCAAAATCCAGACTGAGTTTTAGGGATACCAGCTAGAACAAGTATCTTTACCTTTGTAAATTAAGCAAAATTTGATCAGGAAGACACTGAGGTAAAATAATCTAGTCTGATATATTTAGAATCTGAACTGTTATGGAGTAGCATAAACTGTCAGCAACCCACTGAGAAAACATGAGCTAATTTTAACTAAACCTGAGCTAAACATCAGATAATTTTAACTAAACCTGATGCCAATTAGTCAATCAAAAATTAATAAGATTTTATCTATTTATAAACAACACACACATCATATGGTTTTTGGACATGAGAGTTTGTCCATCCATCTGTCCTGTCCATCTGACCATTTGTTTAAGAACTCCTCCTAAACGATAAGAGCTAGGACCATCAGATTCGGTATGCAGCTCTTATCATAACTTAAAGGTAAGAATTAGGCTGTGCCAGGAAAATGGGATGTGCCTGGAATGGGATTATTTCTCATTAAACCACACAGAAAAGAGTCAGAATCACCAGACAGATGAAAGGGGCTGGCTGGGGGTGCACCCCCTCCCTCCCTCCCTCCCTCCAGGACTGCCCCAGCCCAGAGCCTCCCACTCCCCAGGTGCCCTTTAGGGCAGGAGGGGGCACTGAACCTGGCTCCCTATCATATGGGAACATTGCTGGCTGTTCGCCTTCATAAAGTTTGTTGCATTCGTCACTCTGGCTGGTGAGTGCAGGGAGCACACAAACCTGGACCTGCCTCAGCCAGGGGACATGTACCCCTACCCAGATGTGCTCGCTGGAGCAGCAGCGGCCATAGAGAGGTGCTTTGTAACTGGCCCCAAGCTGCTGGAGTGAGAGAGGGCTGAACCCCTCATCTCCAGCCCCATCCTAGAGTAATGATTTAGATGAAGAAAAAACAAAAATTATTTGAGTTAAGGACCTGAGCAACAAATCTTCTAGTTTAAAATAAATGGAAATTATCTGCTTATCAATGTCATTCCTATATGGCTCCCTCCCTATTAAATAAAGACATATTTCACAATCAGCAGTTTCAGGATAAAGTTTCAGAAACTAGATGGAGTTGTTTTGAAGTATAAGGACTATGTACTACATTTAAGAAGGAAAAATAAAATTCACAGATAGAAAATGGGAATGACTGGCTAAGCAGTTGTATTGGAGAAAAGAATCTGGGGGTTATAGTGGATTACACATTGAATATGAGCCAACAATACGGTATAGTTGCAAAAAAGACAAATATGATTCTGGTGTGTACTGTATTAGCAGAAATGTTACATTTAAGTCATGGGAGGAAATGGTACCATTCTGCTCAGGCTTTGTGGGGCTTCAGCTCGAATAGTGTGTCTAGTTATGGGTGACACAATTAAAGAAGGATATGAACAAAACTGGAGACAGCATAAGGAAGAGCAATAAAATTGCTAAGAGCTTTAGAAAACATGTTCTGTGAGGAAAGGAACGGACATTTTTAGTTTAGTGACAAGAAGGTTCAAAAATGGGATGTGATAGCAGTCTTCAAATATGTAAAAGACTGTTATTAGGAATGTAATTTAATAATCGTGTAACTGCGTAAAATTTTAGTGGTTACCAGACTATTCAATAGTCCCTAGGGGCAGGGCTGGCAGCCAGAGCACTCCCGGCCCCACTACCAGGGAGCACCCTGCCATTCCGAACTTCTGCCTCTCTATCAGAGGCAGCAGCACAGGGTGCCAGGTGGGAGCTGGTACGTAAGGGAAGCCAGTTTCAACTGGCTGCAGAGCAACCTCTGTCTGTGGTGGGTCCAGGCTCACTGCAGACAGAGACTGCTCCGTGGGTTGAGAAGCAGCCTCTGTCTGCGGGGAGCGTGGAAACCCTGCCCCGTGGACAGGGGCTGATGCTGCAAATCAGCCTCTGTATGCAGCGAGCCAGGGCCTGCCGTGGACAGGGACTGCTCTGTGGCAGCCTCCCCTTCCCACCTGTGCTGCTGCCACTAATAGAGGCAGCAGAACAGGTGGGGGCAGGCAACTCTCACCTACCCCTCCCCGCCTTTGTAGGAGGCAACAAGGGGGGTATGGGTTAGGCATGTCCACAGAACCAGCATGTGTGGAAAGGCAGCTTGAAAGCCAGCTCTTTATGCATCTTGGCTCCCACCTGCCCCCTCACCCTCTGCACGGCTGCCTGTGGGCAGAGGGGTGAAGACAGATCCTGTGCTCATGGGGAGCTGGCTTAAAAGCTGGCTCTGCAGGGCACCAGCTCCCGTTTCCCCTCCTTGCTGCCTTTGATACAGAGGAAGTGGGGGGAGAGCAGAAATGCGTAGTCGACAGGATTAACCAATAAGCTCAGGCTTATCAGTTAATCATGTAGCCGTCTACATGTTGACATCCCTAATTGTTATAAAGAAGAAAGTTCTCTGTCCACTGAGGATAATACAAGAAGTAATTCTCTTTGTTTGCCACAAGGATGTGAGAACTTAAACAGATTCCCCAGGAGGTTGTGGAATGTGCATCCTTTGGAGGTTTTACAAACAGGTTGGACAAGCAATTGCCAACCTAGGCTAGTGAATGGGTGGCCGTCCATCTCAGTGGGCCACAAGATTGTTGTAACCAAGACAGTCTCCAGAGGTACGATAGCTTTGCTAACTGCACTTGTGTATCTAGAATTTGTGGGCTGTGCTGATTAAACTGAAGTAGTGAACAGTGCTCGCAGTCATTATTTTATGCAACCAGCACGTGCATCACTTCAAGTGCCCTTGCTTCATGTACATGTCACCCTACTAATACTGGCAGGAAAAAACCTACATGGGTGGAAAACAGCAGAATCTGGCAATCCTGTGCGGGAGCAAAGGTAAACAAAATGTCTCCTGGCCATATACAAAGCCTTGAAGGGCCACATGTGGCCTGCAAGCTGCAGGTTTCTTACTACAAGACTAAACAAACTTCTGTCAGAGTGGTCTGTATGTACACAGACGGGCTAGATAACTTCTCAAGTTTCCTTCCAGCCCTACATTTCTATGCTTTCTCTGATTCTCTGATGTATAGCTCAGGACTATCTCCACTTTATTTTCTGTTTGCCCCCACTCTTACCTATGGAAGTCACATCCACATAATGAGGTTTAGAGATGTTACTTCCCATCTCATTAGTTGCCTTAACAGAAATGTTATAAGATGTCCAGAGATTGGTGTGCTTTTTGTCAAAGTAACAGGAACTGGGACCTGCAGTTTTGTAATCCGGACATTCATACGTTTGTTCTTTTCTGAAATTAAAAAATGAAAAAGATCAGTGATCAGGAAATTAAGTAAACCATCTGATTTACTAATAGTGGCCACAGTTCAGCAAAACACTTTAAAAGAAGCTTAACTTAAGCATGTATGTACCTCTGCCACCACAAGTAGTTAAGTACATGCTTAAAGTAATCTCATTGCTTAATTTGGCTAGGTTTGGCAGTTCTTAGCCCTGGTTTGCTGAATCAATTAATACAAGTAAAAAATTCCTCATTTCATCCCCTTTTGAGAGTCCCTGGATTTGGCCCAAGGCCTAAGTCCTTTAGAGAAGGCATTCCCACTGACAGTTTTCTGCTCCTGGCAGGGAATTACTTCCCTTTCTTGGAGAAACACCTTTTAAAAAAAAGATTTTGTTTCTCTTTGGTTGGGGTCCAACTGCAGCTCTCCAAGCCACCTGCTTAGATCAGGGGAATTTCAGCCCACAGATAGATTTCTGTGTATAGAGTTCATTCAAAGTCAATGACTTTACTGAAGCAACCTCATTATTTCTCCAAGGCAGAGCTATTAAATGTTGATGGCCTTTGATGGCTTTGTCACAGACTTCCAGACACAGATTCCCTACTCTTTCAACTGCCAAAGGAAGGCTCAAAGCCATACTAAAGATTACATTCAAAACAGAGTTTGAAATTAGCATTTATAAAACAAAAATAAAATCCATAAATTGACATGGACATATTCCTCTATTCTATCAGAACATCTTCGCCATCTGATAATTATCTGCAATTTGAAGACAAAGCGAGAGTTTGGATGCTGTAAATATGTATGATGCAAAGTAATAATCTATTCTACAGAATAATTAGCCAAAGCTTCCCACCCTTCCTTGCTGTACAGCAGAGTGTAGTTGGTAGGAAGTCCTCCATCTGAGCCAGGCTTCCACCAGCAAGTAAAGGTTTCCATTTCTGGAGAATGACACTTCAAAATCTCAGGCTTTCCAGGAGGTGATTGCTCTGGGAAAGTACATGAATCAACCTAGTTAATAAGCTTTACAAATACCATACATTGCATATTTAGGTAATACAGTGATGGGGAGGTATAAGGAGATAGACACATTTCACAGACTGGATATAATACACTGTGCAAAGGCAAACCTGAATATATGAATTATTACTACATAGAATCTAATAGTATTTTAAAACATATCTTGCTAAAATAAAGAGCACATTGACCAATCTGTAAGAAAAAGGCCTTGTCTTCACTATGCGGTGCATTGACAATATAGTGATCTATGGAATGGGCGTTGATTTTTTATGTCTGCTTAGCTAAATCGATCTCTGTGCACTCTCCAGTTGATTCCAGTACTCCACCAGAATGGGAAGAACAGCTGGAGTCAATGGGAGAGCAGCCCCCACCAACCTTACCGTGTAGACGACACCATCATTAGCAGTGCCGATGATTTGGAAAGAGCCAACAGATCATACCAGCAATTGTTACTTCTGCATGGTGCCTCCAGTTGGGAAAGGTGTGTCAAAGAAGAAAAAGTGGACTGTGCATTATCCAAACATTCCATCAGCTATATTCCCAGTACCCCACGGAGAAGGACTGCCGGTTCCTGATGCACCAGAATCATTCTCACTTGAGTCAGACAAGGAAGAGGAAGAGGATGAAACTTCTGGTCCTGAACCATCAATGTCACAGGACCCACATTTTCTCCCATCCTCCTCCTCTGAGCCACACCTCATAACACAAGGTGAACTGAATGACCTTGTCAGGGATTTGGAACTACCCATGAGTAAGGCAGAGCTGTTGGGCTCCAGACTACAGCAGTGGAATCTCCTGGCAGGTGATGTTAGGGTTTACATGTTCTGTGACCATCAAAAGGATCTTGTCCCATTCTTCTTCATGGAAGGTGATCTTGTAGCCTGCAACAACATCGATGGTGTGATGGCAGCCCTCAACATCGTTCACAATCCAGATGAGTGGAGACTGTTCATTGATTCATCGAAGACGAGTCTTAAAGCTGTTTTGCTGCATAATGGCAATGTTTTGCCATCAATTCCAGTGGGTCATGCAGTCCATATGAAGGAAACCTATGACAACATGAAACAACTTTTGAGGTGCATAAACTATGACCAACATCAGTGGAAGCTTTGTGGCGATTTGAAGGTTGTTGCTCTCTTGCTTGGTCTGCAGACTAGATGTACTCCGACAGTCATTGGAGCCTGGGAGGAAAAGTGTTCAGCATCCACCACTTGTTGAATCAAGGAAGATTTTGTTACCACCCTTATACATCAAGCTGGGTCTGATGAAGAACTTTGTCAAGGCCATGCACAAAACACAAGCAGCTTTCAAGTACCTCCATGGAAAATTTCCAAGGTTAAGTGAAGCTAAGATAAAGGAAGGTGTCTTTATTGGTCCTCAGATTCGTGAACTTCTTCGAGATGATGCATTTGACCATGCACTGCGTGGCAAGGAAAAGACGGCATGAAAAGCCTTCCAGTTAGTGGCAATAAATTTTCTCGGAAACAACAAGGCAGACAACTACAGGTTGTTGGTGAAAAACCTCCTCAAGGCATACAAAAGCCTTGGTTGCAACATGTCACTAAAGATACGTTTTTTGCACTCTCATCTAGATTTTTTTCCACCGAACTGCAGAGCAGTGAGCGACAAGCATTTAATGAATACAAGAGACAAGCCAAGAAGCACCGAGTAGATACTGAATAGGACTAAACTATGTACATAATAGTTTTTTGCCTTTTGTTTCATAATAAATTTTATTTATATAACGCTTTTGCTGATTTTTAAAGTGTTACATAAACAGGACAGGTGAAATATTATCATGTAAAGCAACCATAAACACATGAAAAGACCTAGGTTTACAATTTATGATTAAAACTCTACTATCTACACAATATACATAGACGTAAAATGTAAAAACTTAAATATCTTGGAAACAGTAGCCAATCAATTGTTTAATTGTCATATTTGAATTCAGCACATCAAAATACGTAATAAATAGCACATTTTATCTCTGAAGCAGACGACTTCTAAAAAATTGTAGACCAGTGTTATTGGTGTTAGTGAGGTTTCTGGTCAATTTCAGCCTGTGGCTAAAGCCACTACCGGCTGACCAGGAAGCCATGGATTAAATCACTTGTTTTCGGGGGTTTTTTTTACTAAGAAAAGAAATGCTGAGTAAAAAAGGGGTAACCTATTTACAACTAAATTAAAAGCTTTTTTTTTTTTTTTAAACAGTTGTCCTGAGGAGATTGAAAGAAACGTTGAGGAGATAAGAGCTCTGTCTGTGGCCGAGGATGGTTGAGAGGAACTGAGTGGGAAGCCGGGTGCACACAATGATCAAAGGGTGCGAATAGCACGAGCTGTTGATTGCGCATGCACGACCTGGCTGAACACAGCTATTGGAAATCTCCGAGCTGCAGCACCGGGATGAGCCCGACGCCATCAGTAGAGCACCCATGGGGCACTCGAAGAAGCAGCAGCCATTTAGCTTAAAATTCCTAAACCAAAAGGCATTCAATATCATGGAGGGAGGAGGTCTCCCTCGGCCTGGATTATTTTCTGGCAATCCCAATGAGGTGTTGTCAGTAACTTAGGGGTCAGAACAGGGACTGTAGGAGACGGATCCATGGAAAAGCAACAAACCCCAGCCAGACACAGCTCAGAGCACTGGGGGAAATAATGAACGAGGGTCTGAGCTGCCAGCAGAAATATGCACTGGCATTAAAAGCAGCTACTCTGCTGGAGACCTGCAGAGGAGCTACAGATTACTAAATAATGTACAGACCTCCCAGCTTTCTGGCATCGCCTACAAACTGGCTGCAATTCTCATTCAAAAAGAATAAGGTGCAAAGAGGATTGTGCTGTGATGGGGGAAGGGAGGCAAAGGAGTGGGGAGTAAAGGAAAGTGCAGCTTCTGCAAAGGGAACTTGTATCCCTCCCTCACACCTTTCCTCTGCTCCAGCCTCGCTCCCCTCAGCCCCATGATCCGCCTAGCCTGATTGCCCTGCATCGCCCTGCCCCTTCAATCCTTCCCCTGTATCCTCCTTCACTCCCTTACTACCCCCACATCCCTGTTCCCCTCAATACACAGACTGGCAGGGCACTAGTGCTGGAACTTGCAACCTTGGGGAACAGCACTTGGATGAGGAGAGGAGGACAGAGGCACTTCCCTGCCCAGCCCAGCCTTATGAGGGGGCTCACCTCTCACCTGCAGGCTGCAGCTCTGTGGTTGGGGTGGACAGACCCCAGGGCTGGTTCCAGCCCAGCCGGGAGCAGCAGGGCACTGGGAAAAGAGCTCTTTGCCCCTGCACACACCTTGCAGGGAACAGCACAGCTTGGGCCCTGGCACCCGACATGTGACCAGCTGCCCAGCCTGGATCTGAAGGTCCAGCTCTGCCCCCTCCCAGAGCGGGAGGCAGAGCTGTAGCACAGGAGGGGAGTTGTTTGTTAACTCTTTAGCTTCCATGAGTTGCACACCTAGGCTGGGCAGGGGCAGCCCCAAGGATATGGAGCTCACCTGGCCCCTGCACCATACCATGCATCCCATGCCACCTCTCTTAGCAAGAAGCTGGAGCTGGTGGCTCGAGCCGCAGCATGGGCTCCCTGCTATGTGTGGGGTTAGGGGTGGGGCTGAGCTCCCACCCCGTGTGCCACTGAAAATCATCTCAGATGCCACCCCTGGCATAGAGAGTATGCTTATTAAGTTTGCAGTTTTCTGTTACATTGATTTATTTTTTAAATAGCAAAAATGGAGTCTTTGTTAAGAAAGTGTCAGTTCTGTGGTCAAATTCCAGGCCTTAGTGATTTCAGCACCAATGATTTCACTAGTAATATGTTACTTCACCACACCATTGCTGCCTTTGCACTGCCCTTCAACACATTGCCTGCATGTTGAGTCCTAGGTCAGTCTACACAAGATTTTATCAATGATTTTTGCTCAAACGATCACTGAGACAAGACAAGGACTCTCAATTGATTCTAGTCAGCTCTGCCTTTAAACACTGGATGTAAAGTGTCAGATATAATTGAGGATTCCCAAATAGACTCTATGCCACCAGAAATAAAACCTGTTTCCATCTTCTGTGACTTTCAGTTAGATGTGACAGTTGATTAACAGATGGCAGTAGATAGCTCATTCAGACCACTGGCTGATAATAGTTAGTCACCCTGACCAGTCATTAACCAGAATCATGGACTCACCCTACTCTCCATTGTCTCTATGATTCTCTGATGACCTGAGACAAAAAAGGAGGGTGGAAAGGGAAACTGAAGGGAGAGATCTCTCTAAATTCACCAATCAAAGAGCAATATTGCCAACCCCAAAAATCACAAGGAACACCTTCACAAAGTTATGAGACTGGTCTACAAATCATAAGATTTTTAAAAAAATAAAACATGTTGGATTTTTATTGGCCTTTTGTTTGAGTATTTAGGGTTCATGTTTTAAAACTTTCCTCCTTAGCGGTAAGGCCCAGAAGTATAGAGAACTCTTTTTAAATGAAAGCTGAGATTCCTACATAATCAATTGACTCCAGGTCTTTAGAAAAACACCAAATGTTTTGAGACTCATGGTAAAACAATGGAGGAATTCTTGTGAGCCCATACTCTGCCCACAGAATGAATAAACAAACAAACAAACAAGCAAATAAATAAATAAACAAACAAATAAACCTGAAGGAATTAGGACTGGGCTCCTACATCTCACATTCAGAACTGACTAGGACACTTATGACAAGATTTTCAAAGGTGTGTAAAAATCAGATAGATATCTTTGAAGATCCAAGTTGGCAACTATCTCTTTAGGAGCTTAATTACCTTTGAAAATCTGAGCTTAGATTTCCAAGTCCAATTTTCAAAAATGACTTTAGTCACTCAAGTGCTTTTGAAAATTTTAACTGGGGGCCTAAAGAGACAAAAATAGACAAAAGGCAGGAGACATGGTATTCCTTTTAAAAATGTGTGACATCTATTTTTAACTAAATTTTATATTATTTGTCTCTCGGGGCAACTGATCCCTCCGGCCTCCTCACTACGCCCCCCCCCCACCTTCCTGCAGATCTCTCATTTTATGCATGTGCAAGATCTGTGAGAGCCGTCCCATGACTCTGCAGTTAGTGTCTGTCGGCTTCTGGGTGGTGTCTCAATGCTGCCACATTCACCTCCAAAGAGGGGGCTTTCCAAAGCAGGTCCTTGCTGCAGACCCCCAAGGCATCCACAGGTCCAGTCTCCTTTCAATGGGCTCACTTCCCAGGGCTCATTGATCTTGGATCTGGCTTCCATCCCCTCTCCAACCTTTGTAACTGCCCAGAGGTGCTCACCTTCCGCCTTATCCATTCCCACCTCATTCACCCCACAGGGACAGTCTCAGCCTCACTTGTCCTAGGGACTATTCTACCAAAATGCAATACAAAGTTTCCATGTAAAAGGACTCAATACAAAGCTAAAAACTTCAATGAGAGAATGATTAATAGAGAATGATTAATAGAGACACCTCTGCCTGCCTCCACTCCTGTTCCCCAGAGTCTACAGCCCCATTGCGAAGGAAAGAGGCTGAGGCCCATCAATGGGACTGAAGCAGTCATGAGCAAGCCATGCCCGGGGGCCATTCTCCTGTCCATTGCTGGTGCAGTGTTGCTTCAGGCACACTGAAATGCAGTCACCTCTAGGGTGGGCTGGACAGCTGTTCAACACCTGCACAAGGTTTCAGGAAGGGGGCAGTGCAGGCTGCCTTCCTGCAGAGCCCCCATCAGAACTACCGTGCTCTCCTGGCTTAGGAAAAGAATAAACAGGAGGATTGGAAATTAACCCACCCAGTCTCACGTCCCCTAGGCAGGGAATGAGCCATCTACATTAGGCCCCAGCTGGAGTATCATGTCAAGTTCTGGGTGCCACATTTCAGCAAACATGGAGAAACTGGAGAAACTCCAGAGAAGATCAACACAAATGATAAAAGGTCTAGAGAACATGAGATATGAGGCAAGGCTGAAGAAATTGGCCTTGTTTACCTTGGAAAAGAGAAGACCAAAAAGGGACATGAGAGCAGCTTTCAAGTATCTAAAAGAGTATCATAAAGAGGAGGAAGAAAAATTGTTCTGCTTGACCTCTGAGGTTAGGATGAGAAGCAATGGACTTAAATTGCAGCAAGGGAGGTTAGATTGGACATTAGGAAAAACTTCCTGCCTGTCAGAGTGGTTAAACACTGGAATAAATTGCCTAGTGAGATTGCAGAATCTCCATCACTGGAGATATTTAAAACCAGGTTAGATAGACACCTGTCAGGGATGAGTTAGGGCAACTCAACTTTGGAAGCCCCAGGGGCCACACTGATACTTATAGAACATGCTGAGGGCCTCAACTTAAGTGTGGTTGCATATGTAAGCAAATATATACAAATAGCTTCTCTCACACTGACAGGCATGAATACAAAAATTAAGGCAAGACTACACAACACACAGACCCCATTTAAGTCAGCTCTGCTGATATTAATAAAATGCAATATTTACCCGATTTCTACCCATGTGACAGTACTTTTCATGAGCAATGACAGTCCAAGAATTTAACTACTGAAACACATATCAACAGAAGATCATTACACTGACTACTTTTTTGTTTCAGCTCCGACTTGCTGGCCACATGTTGATCCCCACATAAACCCAAACTGCACTGCGGGACACAAACAAACTGGCCATGGGCAGCATACCAAGTTATTAATAAATATTTTATAAACCTTGACCTTTTCTCTCTGCTGCCATGTCTCCTCTCCTTGCACCATCATCTCCTCTGGTGCCTGCTGCCCCCCAACTCCTCACCCTCCTCTGCTGTCCTGACTCCTGCCCTTCTCACTGCCCTCAGCCCTCCTGTGACCTGCCCCCCTCCACCAGCCATTCTCTCCCCCCTGTGCCCACTCCTCCAATAGCCCAACTCTGATCATGTGAGCTACCCCTCCTCATCCTCTCTTCTAACACCTCCATCTACACACCTGCCCTGCTTCTCTCCTCTGGTGCTGGTCCCTCCCCTGCAGGTGTCTGCCCTTCTGCTTCACCCCATAATCCACTGGCACCTGCACCTTCCCTTACCCCTGCACCCTCCTGGTGCCTCCCCCTTCCCTCACTGTTCCTACCCCCTTTTTCCCTGATACCAACCCCCTCACCACTCTCTGCCTCATTCCCCTCCTGCCCCTCTGTGCCCTCACACATGCCTTGCTCCATCCCCATCTTTCTCATGCCCACCCCTCTTTTCAAGCCTTCGCCCAGCACCTCCTCCTCTAGCCCCCAATGCCCTTCCCATCTCCTCTCCTCTCCCAGCATCACCCTGTCCCCCCCCTCCCACTGACACCTCCCTTCCTGCCTTTTCCCTCATTGTCTGCACTTGGCCCCCTGCCATTTGTCTCTCCTGAACCCCTGTCTCTTGGTGCCTTCCTTTCCCCCCACCCAACCCCCTTCTCCTTCCACCCTCCCCCTCTGCCTCCTCTCCTCCGCCGAAGCCCCTTCCCTTCCCCCGCTGCCGCCACCTCCTCCTCTCTCTCCCCCCCACTGCTGCCGCTTCCTCCTCACTCTCCCCCCTCCCCTGTCACCGCCGCTGCCGCACGAGCCTGTTCCCTACCTTCTGCCTTCCCCGTTGCGGGGCCGGAGTCCGTGCTCAGGCCCCAGAGGCCAAACCTGGGGCCAGTAAGGCTCCGCAATGTGCTTCCCAGGAGTGTCAAAATCCCGGGCCGTGACGTCATGTCATGCCTGGGCGTCCTCCCCGTCCACGTGCAACGCCATGCATGGTCAGCAGCAGGTGGGGAGGAGGAGCCGCACAAGTCAGGGACATTTCGGGGCCGAGGGGGACGCCCCTGGGGTGGGGTGGGAGGACGCGCGGGAGGGCCGGCGGGGGGTGGGGGGAAGCCGGGGCCTGCTCCAGGCAGAGCCAGACTCAGCTCCGCATAGTGGTGGAGCAGGGCCCTGGATCTGTAACTCGCCAGCACTTCCGGGTTCTGGGGCCCCGTTAGGCGCGGGGTCCAATTCGGCTGAATCGGTCGAATCGGCCTAAGGCCGGCCCTGCAGAGAAGAGCAACAAGAATGATTAAAGGTCTAGAGAACATGACCTATGAAGGAAGACTGAAAGAACTGGGCTTGTTTAGCTTAGAAAAGAGAAGTCAGAGAGGGGCCATGATAGTGGTTTTCAAATATCCAAAAGGGTGTTACAAGGTAGAGGGAGAAAAATTATTCTCCTTGGCCTCTGATGATAGGACAAGAAGCTTAAATAGGACAAGAGGCTTAAACTGCAGCAAGGGAGATATGGATTGGACATTAGGAAAAACTTCCTTACTGGTGTCAGTCCCCGTAATACACGAGGTTCGAAGGGATGCCGGAAAGGATGAGACCACAACTGGGGGTTTTAAAAAGCACAAACTGATTTTATTTTGATGACGCCAGACAATCATCAGAACAAAAATTAAACAGATTGCCAGACAACACAAAACAATTCCCTGAGGCTTTTCTAAATCACAATAATTCCCAATAACTGCCCAGGGGTTAGGAACAGTTGAATTAACACTGGTATTGTCCATAGGGCTGATTATTTACACAACTTTATACAAGGAAACAGTAAAAAACCTAAACCACAACTATTTATAAACTAACTTAGTAACTTTTTAGCCACTGTCACTTGACAAGCAATAAGGACAACTAAAAAATCAATCAGGATAGGGATGGTGGTGGTGGTGGGGGTTATACCAGTTCTGGAGACAGCAGGAACACAAGTACTGGTCACATGCTCATAAACTATCTCCACTCGGGTCGACCAACTCGGAGTATGCTCAGTAAGACTCGAGAGTGGGGGGTGCAAGGCGTCTGGGTGATCAGGTCAGGTGTTCACTCGATGCGAATCCCCCGTGGGAGAGGGGCTGCCTGCCTGTTTTATTGCCTGTGAACTTATCACCCTATAGGTTGGTTTTTGCTGCAGTGGGTGGAGTAGCAGGCCTGAGCACAAGTCAGCCCATTGCCTGATCTTTCACTGCAATGGGTGGAGCGAGCAGGGGAAGATTATTAATTTACATGCCCTTATATGGAAAACACTCCACCTCACAGACAGAGCCCCCTATACCAGCCTTAGAGGTATTACAGGCTATGGCTCCCTGCGACGGGCAGCCATTTCTGATGTTCTGTCTCGGACAACTGGCAGGATGGTTAAGTACTGGAATGAACTGCCTACGGAGGTTGTGGAACCTCCATCACTGGAGATATTTCAGAGCAGGTTGGATAAACATCAGTCAGGGATGATCTATTCTAGATGGTGCTTGGTTCTGCCGTGAGTGGAGGGGACTGGACTTGATGATCTCTCCAGGTCCCTTCCACCTTATTCTATGAATCTACAAATCATCAATTCCTGTCCTTACAACTTCACAAGAAAATAGAGGCAATCAAGCCATCTTCAAAATCTGTGTATAGGAGTTCTTAAGCAAACTGGTCATTTTAAGTTGTATAGTTTGAACCCCTCTAGTCCAGCAACATCCATGGTCCAGCATCATTTTAGTTAGTTGTATGGCCACTCATTGTGGGTGTGGCCAAGTTTCCCACAGCCCCATAAAATTTGTTTACAGCCATCAGTCTTGGCTTTCAGTGTGCTGCGCTGTTCTTTAGCTCCAATTTACCCCTAAATGTCTTCTAAGAGCCCAGAAAGCAGTGGAAATGTTGATAAGTTTGCTAGACAATATTGACCTGCTATGGTTCAGCAAATTCTCTGGTTTGGCACAGGTCAGGTCCTGAGGGTGCTGGACTGTATAGGTTCCAATGAGGATCAGGATAGCCATGATTTAACTTCAGATTTTTCTTAAAAAACTATTTTCAGGACATGTGGTATATACTTTTCTACTTACCATTCAAACACTCTATGTTCAGAAACAGCAGAAATATTAATCTAACTGATGATGCCAATTTTTGCTTCATGTTGTTTGCCTACTCCTCCTTCAGCAGGAAAAGCAGGATTAGAGGTTAGCTGAAAAATAGAACAATGTGCAGCATTTTATATTATTTAGCATGAGTATATATCACTATGAAATCAAAGCACTTTGCAGACTTGAGCTAATAAATCCTCACCACCCACCTGTAGTTGAATAAGAGTTATTGTCCCTAATATTATATATAGGGAAGATGAATCACAGAAAGGTTAAGTATCTGACTAAAGGTCATTTGGCAAATTGTTAGCAGCGCCACAATTAAAATTCACAGCATACCCTATTCTTGTGATTTGATCAAGAGCCTATGATATTTGGTGCCTTTTTTAAAGCTGTAGCCCCAGATTCATGCAAATATGTGTATCTTAGTTTTCACTTAAAAAGTATTTAATTTCTGGTTGTAGAGAACAGTTTGAGAACATGACCTACTGAATTCTAAATGCTCAAAAACTGGAAAGTAAATAAAAAGAACCTGTCTTTTTTTTTCTTTCACTCACATGACTCTTGAGTCAACGTCATGATGATGAGGGGCCTAACTCATGTTTTCTGAACTGTTTGGGTTGGCAAAACTAAATTCAGGTATCCCTCAGAATGCAGATTACCGTGCACATCCTTTACAGGGAAGACCAATACAAATAATTCATTTAGTTTCTTCACAATAGCCTTGTTTTCCTTGAGGGCTCCTTCAGTATTTCAATCATCCAGTGGCTTCAATAACTTTTTGGCAAACTTCCTGATTCTAATGTTCTTAAAAATTTCTTGCTTTTAGTTTGTGTCTTTTGCTAGCTGCTCTTCTAATTCCCTTTTCGGCCTTCTTTATACTTTTATACTTGACTTGCCAGTGTTTATGCTCCTTTTTATTTTCCTCAGTAAATTTGTTTTGCAAACAGTTAATGCAATCTCACAAATCCCCTTCACAGAAGTGATTCTACCACTATTTTATTGTTTCTCTCCCTCCCTCATGTTTCCTGGATACCCATCATATTTGATTTAGTTTTCATTTCCAGGATATTTTCTTTCAGTTTTTGACCAGGAGCTATCAGACAGTATACAGTCCAATAAAAGATTGATATCCCCATGCTAGTCATATTTCACTGTTAACCTCATTCAAAATTCCATGAATATGGTCCATTGACAGATTAACATACACCTATTTTTCCAGTGCTTTGCTATAATTCATTTTTTTCTGATTTTTCTTCAGTTTGTGATGTATAACCTAACACTTTTATCATAAATATAATTCACCTTTATATTTTCATTGTGAATAACACTGCGTATTTCTCTTGCAGTGTTTATTATATTCTTTATAGAAAGAGTCTATGCCTACAGTTCTCCTTTTCCTGTCCTTATTGACTTTTTTTTTCTCCTGATGCTTCAAGAGTCTCCTCACAGCTTTTGCATTATATGTGTTATTAACTATGCTTACCTTTTAAAAAATCTCTTTAGCTTTTCTTCTATAGGATCTTTTGAAAAAGCCTGCTGTTTTCAATAGAACTGCATCTAGACCGCGGTTTTACTTTCAAAATGGCACTTTTTCGAAAGAGCGCAATTACGTGATTATGCAAATGAAGTGCGTGATATTTAATTCCCTGCTTTATTTTCAATTTTGAAGTGTCTAATTTACATCCACCTGTTGAAAGAGGGATGTAATCTAGACACAGATTAGCTGTGCAAGGCAAAATGCTTTCCCCAGACCTGACGAAGAGTATTGTGTGTCTCAAAAGTTTGTCTTTCTTATCTACAAAAGGTGGTCCAATAAAATATATTACTTCACACATCTTGTCTCTCTCCTATCCTAGGACTGACATGACTACAACTACACTGCATACATTTAACTTTCCCCAGCATGTTAGCTTTTAGTAGTTTATCAGCTTGCTCTTTAAAAACAAAGTCAACTAAAACCGTGTTTCTGAAAGTATTTCGTGAAATCACTTTGAGAAACACATTAACTGGCTGCCCCAGTTTGTTTATTTACTGGTGCCGCGGTCACGGAGCCTCGTGGCTCCAATTGCCTCTGGTTCACCCTTTGCAGCCAAAGTGGGCCGGGCCACCACTTCCCGTGGCTCTCCTTGGCTGCAAAGGACAACACAAAGTCAATTGGAGCCGCAAGGCTCTGTGGCTGCGGCACCAGTAAAGAAACAAACCGGGGCAGCCAGTTAATGTGTTTCTCAAAGTGATTTTGCGGAGCACTTTCAGAAACACTGAACTAAAAGATCACCAGATCGCAACTTCCTGGTTCTTACAATATCCCCCCACCCTTTTTTTTTTTTAAATCCAGGTAGCTACTTTCACAGAGTTAATATCACAACCTTTGCCTAGGGATCTTACAATTATACATTCTGTTTGTTTCCTTCCTTCCTTAGATTTGCTTTTTTTCCTGATACCATCATAATCTATTCTCCCCACCTCCCAATTTGGTATCCATTCTCCCTCACTAACAGTCTCTTCTCTAGTTTTCAGAGTGACTTCATTTGGGGTCAGCAAATCCTCCATCTGCCCCCAGGTTCCCCCCCACACCCCATTTGCACACATGCTCCTTGACTATGGAATTCTCTTTGCAATAGACATCTATACAGCTTATTTATTTCTCTTATTTAAATCTATAGTTAATAGGCCACATTTTAAAAGAAAGAGGGAAATCCATGTGCACTCATAGGCTGTGTCTACACTGTACCCCTTTTCCGGAAAAGGGATGCAGATTAGACACTTTGCAATAGGCAGATCCCCGGGGGATTTAAATATCCCCTGTGGCATTTGCATTAACATGGCTGACGCTTTTTTCCGGCTTGGGGATAAGCCGGAGAAAAGCGCCGGTCTAGACGTGATTCTCCGGAAAGTAGGAATAAGAGATCCTCCGGAAAAGGGTTTATTTTCCAGAGAATCACGTCTAGACCGGCGCTTTTCTCCGGCTTATCCCCAAGCCGGAAAAAAGCGTCAGCCATGTTAATGCAAATGCCGCGGGGGATATTTAAATCCCCCGTGGATTTGCCTATTCCAAAGTGTCTAATCTGCATCCCTTTTCCGGAAAAGGGGTGCAATGTAGACACAGCCATAGGATATATCTACACTGCCACCCTAGTTCGAACTAGGGTGGCTAATGTAGGCATTCGAAGTTGCAAATGAAGCCCGGGATTTAAATATCCCAGGCTTCATTTGCATCTTGCCGGGCACCGCCATTTTTAAATCCCCGTTAGTGCGGACTCCGTGCCCGCGGCTACACACGGCACGGAGTAGGTAGTTCGAATTAGGCTCTCTAATTCGAACTACCGTTACTGTAGAGATGCAGCTTCTGCTTTATAATCAGTCACTCAACATTTCATAGCAGGTAGGGGCCGGAGCCCGCTCCAGGCATGGCCAGGGGAAGAGACCCAGATCCAAATATTGCTGGAGCAGGGCCCCCAGCTCTGAATATTGCTGGAGCATGGGCACCACAAGCCCATATAACTCGCCGCCCATGGATGTGAAGGGTAACAAGAAAGTTTTCTAGTGACATGTTAGCAATAAGAGGGTGGTCAGAGAGGGTGTGGGGCCCTTACTGGATGAGGGAGGTAACCTAGTGACAGATGATGTGGGGAAAGCTGAAGTACTCAATGCTTTTTTTGCCTCTGTCTTCAATGCAGTATGGGAAGGAAGTGGGCAGCCCTTGGTGGAGAAAGAACAGGTTAAGAACTATTTAGAAAAACTATATATACACAAATCTATGGGTCTGGATTTAATGCATCTGAGGGTACTGAGGAAGTTGGCAAATATCATTTTAGAGCCTTTGACCATTATCTTTAAAAATTGATTGGGAGAGATTGGGAGAGTTCCCGGATGACTGGAAAAAGACAAATGTAGCTCCCATCTTTAATAATGGGAAGAAGGACAATCCAGGGAACTACAGCCCAGTCAGCCTTACCTCCATCCCTGGAAAAATCATGGAGTGGATTCTAAAGGAATCCATTCTGAAGCACTTGGAAGAGGGAAAACTGATCAGGAATAGTCAACATTGATTGACCAAGGGCAAGTAATGCCTGACCAATCTGATTAGCTTCTATGATGAGGTAACTGGCTTTGTGCACATGGGGAAATCAGTGGATGTGATATACCTTGACTTTAGCAAAGCTTTTGATATGGTCTCCCACAATATTCTTGCCAGCAAGCTAAGGAAGTATGGATTGGATAAATGGACTGTAAGGTGGATAGAAAGCTGGCTAGATTGTTGGGCCCAACGGGTAAATATCAATGGCTTGATGTCAGGTTGGCAGTCAGTTTTTAGCAGAGTGCCCCAGGAATCAGTTCTAGGGCCAGTTTTGTTCAACATCTTTATTAATGACCTAGATAAGGGGATGGATTGCACCCTCAGCAAGTTTGCAAATGACACTAAACTAGGGGGAGTGGTAGATACGTTAGAGGGCAGGGATAGGGTCCAGAGTGACCTAAACAGATTACAGGATCTGGCCAAAAGAAATCTGATGAGGTTCAACAAGGACAAGTGCAGAGTCCTGCACTTGGGATAGAAGAATCCCAAGCATTGTTACAGGCTGGGGACCAACCAGCTAAGTAGTAGTTCTGCAGAAAAGGACCTCGGGATTACAGAGGATGATAAGATGGATATGAGTCAACACTGCCCTTGTAGCCAAGAAGGCAAATGGAATATTAGGTTGCATTAGGAAGAGCATTGCCAGCAGATCCAGAGATGTGATTATTGGAAGAGCATTGCCAGCAGATCCAGAGATGTGATTATTCCCCTTTATTCGGTTCTGGTGAGGCCGCATCTGGAGTGTTGTGTCCAGTTCTGGATCCCCACTACCGAAAGGATGTAGACGCACTGGAGAGGGCCTAGCAGAGGGCAACCAAAATGATTAGGGGGCTGGAGCACATTACCTATGAAGAGAGGCTGAAGTATTTGGGTTTATATAGTCTGCAGAAGAGAAGAATGAGGGGGGATTTGATTGCAGCCTTCAACTTCCTGAAGGGGGGTTCCAAAGAGGATGGAGAGAGGCTGTTCATAGTAGTGACGGATGGCAGAACAAGGAGCAACAGTCTCAAATTACAGTGGGAGAGATCTAGGTTGGATATTAGGAAAAAATATTTCACTAGAGCAACATCTACACTGCTTCTTTTTGCACAAAAACCCTTTGTGCAAAAATGGCATGAATAAATTATGCAAATGAACTGCAACAATATGCTAATCATAGCTTCATTTGCATAGGCACTGCCAGCATTGTAGACATAGCGTAGGAGGGTGGTGAAGTATTGGAATAGGTTACCTAGGGAGGTGGTGGAAACTCCATCTGTAGAGGTTTTTAAGTTTTGGCTTGACAAAGCCCTGTCTGGGATGATTTAGTTGGGGTTGGTCCTGCTTTGGGCACGGGGCTGGACTCGATGCCCTTCTGAGGTCTCTTCCAGCCCTATGATTCTGTGATTTCAGGGTATTATTTCCCAATATTTGCAATGTTGCTTCATTTCTCAGGCAAGTCATTGCACATGGACAGAATTTCTTGTGTGCCACCCACCTGCCTCAACAAGTGGGGGAAGCTGATGAGGTAAGCGGTGAAAGGGAAAATCATCACTGGGAAGGAAGGAAGGAAGGAAGGAAGGAAGGAAGGAAGGAAGGAAGGAAGAGATGAACTTGCTAAGGGACTCTAAGTAGCTTCTACCCCTTGCCACCAGAAGTCTCTGGCTCCCGTTGTCCAGCTGTCGGGATGGGATGCTGAATAGCCATGGTCGGGATGTGACCACGAGCAACGGTCACTGGGAATGGCCCTGTGTTCCTGTGCAGCCTTGCCAATTGCGTCAGCCCTCCCACTCCTTCCATTAGTCTTTGGAGAGCGGAACAGAGGCCATGTGGTACTGCTTGCAGGTGGCCCTGTGGGTTTTGTGTCCATTGCTTGGGCCCCTATCCTGCCCCTGCACATTGAAGGAGAGGCCATGGGCACACTGTGGCTGTCATGGGAATGTAGTGGTCCTTATGTCATGCTACACTACCCCCATTTCTGGTAGGTGGAGGGGAAGGGCTCATGAGGCTTTGGCTACAGGTGCAGCCCACAGGACTCAAGATGCCTGCTCCCAGAGTGCTCTGCTGGATCCAGGCAGAATACCCAGACTCTTCCTCCTCCCTCCCCTCCCGGCAAACCAGGCAAAGGCAGTGGGGGTACCCTCCTGCAGGACCTAGCTCTATCCTACTGGAGACACTGAGAATGTTGGCCTCTGAAGTGGGAGAGGGATCATTTGGCCAGCTTTGTCAGGGTATTGTGGGTCTGGGATTGCAGCCCCATTCAGAAGGATGTGCCTGTCTTTGCAGGAATAGAGCTTGGGCGAGGACCTGCCACAGGCATCGAAGGAGAATCACACACTGAAGGGAGAAGCTGGGCAGGACATAGGATCTTAGCAGTGACAGTTCTTTTTTCAGGATAGAAGTGCATTCCTCCTGAATGGGATTATGAAGCCCTCATACAGGAGGCCCCTTATAACAGATTGGATTCAGGATCTGAGTTCAAGGCTAGCAAGGATCCAAACCTCTGAGTAGTCCTAGGCCTGTGCCTCCTGCCAAGAGTCCCACAGGCATCCTCAAAATGCAGCAGGGTTGGAGGCCAATTCACTATAATAAGGAGGGGATTGTGAACCCTGACACTCATGGGACAGGGGGTGTCTCAGATCCCGCATCTCTCAGAAGACACCGCCTAATGTATATGGGGGGTGACCTGGCAAAGTCATCGGCATTGGTGGCCCATAGGTTGGATAGTCTTCCAGACAAGAGTGGGTTCTTCTCTAATGAAGAAGCTACACTACAGGGCTACGTCTACACTGGCCCCTCTTCCGGAAGGGGCATGTAAATTTCACTAGTCGTCGTAGGGAAATCCGCGGGGGATTTAAATATCCCCCGCGGCATTTAAATAAAAATGTCCGCCGCTTTTTTCCGGCTTTTAAAAAAGCCGGAAAAGAGCGTCTAGACTGGCCCCGATCCTCCGGAAAAAGTGCCCTTTTCCGGAGGCTCTTATTCTTACTTCGAAGTAAGAATAAGAGCCTCCGGAAAAGGGCACTTTTTCCGGAGGATCGGGGCCAGTCTAGACGCTCTTTTCCGGCTTTTTTAAAAGCCGGAAAAAAGCGGCGGACATTTTTATTTAAATGCCGCGGGGGATATTTAAATCCCCCGCGGATTTCCCTACGACGACTAGTGAAATTTACATGCCCCTTCCGGAAGAGGGGCCAGTGTAGACGTAGCCCTGAAGTTTTGAAGTAAGACTCAAATCCCACACAGGAATATGGAGCAGTTAGAGAAGGCAGAAGACAAGGCAGCTCACACCCACAGAGCTGGTGTGAAAACCAATCTCACCGAAGAATCATCTGTCTAAAGGGCTAAGGAAAAAGATTTGGAAAAGGGAATGTATGGATTTCTCTCTCTCACTTTTGGGGATGGACAGAAGGTGACAAAATGACAAAAAACAAGGACAAACCACATAGACCTAAATGCCTCTACCTTTTAAGAACTAATCTGTAGCTTTTTACATTTATATGACTATAATTTGTATGAGGACACCAAAGTTATGGTGTCCACCAAGGTTATGGAGGACACTGCAGAGTTTTTCCAGGATACCAGAGGTATCCTGGAAAAACTCTACTGCATCCAAGGAATGTGTCTGCTCTTCCTAATTTTTTTTTGGAAGAGCAGATGCAGTTTTTTTGGCATCCCTGTAAGCCTCATTTCACAAGGGAGAAGGGATGTCCCAAAAAGTTTTTTCCCCCAACATTTGACCCTGTGTAGGCAGGCCAAATGTCAGAAAAGCCTCTTTCAACAAAAGAAGCAGAAAAAGGTACGCAAATTGCAGTTCTCAATTTGCATACCTTTTTCCGGAAGAACACCGCAGTCTAGACACAGAGAACTTAAAACCTGTTAAAGGCTTTGAACATGTACCAAGGTTAAAGATCATGCTGAAGATGGCAGCAGGAAAGTGACAAGCCACATCTGACTGGAATTGTGCACATTGCCCAGGGGTGCAGTACTGAAGAAGGTGAAGGGTGAATACAGGCTCTGCTATCCTCAGGGCTCATGGATAGATGACTATAATAACTCTCTACTATTCAGTGAGATACTCATCACTGATTTGCTAGCTGGGGTTAGGGAATGTGGCCCTGGGTCACTGTTGGAAAATGTGATATGAAGGCTACATTTTGGTTGCTTCCAGGGTATCCAGAGATTTTATCTTGCTTGGGTTTCAGTGTGAAGGTCATTACTGCGTGCTCTGTGTAAAGTGCCACTTTCAAAAGATTCAGCTCCATGTGGGAATGGGTGATCAAGTATGAGGCTGGCCTGCATCACTCAGCGCACAACTCTGACAAATTCTTATTTGCGGCAAGACTAGCAACAGGCAACTGCAAGTACATGTGTAAGGCACTGCAGAACCTAGCTGAGCTCTTCAAGTTCCTACTTGCCATGGGAAGAAATAAAAATAATGCAGATGATCCTGCCCAAAGTTTAACATCTCTTGGCACTGAACTGGACTCAATTTGGGGTGTCTATGTCACTGATACAGACTTTCAGAGAGGCAAAGAAAATTACTCTGAGGAAACTACAGGTGGTCATGGGCTAAGTTCCCTCTAAGTTGCGGAGCTGAGCATCTACCCATTAAGCCTCACACAGGGATCAGGGCTAAAGTAGGGAGAGAGGCCTCTCCCCAAGCCCTGGAACTGCTGCAAAGGGAAGAATTGCCTCTGCCTGTCTGCATCACCCCAATGTGGAACTGCCTCAGACTTGAAGTGGCTGGGGGAGAGGTCCCCTTCCTTGCCACCCCCACTCATCCTAGCCTGAACGTGCCAGGGCCATGGTGTGGTACCCATCTCCAACCAGGTCCCGGGCTTGCTGCCACTGTGGAAAGGTGCTTTTCACCTGGCCCCTGTGGTGAAAGAGGGCTGAGGGCAGTCCTCTTTCTCTGAGGCAGCCTGCAACCCTTCAAACCCTTTACCTCCAACCCCATCCTAGAGCCCATACCCCCATCTGGAGCACCCATTTTCCTCCCCGACTTGCACTCCAGCCCTAAGTCTCCTCCTTGCATCCCAATCCCTACATCCCTGACCTATCTCAAAACTTGCACTCCCAGCCAGAACCCTCACCCCCACACCCTCTGCCCCAGCCCTCAATCCCCTCCCACACTCTTAATTCCTCAGCCCACTCCTGCCACACATCACCTCCATATTGGTGCACGTCACAAAATTCATTTTTTGCATCTGTGTGAAATGAGAGGGAACACTGGTCATGGGGCACCAAAACATTACATGCCAAGTGGTGGCCCCCCTGTCATGATTATGAGGGTTAGCCTGGGGATTAAGGAGTTAACTAAACCTAGCCAGGTGGAGTGACCAGTAGGAATGCAGGTGGGACTTTCAAACTGGGACAAAGGAATTTGGGTTTTTTCCTTTCTCCTTTTGTCTCTCTGGGTGAGTCCTCTGCAGCTACAGGGAGGGATAAGCATGTCTCTCTCTCTCTCTCCAAAAAACAATTATTGACTTTCTGTAAGTAGGGTAAAGTTTAGGTAGTTTCGTTAGGCTTTATTGTTTTAAGGGTTGGGTATGGGAACTGATATCTGGCACTGCTTAAAGGAGATGTTTGGTTTTTATTTTTAACTAAGTTCTAGCCCATGGTGTAATTCCTCCATGAGTATATTTTGTTACCTTTCCAGCTGATCCTTATGCTTGCAACAGGAATATTGTTGTAATAATAAAAGTTTTTTCCTTTCTTTTTATTTGGCATTGGTTACTTGTGTGTCCTGATTTTTATAATAGAGGTGAGATTTCCCAAATGATCTTTCCCCTAATCTTGTTATTAATATTTGGGTGGTGGCAGCGGAAGTTTTATTCACAAAATCTAGGTTTTTAAGATTTGGGGGGAAGTTTTATACCAAAGCCTGGTAGATAATGCTTTGGGGTATACTTGCTGGCCCCCACTTCTGCATTTATCATGCCAGAATGGGAAAGGAGCCATGACATCCCCCATCAAACATTTTGTGCCCATCTGGTATTTGCCTCTGTGTGAAAACCCTATAATTTTATCATGCTGATAAGAGAAATTAAAGCAGATTTACAAGTGTGGGAAAGGTTTCTGGAAAGTTTAATGGGGTTTTGATGTGGCATTTGGACTTCTTGCTCAAGATGGAACATATATTTTGGGATTTTCTTTTAAGGAGAGTGGTATGTGCAGAGGTGGCTTTACATTTTGGTGGCTAACAATATTACAAGGAACCCGAACTTCCTTAAGTTTTTCCCTGTACCAATGGAAGTCACTATTTGGGGAGAAAAAAAAACGTTCAGAATAAAAACGTCCATTTTTGATGCAATAACACAAACTGGTTCCAACAGTGAACACACACTTGGCTAACACTGCACTAGTAATGAAGTTGATGTGGGTCTCCATTTTACACTGCCTGAGGTTTGATATCCTTTTTCATACGGAGCACATCTCAGGAATGAATAATGGTGTTGTCAGTGCTCTCTCTCAATTTCTCTGCAACAGACTCTAGGAACTCACTTTGATGGATAGCAGGAAGTCAGTGCTAAAGCATAGGGACCTCCCTGACAATTGTTCAGTAATTTTCAGGGATGATGGCATATGGCTGTCAGATGAAGGTGTTGATGAACGGCTATGGGACATGAAGGAATCAATGGAGTAGGAGAAAGTGATCAAGCTAATCACTAGAGCTCCAGGCAGCCTGTTTCCAGCGTGGTTAAGAGAATAAGATGACTGTTTCCCAGAAGTAAAAAACCTGTGGTCCTCGGATAGAGTGAGACATTGTGGCCCTCGTGAGCAGAGGTCCACACTTTGCTGCACCTTCTGTCTCCCTCAAGATGAAGAGGGTGCTAGGACTTAGAGAGGGCTGAATCTTGTGTATAGGTTGAGAAGAACCTACCCTGAGTTCTGGGATATATGGAAATGAGCTCTATAACTCTTGCAGTAATTAGAGGTTATTGGTAAAGAACTCAGTAACTCTCAAATTGGAAACATAATTCTGGCATAGAGGAATACGAGTAGTGGGTGGACAGTGTCCCTTCCATGATAAAGTTTAATAAAGTTGCAGCTTGCTGCTTAAAAGCTATCCATATGTCTGTCCTCATTTTGCGTCATTCACATAAAAAAAAAAAGGAAAAAACGTCACTGGAGTGAGACCTGGTCATCAACACTGCTTCATTATCAGTCTCAGAGGGGTGGCTGTATTAGTTGGTAACTATATTAGTTATATATTAGTCTACATTTTTTTTTGTTAGTCTCTAAGATGCTTGATTACCAGGAATTATGCTGGAAGCCTTAGTCAAGTGGAATGATCCACTAGAGTGAGCTAGAGGGCAACTTTTCACCAGGATGCATATGGTAAAAGAAAGTCATTTAAAGTGTTCTATTGTGTGAAGTGTTGGCATAAAAAAGCGACACTTCTTACTCAGCGGATCTGCTCTCTGCATTCAGTTACATCTGAATTTAGTGATAATAAATATTTTTAGTACTTTTCAATATTGTTAGGTCTGCAGAATGGTCAGACTGCTAAGAGAAAGTGAGCCACCTAGACTCTCTTTCCTCTTGCGTATAATCCACAGATTTGTTTATTAAGAGTTAATTGGGCATGACTTTGCAAATCTACTAATGATAATCCAATTGCATAGGGATAAATGAAGTTACAATTTAGCTTGCGGAATCTTTATTATCGGTAACGATGCACCAGTTGGAAAGAACAAATTTTCCACTCAGATTTTAGGATCAGATAGAAAATCATCATTTTACTTTTGAACAGAGCATGTTTGTTACAGAACTTAAGTAATTAGTGTGAAGCCCCCAAATGCCACTTTTATGGAGAATAAATATACTTCCAGCAAATATACATATGAACAGGAGTAATTTTCTCACTTCTAGAGTTGATGGCTATGATTTTCTTACTGCACATTTCTAACTGGAATAAAATGTAGCTGTCCTGTCAAATGCCTTATTGTGAATCCAAATCATCATAAATAAGAAGGGACTTAAATTTTACAAAATAAGGAATGGAGACAAATGAGTACTTTTGTTTACAATAAATATAGAACTAATAAAAGGAAAGCTGATTTTTTTAACCTAATGTATAATTAATCTTTAGAATTCACTCCCAAAAGATACCACCATCAGAAAAAACTTAGAAAGATTTAAGATGATTAAACCTCCATATGGTAAACAAGAGTATCCGGAGTTATAGTACACAAGATATAAAAAATATTAACATCCTGAGATTATGTAAGAACTTACAGCATGGGGTTTTATTTACAATAGTCGTATATGGGAGGGAGGTTTCTTATGATGCATCTAGTAATAGTCACTGTTGGAGACAGGAAATGAAACAAGATGGATTTGGAAAATAACTGAAATACCAAATGGAAACCTGACTACAATTGGTAAACTAAATCAAGGTTTCTTTTTGTTGATTTAAATAATGATAAAATTGGTGATTAAATTACTTTGATTTAAACCATTCCACTCCATATACACACTAAGGATTATAGGAAAAATGAAACTTGCTAATATTGATGGGATAAACTGGTGAAATGATGAATCAAAGCTATAGAACATAGAACTTTATGGAAAGGATTTGTTAAGGCAACAGACTGAATGGTCTCAAATGGACCAAAGATACATTGATTTGAGTAAGTGTTCCCATATATATAAGAACATCCCTCCATGAAGAATGGCAGAGAGCTGTGCTGGTGTTAGAGCACAACTTTATCATGCTCTCACATCAATTCAAGTACCTTTAATTGAATCTTTAAATTCTGAAAACTGTATACATGACTGAGATGATTGGATGTCCTGTCCTGTGGATCAGATTTAATATTTCCAAAATATTGACTCTTAAAGAACTATGGGAACGCTATTGTTTGTTTGGGGCTCATAAACACATGGCTAAACACATTGAAAAGCAACTTTATCCTGATATCTGTATTCCTACCTGAGGGAGTGCTGTCAGTAGAACAAAGGCCATCAAATACCAAGAAACACTGAACGTAACCTCATTTGTTTCAGTGGCTGTGCTTTCACTATTGCCCAGTGCTTACTGTTTATGGCCCAACTCTTTTAACTGTTGTATGTAATCCTTCTCCTGAGAACACTCATTATAAAATATCTCTTTTCATTAAAAACTAAATACAGACTTAGCTATAATTGTATCAAGAGAGCAGATGTCAAAGAATGGTTATGCACAGTAACTGTTCTTTGAATTGTGATAGAAATGTAGCCGTGTTAGTCTGGGGTAGTTGAAGCAAAATGCAGGACAATGTAGCACTTTAAAGACTAACAAGATGGTTTATTAGATGATGAGCTTTCGTGGGCCAGACCCACTTCCTCAGATCAAATAGTGGAAGAAAGTAGTCACAACCATATATACCAAAGGATACAATTAAAAAAAATGAACAAATATGAAAAGGACAAATCACATTGCAGAACAGAAGGGGGGTGCGGGGGGGTGGGAAGGGGGAGGAAGGAAGGTAAGTGTCTGTGAATTGCTGATATTAAAGGTAGGGAGAGTGGGATGTTTGTGAGTTAATGGTATTACAGGTGATAATTGGGGAAACTGTCTTGGTAATGGGTGAGAAAGTTCAAAGACTTGTTAAGTCCTTGTTGGCAAGTGGCAGCAGCAAGAGGATTCTGATCCAGAATATTCTGAAGACAGTGGAGGAGCCAATCCCAGGGGCACTGTAAGATGTCCTGACAAGTGCAAAGCCCAATGGGAATGCAGCAATGTCAGTACCAACAAAGGTACAGCGATCAGTACTGGAAATGCATCTTGAGGCATGTGAGGGTATGTCTACACTACCCCGCTAGTTTGAACTAGCGGGGTAATGTAGGCATACCGCAATTGCAAATGAAGCCCGGGATTTGAATTTCCCGGGCTTCATTTGCAAGTGCGGTATGCCTACATTACCCAGCTAGTTCGAACTAGTGGGGTAGTGTAGACATACCCTAAGGGACTATCTCAATGGCTGATTCCAGGAAGGGACGTTCTATCAGTGTTGACACCTTACAAATGAGTAGCTGAAGTCAGAGGCACTGGAACAACCACTGGAACAGAGTTTGAACTAAGTGACAAGGCCAATGAAACACCCTTACTCAGGACTACTGACGGGGAGGGGGCAAAGGGGATAACTGGACAGGGGCCCAGTGTTTCAAAGGGGCCCAGAGCTCCCAGCCACTGCCTCTGCTACTTCAATAGTGGAATTATTGAGCCCCAAGTTCCTTTGAACTGCCAAGGGAGTGCTGTTCTGTGTGGCTTTGAAGGCTGGAGGCCCAGTGCCATGGTCCAGGCAGTGCTAAAGGTTGATTGCCCTAGGCCCTGCCCCTCCTGCCCTTGGCCCCATCCCTTCCAGGGGCACAGAGCTGGGCCCCGCTCCCACCTTGCCCTGGGGCCTGCTGTGGCTGTTGGCTCCACTGCCTATACTATCCTTTGTAGTCAACATTGATGTTAGTATAATTGGTGGTAGTATCATTCCGCACTGAGGCTACACACCCCACAGGTGTTGCCTCGTGAGTATTACTATAGAAAATTCTCCAGCTGTAAATGTATGGGATGTGTGCACACCTAAGCAGATACATGTGAACCAATCACAGGAAAATGGAAGCTCTGTAAAAGGCAGATGGCAGCACTGAAGATGATTCAGTTGGAGGGAATTTTTCTTTTTTTGAGCCTCATTGAGCAAGATTGTGGATTGGGAGTTGCTGATATGTCACTAAAAACCTAATTCTGGATTATCTGTGTTAATTAAAGACCCTCTGTCTCTTTCTTCAATGCTATGAATGTTAACTCCCAGGTTATGGCCAAATTCCAAATAGAGTCATTCATCTGTTCCTATACAAATCCCCATTGCAGTTACAGTTAGATTTGGTATTCTTTTTCATTTCCTTGTACTATTTCTCTAGAGCTATTAAGCAGTTCCCACCTACTGCTACACTCTACTCAGAGGCTTCTGCATGTCAGTGGAGTGTATAATGACAGCAGCATTTTTAAAGGTCATTGGAAAGACTAGTGGGATATTAATGTAAAAAGGTCTTACTCTCTAATATGAGATTGTAGAGCTAGAGAATTTTAGAGATAGAGGATACTCATCAAGGATTTACAAGCAAGAAAAAGAGAGCTCCCAGCAAGACTGTTTCTACTCCTAGTTTCTACTCCTAGAAAAGGATCACTCCTTTGAGGCAACAGACTGTGAATATGTAAGTAATTCCAGACAAATAATTGTGCATGCTACTGAGCTGAGTGTAGGGTCCTTCTGATGACATGCCAGATATGTTTGCAGTTCTGTGGGATTTTTTTTTTACATTGCTACCATTGCATAGAGCTACCTCCCTTTTGTATTGACCTCTATTTTCTTGCCTTTCACTCCAAGGGTATGTCTAGACTACAGACTTTTGTCGACAGAGGCTTTGTCGACAGATACTGTCAACAAAGCTTCTATCGACAAAGAGTGTCTAGACTGCAACCAGTTCTGTCAACAAAGCAAGCTGTTCTGTCGATATGAGAGTGTAGACGCATGCAAAGGACAGTGTAGCTGCAATAACGCCTTCTGTCGACAGGACTCTGGCATTATTCCTCGCAGAATGAAGTTTACCTCCGTCAACAAAACTGCCGAGTTCTGTTGACGTTATATTGACAGAACTCAGTGGCAGTGTAGACGCAGGTATAGTTATGTCGACAAAAGTCCACTTTGTCAACAAAACCCTGCAATTTAGACACACCCCAAGTGCTGTCATACTACACTCTTCACATGGCATTAAAGTTATAAAGCACTACAAACCCCTCAAATGAAGACATATTTGGCATAAATAAGGTGTTCTCCATAGTGAAACAACCTGTTCTGTCTTAATTGCCATCTTTTCTCCCTACTTTTGTCAGTAGCTCATATACTTTTAGGTTGCAAACCCCATGGCTCAGGGATCTTATCTTCCTGCACATCTACAGAGCACCAGGTTCACCAGTAAAAATAATAATTATGTATTTGTATTATTGCAGCACCTAGAGGCCCCAAACCAGACCAAGGCCCCACCGGTACCTATTCTTAGTAAGAAACATTCCCTGTTTCAAAGCTCTGAAAAGTAACATTCAGTGTTTAAATGACTTCGGTGACCAGCCCTCCTCTCTGAAAAAAAAAGTGAAGCAAATAAATTACAATCTTTCTTTCTGCCACTTTCATGGCTCTTGAAGCCTCTGTTTCACTCTCCTGCTAGGCTTGCATGTTTGTCACTTTAGAATCAAGTTTCTTGGCATTTTCTTTTGAGAGGGAGGAAAACATGAGCATACAATCAGAGAGAATGAAAATTAAAAACAGTTGTTGAAATACTAAGTAAATCCAGTATTAGTATCCACGAAGGCCCAAAACCAAGGTAATTATTTTATTGTTATAACTGATTTAGTACTATGAACACATAATGTGTTAATAAAATTAATGAAAAAATCTAGCATCATACCTGTAGGATTCATTTATGAGAAAGAGTCTTCTTGTTCATGTAGGCCTGATCAGTTGATTATCTATGAGAAGAAAGAGACATTACTATTAAAAACAAAAGAGAATCATATTTTCTATGCAAAAAATGCCAGAGACAAAATTCATTGCTGGTATAAGCAGCTATAAAACATTGATGTCAATACAGCAGCATTCATCTACACTGCTGATGAATTTGGTCCTATAAATTTACCTACAAATGCCGGCATTTGTATTCACTTACACACTGGGATAAATAATGAAAATTAGTAGAAAATACTGCAATGCTGGATCCTTTTCTGTCATAAGTACTACTGACAGGAACAATCAACTGGAAATTCAGAATGCAGTTTACATTCATTATCCATACACTGAAGCTGGATGTCTTACAGAAAAAGCTCTGTACTTAACTAACTTTTCCCCGTTACCCTCTCCCAGGTGGTAAGCCTTTGTTTTCAGTGCCCTCATAGAGAATGACTAACTGAAACAAGGTTCAATGGGCAGTTTGTTTTCTGGTGGGGAATAAAAAGCTACGTGCGAAACTACTAGCTCAGGGTATGTCTACACTACAAAGTTAATTCGAACTAACAGACGTTAGTTCAAATTAACTTTGATAGGCGCTACACATGCAAACCGCTAGTTCGAACTTAATTCGAACTAGCGGTGCGCTTAATTCGAACTAGGTAAACCTCATTCTACAAGGACTAATGCCTAGTTCGAATTAACTAGTTCGAATTAAGGGTTGTGTAGCCACTTAATTCGAACTAGTGGGAGGCTAGTCCTTCCCAGCTTTCCCTGGTGGCCACTCTGGGCACCACCAGGAAAACTCTTCTGCCCCCCTCCCGGCCCCGGAGCCCTTAAAGGGGCCCGGGCTGGCTACGGTGCCCATGCCAGGTGCAAGCCTGCCAGCACCCAGCCAGCAGACCCTGCACCTGGCACGGCTCGAGCCGGCCACCCGCTGTCACCCAATCCTCTGCCTCTTCCCGGGACCAGGCTGGCGGCTCCCGGGAGCTTGCCCGAGTCCGCAAGAGGCGGGTGCCCGCCTGGTCTAGTGCAGACATCATGGACCTCATCCACGACCTCCGCACTAGGCACAGGAAAGTGGCCGTCTAGGGCAGGATAGCTGCCAGCCTGGCCACCCAGGAGCAGGTTGGCATGAAAATCAACGTGGCCCACTGAGACCCCCGACCCTGAGCTTAGAATGGCTGTACTGGGTCAGACCAAAGGTCAATCTAGACCAGTAGCCTGTCTGCCGACAGTGGCCAACACTAGGTAACCTGGAGGGGATGGACCGAAGACAATGACCAAGCCATTTGTCTCGTTCCATCCATCTCCAGCCTTCCACAAACAGAGGCCAGGGACACCATTCCTACCCCCTAGCTAGTGCCACTCCATGGACCCAACCTCCATGACTTTAGCTCACTTCTCTTTAAACTCTGTTCTAGTTGTAGCCTTCACAGCCTCCTGCAGCAAGGAGTTCCACAGGTTGACTATTTGCTTTGTGAAGAAGAACTTTCTGTTATTAGTTTGAAGCCTGCTACCCATTCATTTCATTTGGTGTCCTTTAGTCCTTCTATTATGGGAACTAATGAAGAACTTTTCTTTATGCACCTTCTCCACACCACTCATGCTTTTATAGGCCTCTATCATATCCCCCCTCAGTCTCCTCTTTTCTAAGCTGAAAAGTCCCAGTCTCTTTAGTCTCTCTTCATATGGGACCTGTTCCAAACCCCTGATCATTTTAGTTGCACTCCCCTCTCCCACCCTCTCTCTTCCCCTCTCCCACCTTCTTTTCCCAGTTTCCCCGAGTTTTGTTCAATAAAGAGAGTTTCTATTTTTGAACACACGTGTCCTTTATTTTGTACATCAGGAAGGGGGCTAGGGAGGGGTAAGTGGAAGGAGGTGAGGGAGGAATGGGGTACGAGCCCCCAATGGGGAGGACTGGGCTGGCTCTGCGGGCTCCTCAGGGTAGAAACTCTCCTGAAGCCCCTTGATTTACCCCCCACCCCAGATGGCAGCCTGCAGCAAGTGCAGCCGGGCTGATGGCCGCGTGCTGTGATGTGCCGAGTGTGGGCACTCAGGGCACTCCAAGCCAGGACTGCTTTGAAAGCGGGGAACCCCTGAGAACTGTTTGTCCGGGGTGGGGGTCGGGTCCCTTTAAGCACAGGCCTCGGCTAGCCTGAGGCAGCAGCTCCACACTCTAAGTCCTAATCTGATGCCCTGCCGGCACTGCTTCCGGCCATCCTTAACCTCAGTTCAGGGTCCACTCAGCGTGGACATGCTAGTTCGAATTAGCAAAATGCTAATTCGAACTAGATTTTAAGTCTAGATGCGCTAATTCGAATTAGTTTAATTCAAATTAACTAATTCGAACTAAGTTAGTTCGAATTAGTGCTATAGTGTAGACATACCCTCAGAGATTTTACTTAAACCTTTCTCATTAGATGTGTGTATGTGTATCTGATGAGAGAGAGAGCAAATTTAACTGAGGAAAGTGAACTGTGTTTCTCTTTATGTGGGCGTGTAATAATCTAGATGTCATAAAACAGAATAAGGCAGAAATACATGTTTATGTTGAAGGCAAAGATGGACTTAATTATCTAGATGACAGGATGTAAAAAATACATTAAGGTAGAGCTCAGCAATGCAGGAACATTATCTCTAGTTTACACAGAACAGAAATCAGGTGCCAGATTTATTCTGGGGATAATAGATTTAATGGAGTTACGCCAGGGATAAATTTGGCCCAACACTGCCTAAAATAGAAATTAAAAGAAGCTTGAACTTATGAACTGCCTTGGAGTAACAGGCTACTTCACAGTGAATAGCTTCCTCCCCCCGCCCAAGTATGCAGTTGCTGCTCTAAACACGCAAACTTAATTCTGGATGGAAATGTACTGATGTGATGTTGAAACAAAACATCAATGTTCATCCTTATCTGTTGATGATTGTTGGGTTTAAATAGGTTTCTTCCTCCATTTTCCAGCTTCTTTTCCTTGATCATGCAGCAAAAGCATATGGCTATCTCCTGCCACTGAATTTTACTTTGAATTCCTCCTTGATTTCAACAAGCAATTTCTACACATGCAGTAATGGCAGGACTGCTCCCTTATGTCTCATTTCTGACATTAAAAAGTCATTTTCAACAAAAGCCATGGCAGTGTCATAAACATAGGATTTTTCAAGGGACCATAGATTTGAAGGCAAGGAGTTGTCATTATTCATTACAATAATCTTTTCTGACTTTCTATATGACACAGGGCAAAGAACCTCAGATTATTTCTGCCTCCTAGTATTATGGCTGAGGCAGGTCTGGAGCAAATAAAGAACATAGGCTACAGGAAAATAAATGTTCTTATCCAAATACAAACAGCACGTAGTAACAGTAGCATGAGCAGAGAAAATTAGTGGCTGAGTGAATTGAATTGCTGTTTGTTTTAATGCTTTATTTTTCAAGAGGACCTCGGTGAGAAAGTCACTCTTCAAGTAACTTATTCTTTGTACTTTCCTGAGTACATGTTATACGTTCAGGCTTGCATTACTTGAATGACTGTAAAGTAGTTGGCTAAGAGCACTGAGCTATCAAAAAGGTCACTGTTCTAAACAAGTTAATATAAAAATGCAAAGCCCTGTTATTTGCCATGATGAACATTCCTCAAACATTACATCCCATGTTCCAAACCTCTTGGTAAAAGCAGTTTATGGAAAGCCTCCTGATTAAATGCTAAAAGTCACTGATGCCATAAGGAGATTAAACAGCATGCTGTTTTAATTAAAAGAGACAGAACAATCTAAAGCTCAGTAAAAACATTTCTTATGTTAGTATATGTGATAAAAGCATTATCTGGCTTTTGTTTATATGGTTTAAAATAATTAAAATAACTCCTTGGGCATCTCTGACTTGAAGCTTTATTCTCCATGCCCACTGAAGATACAGCAAGAAGTAATGGACTTAATCTGCAGCAAGAGAGATTTAGGTTAGATACAGTATTAGGAAAAAAAAAAACCTTTTCTAACTAACTACAAGGATAGCTAAACTCTGGAATATGCTTCCAAGGGAAATTGAGGAATCTCCATTGCTGGAAGTTTTTAAAAGAACTCTGCCTGAACACAAGGAGCTGGATTTAGTGACCTCTTGGTGTCCCTTCCAGCTCTGTGTTTCTATGTTTTCCTTTTATAAACTCCCAAATGGATGCACAGGAAAGAAATAAACTCATATACTTAGCTCTAATTTTGCTGTCAATTTGTAGTTCTGCTCTTGTACCTGATTTCTGAATGTATGCTGTTTAAACACATTTTGAAACCAGATGGTTTTCCTCAGGTCTTCAGACAGGTTTTGCTGAACCACAGCATGAATAAAAGAACCACAAAAAACTCTCCTAAGAAATCAATTGCAACAGACAATCAAACTTTCAGCCTGCTCTGGTCATCCAGCGCACCAAGCCAATAACGTTGTTTCTGCTCTTCTCTGTGTTCCATTCCATACAGGTGCTCATTAGAAATCCCAGTTCCATCTTTCAGCTGGAGGCTCCTAGTTGACAATATGGCTTGCTGGAGAGAAATACCCTAAAATGCCTTAAGGATGCAGCTGGACTCGCTGTCTGGACTGAAGCATGTTCACCTTTTGATCAGCAGTCCAAATTTCATTTCTCTTTTCAGCTTTTCTTGAAGTGAAAGTGGATTAATCATGAACAAAATCTGAATGAAATACAGCACTCACGTGAGTCACCTCTGCAATTCCACTCCAGACTTCCCCTGAACAAAGACTGCCAGGCAAGCCAAGTCAGATTTGTTTCTTGTTTTGTTTTTTTAAGTAGAAGGAGAAATGACCCGGAGGATGTTGGCTGAGAGAGCCAGACATTTGTCTGTGCTCGTCTCCAGAATTCAGATTTGAACTTGGATTTCCAGAGGTGGAGAGGTAGTGAATTAACCTATTTATTCCATTCCCCAGAAACTGTCACAACAGCATCACATCTGGTACTGATGATCGGATTTCCTGAAGGACACTTCCAAGTCTTTGACAGTGTGCTCATGTGAATCATGCTCCAAGTGGTATATTAGGGCCAAATCTGCAAACCCTCCCTCATGAGCCAAATACAAAGAGACTACTTACACAAATAATAATTACTCATATAAATGATTCTAGGACTAGGTTTTTTTCCTGTATTGATGATCTAGCAAGGTAAAGCATAAGTAAAGTATCTCACTTACGGATGTGAATGGTTAACCAGTTAGCCAGTAAGCATCTTCTTTACTGGGTGATACGTATCAATTATGGTTAACTGGTGGAGCTGGAGCAGCCCTCCACCAACCATGGGCTGGGGACTACTCCAGTCCAGGAGGACCTGCCACGGGTGGCAGGCACTTTAGCCTGGCTAGAGCAGCCCCCAGCTGCGGTGAGCTGGGCCTGGTGCAGGCAGGGGCGCTTCAGCCCAGTTGAAGCAGCCCCTCCGTCTGGGTCAGGCCCAGCCTCACCACCATGCCATAAGAAGGGGAGCTCCAGCGTAGCCAGAGCAGCACCTGCCCATTCCAGTTCAAACAGCTAACCAGTTAAACATATCGTTTAACCCATTAACTGATTAAATGAGGTTTTACATCCCTAGTCTCAATCTTACTCTTCTAGTGTGTGAAATACCTCTACTTTGCTCTCCTTTTTGAAATGAGCTGAGAACCGTACAGTATGCTATTGTCTGGAACATAACCTTTCTGCCTTCCTGTCTCCTTTTTGAGCATTTTGCATGCCTCAGTTATATAGAAAATATTACCTGCTTATACTCTAGAGTAGTAATTCTCAAACTGGGGTTTGTGTATCATAGTACCATAGAATACTGGAAGGGATCTCGAGAGGTCATCAAGTCCAGTCCCCTGCCCTCATGGCAGGACCAAGTACTGTCTAGACCATTCCTCATAGACATTTATCTAACCTACTCTTAAATATCTCCAGAGATGGGGATTCCACAACCTCCCTGGACAATTTATTCCTGACAGTTGGGAACTTTTTCCTAACATCCAACCTAAGCCTCCCTTGCTGCAGTTTAAGCCTGTTGCTTCTTGTTCTATCCTCAGAGGCCAAAATGAACACGTTTTCTCCTTCCTTCTTATGACACCCTGGGTATGTCTACACTACCACCCTAGTTTGAACTAGGGTCGTTAATGTAGTCATTCGAAGTTGCAAATGAAGCCCGGGATTTAAATATCCCGGGCTTCATTTGCATCTTGCCGGGCGCCGCCATTTTTAAATCCCCTTTAGTGCGGACTCCGTGCCCGCAGCTACACACGGCACGGAGTAGGTAGTTCGAATTAGGCTTTCTAATTTGAACTACCGTTACTCCTCGTGGAACGAGATGTAACGGTAGTTCGAATTAGAAAGCCTAATTTGAACTACCTACTCCGTGCCGCATGTAGCCGCGGGCACGGAGTCCGCACTAACAGGGATTTAAAAATGGTGGCGCCCGGCAAGATGCAAATGAAGCCCGGGATATTTAAATCCCGGGCTTCATTTGCAACTTCGAATGACTACATTAACCATCCTAGTTCGAACTAGGGTGGTAGTGTAGACATACCCCTTTTAGATACCTGAAAACTGCTATCATGTCCACCCTCAATCTTCTCTTTTCTAATGTCTGGAGCCACTGGCCCCACTGATCAACTCCTCGCCCTCTCTACCAGTGCCTCCTGCACACTAGGGAACAGTTGTTCAGAGGTGTGCAGGAGGTGCTAGGTGACAGGGGGAAGAGTGAAATCTGGGGAGAGGGATGGATAAAGAGAGGCAGGGATAGAGCAAGGACTGGAAGATGGAAAGCAGAGGCAGGAATTTGGGGAAAGGAGTAGAGTGGGGGCTGCACTCCCCGGGAGCAGAGGGGAATCAAAAGCTGGCTTGAGGATTCATGAACATTTTTAAATCAAAATGGGGGTGTTTGGGTTGCTAAAGTTTGAGACCTGCTGACGCAGAGGGAAACACATTTCAGTTACTTGCATTTGAAGAAAAAATATTTCAGGAATAAACAACGTACTTCCTGCACTAAAATGAAATCTGCTTTCATGCTTTTCCCTGAGTAGAGTTCATATTGTTTAATGAACTGGGACTAAAATAGCTGAAGACTAAAAGTCAGGATGTCATTTGAAGGAACCCAAGTAATTATCAACAGATCAAGTCACAGTGTTTTATACTAAATGCTCTTCATTTGCTCCATTTGCACTACGAGCAACTATGTCCAACTATTTTCCTTGGAACTCAAGTTTGAATCTAGTTCCTGTAAAAATTAAGCTGTGGTACACTATGTTTATCAAGTTTTAAAAGTTTTGTTATAGTGACTAGTGATACTACAATTGTGAGAACTTGGAAAACCCTGTTTGTGACAGCTCTTTCTCTTCTGCATGCCTTACATTGACACATTTTTTAAGGTTCCAAAACCTGTCTAATCTTGTGGTATTTTTCATTTTCAAGTAAATGACTCAAAGTTTAAGTAAATGCACATTGAAACTTTTCAAATTCAAGTCTGAAATTTCAAATGGTAAATGGCTTTTAAAAGTACATGGCCTCGAATTGGTGGATTTTTTTCTAAATCAGTCTGATGGGATTTAAAAATTGTAATTAGATCTCTAGCAAATTGTTTTGCTGCTTTTCTAATTAACACCATCTGATTTTGCTTAATATCACATTTAAAACACGCTTTAACTAGTCATATCTTGTAGGTTATATTTGTTTGAGATGTGAAAGCCTCCTATTCTTATGTAATCAAGTCTTTTATATGCTCACAGCATTTGCTTTTGTGTTTAATTCAAAACAGTATTTTTGCCACATCACCTAAAATAAAAACTGTAGGTAGTCATAAAACAGTTATTATTTTACTAAACAATAGGGAAGGGAAAGAATCTGTCAGCAAGGATTTTTGGTTAGACAATGGCACAATACAGGCTCTTTTATAATGGTTTACACAAAGATTGCCTTTCCACTTATACAGAAGTGATTTTTATTAGAAACTTGATTCCACACCTTTAAGCTTTTATGTTGGCTGCATCTTTCCATTTCTGTTTTATGGGTTAGTAACGATGCCTTTTATGGCTATGTATGCTTGCCTATTCCTGGATATGTGCCCTGTTCAGCCCTATTTTACATAATTTAAATTGAAAACACATTGAAAAAATATACATCTCTGATTTAAATTATACTTTTGCTTTAAACAGCAGGGTGCAGCATTATTTCGGAGGGGTATACGTGATATGGTGCTACATGTGTTCAAAAAATATTGCAACAAATTCTCAAGCTGACCTGTCCCATTGTGGAAATCTAGCAAGCTAAAGGGGTTGTGAACTTCCCCTAACTAGACAGCTATAGGAGAATTCTTGAGTTGGAATAGCCAGCTCTTTGATACCAGCAAGGACTCCCTACCTGCTGTGATAGTTTGGCCTGCAAATTTACCCTAATTGCGGGATTGACTTAAAAAATAAGTGAAAGTTCATAAGAGGTCACAATTATAATAGCAAGTGTCGATAGCAAGAGGGAGACAGAAAGACTGAATTAGTCCAAACAAAAAGGATCAATGATATAACTCAAGGACTATGTTAAGAGCATTTTTGGTTAACAAGAGCATTTAAGGACTGAAAATTAATACAACAAAATTGGTATGCGTGGTGGACAAAAAATGAAGGGATGGGTTATTCCACTCCTTTTTGGGGGTCCTTCTGAAGAAGCCTTGAGGAAGAAAAGTTGGCTGCTGGAGCGAACTTCACGATCACGGTTACAACCCTTCCCCCATCTCCAGGCACTCTGGACCTTTTTGTCTTAATCCTGAGAGTTGTTCTGTCCAGAATGAGCCACAGAAAGGGACCCAGATGACACTGCCACATCCAATGGCTTCAGCTAAATCCCAAATATCACCTGGGATGTCTCTCTCCTCCCCAACATGTCCTTTTTCTTCTCCCACCTGATTTTTCTCTCTCTCTCTTTCTGTGTAACAAGAACAATTTAGCATTTTGATACAGCCTAAAAGTATGTCAAACAAGGGATATTTACTTCTAGAAATTTTCTCCAGCTAAAAGAAAAGAGCACAAGGTATTTCTTTAAAAATAAAACCTTATTTAATACTTGATATTTCAAAAGCTTTAGCTGTTATTCCTTATTTTCAATATATTTTATAAAATGTTTTATAGGATTATAATAGTTTGTGCACCATGGTACTAAGCAGACTGAGGTCTGTGTAGCTCAGATCTTGTTTAAAAATGGCTTAATGTTAGATTGTGACTGGGTTCTGTTAACACATCTGGCCTATATATTCCATCTAAATTAACACAATATACCTCGTTCCCAGTATAACGTGGCTATAGCAATACTGCACTACAGTGGTAGCTATCTAGTTTGGCTGCCATTATCAGCCAGAGTAGCTCAAAGGCAGCTCACACATACACCTAGTGTCATCCAGGCTCTGGCAATCCTAGAGATGGGGGATCCCGAAGATGCAAGAAAGCTACTTCTCTTTTTCTTCTGCACATGTAGTTCTAGATGTTGCAGCTTTTATTGCTGCCTTTTGTACTTGTTCCCTACACATTAATCATAGAATCCTAGGGCTGGAAGAGACCTCAGGAGGTCATTGGTCCAGCCCCCTACCTGAAGCAGGACCAACCCCAACTAAATCATCCCTGCCAGGGCTTTGTCAAGCCGGGACTTAAAAACCTCTAGGGATGGAGATTCCACCACTTCCCTAGGGAACCCATTCAAGTGCTTCACCACCCTCCTAGTGAAATAGTTTTTCCTAATATCCAACTTAGACCTCCCCCACTATAACTTCAGACCATTGCTCCTGGTTCTGCCATCTGACACCACTGAGAACAGCCTTGCTCCACCTGCTCTGGAACCTCCCTTCAGGAAGTTGAAGGCAGTTATCAAATCCCCCCTCACTCTTCTCTTCTATAGATTAAATAAGCCCAAATCCCTCAGCCTCTCCTTGTAAGTCATGTCATGCTCCAACCCCCTAATAATTTTGGTTGCCCTCTGCTGGACCCTCTCCAACATGTCCACATACTTTCTATAATGGGGGTACCAGAACTGGATGCAGTACTCCAGATGTGGCCTCATCAATGCTGAATAATCATTCTGTGTAAAGTAGTTTCTCTTAACTGGACAGTGCCAGGTCCTTCCTTAGCTTCAATCCATGATCATTTGAATTTCAACCTGCCTCCCTTTAAAACAGATCTTTCCTATGATCTGCAATAACAAACACAAACCCACATCTCTGTGTATGGCTGAATATTGGCCAACCTGGTTTTAATGTTTGTAACCAATCCTTATAATTACTGTAGAAATAAGCAGCAGTAATGAAACAGAATAATTCTCTGCATCTAAACACTGCTGAATAAAGCACACGTTTCAGAACACACTTACTTCACAAGGCCTTTGAACAACAACCTCTGCAATACTCTTAAACTGCTTCAAACTTGTACAGTCACCTGAAATACTATGCAGTTGCAGAACTTGTTTGTCTGGTCTGTACTATATCATGAGCAATTTGAAGCAAGGACTGTGAGTCATATGTGTGAAGAACAGTAAGCACACTGTCAATGCTCACTGAATAGCAGCCACATAGGGACAAATCCTGCTAGCCTTCCAAGGGAATTCTAGCTGAAAAACACCTGCAAACATTACCCTGTACTTACTAACAACTGCCAATTTCCCAAAGGTTCAAAGGTTTAACAATACACAACGATGTTCATTTAAGTGGCTAAATAATTTTTAAAATTACTATTCATGAGGCTGAAGTTCTTCTGGTACATCAGTGGTCCCCAACGTGGTGCCTGTGGGCACCATGGCGCCCGCTGAGCCATTTCTGTGCGCCTGCCAAGTGATCGGGGCTGGCCCCGCCCCCAGACGCGCATCTGGGTGCACTGGAGGTGCCGGACCCGGGCGCGCAGCACATGGTCAGTGCTGGCCCCGGGTGCGCGGTGCGAGGTCTGTGCCATTCCCGGCCCCGAGTGTGCGGTGTATGGGCGGTGCCGGCCCAGGCATGCAGAGCAGAGGCAGTGCCGGCCCCGGGCACACAGCACATCGGCGACCCCACCCCCGGGTGAGCAGCGTGAGGGCTGTGCCAGCCCCGGGCACGCAGTGCATGGGCAGTGGCGGCCCCGCCCCCGGGCGCACAGGACATGGGCTGTTCCGGCCCCAGGAGCGCGGCGTATTGGCGGCCCCAACTCTGAGTGTGCAGCACAGTCGCGGCGCCAGCCCCGGGAGTGCGGCACATGGGTGGGGCCAGCTCCGGACACGCAGCATACGGGGCGTGCGCGGCCCCGCCCCCGGGTGGCCAGCAGTCCCAAAAGCTTGGGGACCACTGTACTATATCCTTCCTGTAGCCATGCCCCAAATTAATCTTTCACAATGATTGTGAGGTGTTGCTAAGGCCTCAGATACCAGTGACTTCCAAAAGGGATTAGGCCCTTAAAACTTCAGAGGTCATGCCCAATGTTCCCATGCTGGTTGAAATCATTCAGAGTGAAATTCTTCCGTCGAAGGCTAAAGAGAAACTTTGAGGTACAAACACCTTGTTCTGGCCCTGGGCAGATAAGTGAATTTCACCATCAGTGTCAAGGCATGTGAAAGGAAAATGTCAGCAGGTCTTTTCAAGCCTCAGAAAAACCTTTGATTAGGATATAGAGTTTTGACGACAAGTTCTTATTTTATCGTCACCGAATCTCACTAAAACAATAGCAATCATATTGGTCAACAAAGTAAAAAGATTTATCCTTAGGGCTAACATTTTAACTTTTCCCTTTTCATTTTAACACACACTTAAATTGCTTCCTTGCCTTTCAAATTACAAATTGTGTCTAACTATTACTCGTGGCTGCCTGAATTCCCAATGGCTCCCAGCTCTGGCTGCTCTCCTAGGCCAGGCCAGGCGACCCCCACAAACACATGGAACCACAAATATCTGTTCTGCAAATTCTGAGACTCTCCTGTATTTTTTTTTAAATATTGTAATGTACTATATGCCTGGCTATGATGATAATCCACTAGCACAGATCTTTGAACTCATTCGGAGTATTATATTATACAGCATGTAAGCATCAGTCTATCAGTTTAGTTTTGGGTTTAGTGCCCATTTATTCTGAAGCAAGCTTGACCTACATTCTTTAGGAAGACTAGCAGTCCAGGACAGCAGTCTGAACATTTTGTGGCAGCTTCACAAAAGTTAAAAAATAGTTTTGTTATTGAACTAAATGCGAAAACAATACAATAACTGCAAGGATCTCTTTACTATATAATTTAATACTACTTTTGATTTATTTTATTCAATCCTTACATTTTTAATGGCTTTCATTTTCTTTCCACTAATGAGATGCATGCAGGAAAAACATGTAGGTGGAAATGTGTGCAGGAAAAAACCTGCACAAAGTATTCGCATAGGCTACGTCTAGACTGGCCACAAATTCCGGAAAAGGGATGCAAATCAGGTAAGTCAGCATAGGGAAATCCGCGGGGGATTTAAATATCCCCCGCGGATTTAAATAAACATGTCCGCCACTTTTTTTTCCGGCTTGGGGAAAAGCTGGAAAAAAAGCATCTAGACTGGCGTGATCCTCCGGAATAAAGCCCTTTTCCGGAGGATCTCTTATTCCTACTTTTCCCCAAGCCGGAAAAACAGCGGCGGACATGTTTATTTAAATCCGCGGGGGATATTTAAATCCCCCGCAGATTTCCCTATGCTGACTTACCTGATTTGCATCCCTTTTCCGGAATTTGTGGCCAGTCTAGACGTAGCCATATTGTACAGAGATAACCATAATTACTTTTATTCTTCAATAGCAAGGAGGCTTTCAGTCATAGTCATGCAGCTGTAACACACATTAAAAATGTCACAGAATGTAATTTCACTGTAGTCACTCTAGATAGTTCTTGTATGTAAATGAAAATGCCACACAAACAGAAATACCAAAGAGGATAGTCTACTTTACTGATTAGCCACCTTCATGTTTTAAAACAGATTTTTTTTAAAAGTCTAGCTCATTTTCTAAAGTAAGTGAAGTTAAGTGGTCCCAAGTTGAGGTTTTATAGAGCCTGTTGTTATAATTGGGCTGAGAAGTAAAAAATAACTCAGGAAAATGGCTGATAATATGTTTTTAGACTCCTAACTTTTGACTGCTACTTTTATCATTAAGAAAGGAAATTAAACTTTACAGCTAATGTAAAAATTGGACTTTAACTCTCAGGGTATGTCTACATTACAGTGTTATTTCGAAATATCTTATTTCGAAATAGTTAATTCAAAATAAGTTATTTGGAAATAACGCATCTACACACAAAATAAATTTTTAAATAGCGCATCCACGCTGAGTGGACGCTGAATCGCATTTAAGGCTGGCTGGAACCAGGTCCGGCAGGGCATCAGGTCAGGAGTTACTTTGTGTGGCTGCTGCCTGAGGCTATGAGGCCTGTGCTTAAAGGGACCCCCTCTGGACAGCCGGTTCTCAGCTTTCCCTGCTTGCTTGTCTACCTCGATGAGGGACAGCAAAACATTTTGTCTCTATGTGCTCTGGTTGCCCTCACTTGGGACACCACAGCACTCTGCAACATGGAAAATGAGCTGCCCCTGGGCACTCTGGTGCTTCTTGGGACACGTTACTGAGAACCTGGCTGCACTTTCTGCAGGCTGCCATCCAGGAGGCCCATTGGGGGACTGTCAGTATCTAGGAGGCCCTGCGGGAGAGCTTCCATGCTGAGGAGCACTAAGAGCCTTCTTGGTCTGCCCCACTGGGGTCTTGTGCTTCATTCCTCCCTCACGTCCTTCCACTTACCTCTCCCTAACCCCCCTTCCCGATGTCAAGTAAAATACATGTATTTTCATGAACACAAATTCTCTTTAACAAAACTGGGAGGGGGGAGGAGGTGAATGAAACTCTGTTGAGACTCAGGAAAGGAGGCGGGAGAGGGGAGAAGAGAGGGTGGTAGAGGGGAGGGGGAAACCTGGGAGGAGGGAGCTGGAAGGGGAAAGTAAGGGGAAGAAGGGGGAGGGGAAGCACAGGGTTGGGGGTCTCATCGGACCAACTTGATTTTCATGCAAACCTGCTCCTGGGTTCACATGTGGCCTTTGGTGGCCAGGCTGGCAGCTATCCTGCCATAGACAGTTGTGTTTCTCCATCTAGTGTAGAGATCACGGATGCTGGGGGATCCTCCCCAAACCTGAATAAGGTCAATGATCTCCACCCTGGACCAGGAAGGCACTTGCCTTCTCCGGGCTCTGGCAGGCTCCTGGGAGCTGGCAGACTCCTCCTGGGGAATGGTGGAGGGCTGTCTGGCTCATGTTTTGGGGCCACTGGGACAGGGGCAGTGATTCCTGGCTCCAGTCTGGCAGGCGTGGAGCTGGCACAGGCACTGTGGCCAGAGTCTACCCCTTTCAGGGCTCCGGGGAGGGAGAGGAGTGTTCTTGGTTGAGGCTGGAGTGGCCACTAGTGCACCCTGGGAAGGCTGGAGGCCCCCTATTTCAATATAAGTGTCTACAGAGCACTTATTTCGAAATAGTTATTTCGAATTTGGTGTTATTCCTCATGGAATGAGGTTTACCAAATTTGAAATAAGCGCTCCGCTATTTCAAATTAATTTTGAAATAGCAGTTTGGCTGTGCAGACGCTAGTAAAGTTATTTCAAAATAACGGCTGTTATTTCTAAATACTTTGCTGTGTAGACATGCCCATAGACAGTGGTTTAAGTGCTGGACTGTGAACCAGAAGTTCCTGAATTTTAAACCTAGTTCTTACATATATTCCCCCTCGTCCCTCCCATTGTTGAGAATGTTGACTATCTTGCAGGATGTGTTTAGCACTTTTCAGAACAGGACCCATAATTCATCTGTCTCCATTTCTACATTTGTAAACAGGATTAATAATACAATAATACTTACTTATTTCCCTCACAATGCTGTAATGAGGAATAATTAAATGGTGTAAAGTTTGAGAATGAAAGTTTCTATAGAAAACAAACAAAGATACCAATTATTATTATTGTTGTTTTTAGTATTTATTACTTTTTCTATTCTGTATTAAATTAAATGCTACTAGTAACAATTGTACTTGATTAATGCCTTCTATCTCAGTGACTGTCAACCTTTCCAAACTATTGTATCCCTTTCAGGAGTTTGATTTGTCTTGAATACCAAAGTTTCACCTTACTTTAAAACTACTTGTTTACAAAAAGAGATATAAAAATACAAAGGTGTTACAGCACGCTGTTATGGAAAAACTGCTTACTTTCTCATTTTTACTATATAAAATCAATCAGTTGGAATCTAAATATTGTGCTATTTCAGTGTATAATATGTCGAGGCATATAAACAGGCCATTGTATAGAATGTCAGTTTGTACTGACTTCGCTAGTGCTTTCTATGTAACCTGTTGTAAAACTAGTCAATATCAAGATGAGCTGATATACCCCGTTGGAGTTCTCTGTAGCTCCAGGGGTTCACTTACCCAGGGTTGGGAACCACTGTTATACATGAGGATTTCAAAACACTATACAAACATTAGTTTCTCAGCACTCTGGTGAGCGAGTTAATAATTAATGAATCATCATTGAAATGTATACTAAGCCCAACAGAACTTAGCTAGGGAAAGTGAGGGCACCTGAAAATCATTAGGAGTGCCAGAAACAGAACCCAGAAGTTTTAGGTTGTAGTCCCCATGCTCCAACCATCAGATCATATTCACTTATGCACATAGCAATTCAATATTTAATTCTTCTTTCAGATTCTTATTCATAACACTTAAACTCTTATGTGCCTACTTTTTCTGACTTATTTGACATGCATATTCAAGCTCCTATTTCAATCTCTTTCACCTCCTTTATATGAGAGGTTCCCAACTGTTGGTCTGTGGCCCACTGTTGGGCCATGGACCTCAAGCTGTTGGGCCACAGTGGCTCTGGAGGCTGGGGTCCACCACTCCTGCTGCAGCTGTTGGGAGAGGTGTGTCCTGCCCCACCTCTCAGCTGACCAGTGTTGAGCAGGGGCAGAGTCTCTTCCCGGATGGGAAAGAGCACTTTGCAACCAGACAGCAGCACTCAGCTGGGAGGCAGCACAGGGTTAGGTAAGGGGGGGCGGGGCAGGAACTGGGAGCTCTGGGATTGGGGGGGCTCTCAGAGGCTGAGGGCTGGCAGGGGGCTGCTCTTGGGGCAAAACTAATATTGGGGGACTCTTGGGGTATGTCTACACTACCCCACTAGTTCGAACTAGCGGGGTAATGTAGGCATACCGCACTTGCAAATGAAGCCCGGGATTTGAATTTCCCGGGCTTCATTTGCATAAGCGGGGAGCCGCCATTTTTAAAACCCCGCTGGTTCGAACCCCGTGCAGCACGGCTACACGGGGCACAAACTAGGTAGTATGAACTAGGCTTCCTAGTTCGAACTACCGTTACTCCTCGTGAAATGAGGAGTAACAGTAGTTCGACTAGGAAGCCTAGTTCGAACTACCTGGTTCGTGCCCCGTGTAGCCGCGCTGCACGGGGTTCGAACCAGCGGGGTTTTAAAAATGGCGGCTCCCCGCTTATGCAAATGAAGCCCGGGAAATTCAAATCCCGGGCTTCATTTGCAAGTGCGGTATGCCTACATTACCCTCCTAGTTCGAACTAGGAGGGTAGTGTAGACATACCCTTGGGGTGGGGCTAGTACTAGGGAGTGTAGGGGGGGCTCTAAGAGGCAGGGGGCTGGCACTGGAGAGCACTGGGGCATCCAGAATGGGGCGCTAGCTCTGGGGGTGGAACTAGTAGTGGGGGGCTATGGGTCAGGGCTGGCACTGCGGGGCTCTGAGGATGGGAGGCTGGCACTGAGGCAGGTTGGTTGCAGGGGACTCTGGAGTCAGTGGCTGGTGCTGGGGGATAGTGTAGGGGTGGGCGGCACAAGATGAAGCTTTCTGAAGGCTACTCTAATGTACTTGAAGGGACAGTGCTGAATTGTCTCAGGGGTGGGAGAACATAAATATGGTTTAAAACTACTCTTGCATCTCCCACTCCTTAGCTCCGGGGTGGCAAACTACAGCCCATGGTCTGCATCTGACTCACTGGACCTTTTAATCTGGCCTTCAAGCTCCTGTCAGGAGGAGCAGGATTAGGGCTTGCCTTGCCCCACTCCAAGTGTGCAGCATCTCCACGTGGCTCCCAAAAGTAGGAGCAGCCAGAGAGCTCCACTCCTGATTGCAGCTCCTGGTCACAGCTCTGCTTCCAGCTAGAGACCCTGAGTCCTGGCCTGATTCCAACTCTGGCCTCAGCCTTGGTCCCATTCCTGGCCCCGATTCTGAAACTCATCTGGGGTAGGGTGTAGATGGGATAAAAAGGGCAACAATGTAAAATGTTTGGGGACCATTGCTGGCTGGGGATTGTGCACAGCACAACATCAGACCTACTCGCATAGTCAGTGTGGATGGACTCTTTGAAGAGTGTAGGGTTAAACACTAGCAAGTCTTTCAGAGCATAAGTAAAATTGTTCAAAGTTACATTTTCCACACAAATGGAAGAAGGTACATCCTTGACACAAAGGCCACCCCTGCTGCAAACCATGGGGATGCTAGAAATTTTCAAAGTAAAGCACTGAAGAATTTAACAGACAAAGCATTTTCCCACAAGTTCATTGTCAGAAACAGCTAAACTATTTTGGCTGAAATTTAAGAGAAAAAAAAATCACCTTGAGGTATTCAGCATGGAAAATTTCAGCCTGAATGATTACAGATCAGAAAAGTTATAAGCTAAAGAAAACAAGGTCTTTATGATGGTAAGTGTTATGCAACCTTAATAATGGTTAGTACTACCAGTCCTGCCTATATTATAATAATTATTTTGATTGCATAAAAATATTTTGGCAGCTTCCCAACTAATTGCCTTGTGAAACTTCACTCTGAAGGAAGGATTTTTTTTCCATTTATTTTCTTCATGTGGTGTTGAACTTTCATGAAATTGGAAAGGTGGAAGTGGAATCCCCTTCCTTCCATTTACTTTGACCTGCTTCACAACTGCCTCTTTGCAGTCTGTGTCAATTCACTGGCAATTTATCCTGGTGGTATGAAAGGAGAATCCAGCACAATGATTTATGATAGCGCTCTGATTTTTATTTTGCAGCTTTGTCGATCATATACAGGTTGAACCTCTCTGGCCTTCAGCAGGACCACAGATGTTGCTGGAACCAGACAGTCCTGAAGACAGAGGTTGCCAGCGGTCCGGGGTCAGCAGCAGAGCCTGGTGGCTGGAGCCAGCAGGGGGGTCAGCAGCCAGGAGGGGAGCCCAACCAGGAGGCTGGCAGGCCCCCATGAGATCCCAAAGGCCTGACCTTCCCTGGGCCAGGAGCCTGCAAACTCTCTTTTTCCAGGATCAATCAGGTCCCAAAGATGCCAGGCCAAGGAGGTCTAATCTGTACCAGCTTCAATCATCTTCCCACTATCTTCCTGACAACTCTTTTGTAGCTAATTGTTTTCATTCTTTTTCTATTCAGTAACAAAATACACTCATCCTTTGCTTATATAGGAGATTTTGTTGCTACTGATTATTCCCTCTTCTTTTCATTTTACCTTCTTCAAGGGTTTGTGTTGGAATGAGTTAGAGAAATAAGTAGGAGAAAAATAAACATTCTTTTTGGTTCATCTTTAGATGAATATAAATTTGGATTTTGTTTGTGTGATGAGAGCAGACTAATGTTGAAATTAAAATCTGGATTAACAGTGCAAGGACATTTTTAAAAGAGTGATTTCTATCATGGATTGATGAATTTGTTGGGTTATTTCCCAAACTGTTAGTTTCATAGCTAAGTAAACTGGGCTATATAATTGTATACTGACTCAGAGTTGAACAGCACCACATTTGTTGGCATGTTTATTATTGTTTTTGTTACTATCACATACCTTTTAAAGTCTGATAACTACATATTTTAAAGTTTATAATATTCCAATAAACAAGACTGACAGCATCCAACAATAACTTTCATTTCTATACAACTGTTTTTTTAATAAACTTTGGGAGGAAGACAAAATTGCTGATACTATCTTATATTGACTTGGCTCATTTTTTTTGTATGTCACAATGAGATGGACACAGTTCCTACTAACTTCAGGCAAATGCTATATTTCCCAGGCTCTTAAATAACAATACAAGAATTTTAATCAAGTTTGAATGCCTCAAAATCTGATCTTGAATACCTACTCCTTTAAGTAAAAGGGTTAAAAATGGATAAAGAAAAGGTAAGGAAATATTTGCAGTTTTAGTAAAGCTTAGATTGCTATGTGTATAGTGAATAGTTGGAGAAATTATGCCATTAGTATTTTTCCTTTATGACTATTTGGTCAGTTTCTATTTAAAAAAATGTGTGACTAAATGTCAGTGATATTAGTTCATTAAAAATCAATAAAATGATTTCCACTGATTTTGACCAGGGGACAAGTAGCAGAAGGGACTAGCTGCTAGACAAAGAGTCAGCAATCTTTTCAAACCAAAGAGCAAAACTACATCAAAATTCTGAACAAGTGATCAACAAAGAATGCCTATTATACATGACTAAAAATATACAACTTAATATTATTGATAATTGACATGATTAATAGCATAAACACCACATTGTACTCAATGATTTTATTTAAATAGGACTTCTGCTGCTGCATCTTTTCACACATTTCTTTGAAGTTTACATCATAATTGGTCAAATTCACCTTCATGCATGCATTCAGGTTGTCTTCCGTCAGCCTTGAGCACAAATTACCTATGATGTGATTCAAATGAGAGAAAGCCTGCTTGCACACGTAGGTGGAGCCAAACACTGAAAGCAAGGTCAAGCTGACATTCTGCATGGTGTTGTATATGACAGGAAATTTTTTACAAGTTTGCAGAATCAGATTATCATCGTGCTCCAATTGCTTCATGTCAGACCATTTCTGCAGTTTTGTCAATTCTGCACATTGTCAAGAAAGGCATTCTAATTTTTCCACCTGGATATCAAACCCCCTCAAATCTCCTCTTTGCATTTCCAAATCACAGATTGAGATGCCTGGAATGATTGTCAAATCTTGTTCTTCAACAGATACTTTATGTGGACGAATCATAACCTGATTAGAGCACTGTGTTTGCAAAAGTCAACCAAACAAGACTTGAATGCCATCAGGAGCTCAGAAAAAACGCTGGCAAGCTGCTGCAAATCAAGATTGTTACTTGGATTCTCTCGTTGTCGTGAATCACAAAACATTCGTAATCTTTCAAAATGTTCAATCTGTTTGTCTCAGTATTTTTGATAAAGACTGTCAATTTTGACTCAAATCCAGCACTGGCCTGCTGCAGAGTAAGGACTAGTTTTCCTTGCCCTTGTAGCTTAAGCTTCAACTAATTCAAATGACTAATAATATAGATGAGATAATAAAATCTGAGCAACCAGTCAGTCTGAAAGTTTGGGTGTTTGACACCCTTCATATCCAAAAGTGACTTAAACTCATTAATGCAGGCATAAAGCGAGACAAAACTTTGCCACGCAATAAATAACCAGTGAACATTGCTGTGCATTATTAGATTGGGGAATTCAGAATCTACTTCCTCAAGCAGTGACTGAAATTGACAGTGATAAAGGGCTTTGGCAAGAGGCCAATTGACAATGTGAACAACCACTCCCATTACATTTCTGAGTTTGGTTTCACAAGATTGCACACAAAGTGCCTCTCGATGCACAGTACAATGAAAGTTCAAAAGCAGGCAATTCAGCTGTTCTGACAAGAGTAAGGAATCCCCTGTATTTGCTGACCATCTTAGGTACACCTTCTGTACACACAAACACAAGATTATCCAACTGCATTTCTCTCTCATTTACAAAGTTCATGACAATTTTAAGAGCGTCTTCACCCCTTGTTCAATTTTTCATTTGTAATATCTCAGTCATTTCTTCGTGCTCAGCATGTCCATAAGTATATCGTCCCAATATACACAACTGATTAATGTCACATATGTTGTTTATCTTGTCCCAAGTACACAAATATAAGTGTGTGACGGGGCAAGGCAGCCCAGCACTGAACCTACAGGGCCCAGCCAGGGTTACCTGGCTGCAGAGGCCCCTCCCCCACAGCCCTACCGAGCATGCCCGGGCTGCAGCAGGGCTATAAAAGCCTGGGCCAGGACTCAGTCAGGGAAGGCAGCCGAAGGAGAAGGACTGGAGAAGGGAGCTCTCCCTCAGCGGTTGCCAGGGACTCCAGGAGAGGCCGGAAGGAAGGCGGAGGCGAATCGGTGCAACCCAGAGACTGCCTGCCGAGGGGACACCGGCCTGGAGATTGCAGCCAGCTGGGCAAGTCCAGGGGAAGGAAGCCCGGGGGTCCAGGTAGGAAGTGGCCCAGGGCAGGAGCAGGAGCCGCTGCTCCCGGCCCGAAACCTCGACGCGTTTCGGCTGGATGGCCTCGCCGAGAGAGTGACCCGGTACCTGGTCGCTCACGGGGCCCTGGGCTGGGACCCGGTGGAGTAGGGGGGGCCTGGGTCCCCCTACCTGGGGTGTGCCCCCGCTACAACGACAAACTGCGTTGTGGACTTGGCCTTGCTTAAAGGGCCAGCTATATGTAAGCGGGGGAATGGTCCCGCTCTTGTGGGGAACTTTCCTGGCTTCTATACTCCCCGGTGAAATGAACCAGCAAAAGGATCTGAGTCCCCGCTCCCACTTCCTTTACCCCACGGCTCCCTGATCCTGAGGGCTCCCCCTCCACTCTCCTGAGTAGCAGAGCCCTTGAAACCCCAACAAGGCTGGGCCCAGGTTTCCTGGGGCTTAATCCCTGACCTTGTAGTCACTAGGGGCAGGAGTTAGGGTGTCCCCACTCCGAGGTGCTCTCTTTACACTGCAGGCCTTCTTGGCCCAGTGATCACTTCATAAGGTTCAAAGCAAATACAATTTATTAAACATCAACTGATTAAAGAGAATAGAATAAGAAACAATGAGAATGGTTAAATGAGAACACACAGCCCTGCTCTGTAGCACAGGGACATCAAAACAGCAGTCTGCAGAGTGTAAGGACAGTTCACAGTCTCTTCCTTTGCAGCACATCCAGGGCTTCTAGGGGCTGCAGGCTGGACACGCTTGCACTGGCAGTGACCACACAGCCTCAGTCTCTAAGTGGCCAGACCCCTCTCCCAGTCCAGAGCCTTTCCCCACACTTTGCAGGTCCCAGTAGCTCACCACATCCAGCTGCAGGCTGTGCTGCTTGGCCAGTTCCAGCTCCTTGTGTTGCCTCTCTGTTCCTTTTGGCTTTCTGAGCACTGCCAGTCTGCTGCTCAACACAGGGTCTGCACTGCTTGGCCTGTCTGTGTCTGGTTCTGTCGCTGCAGGACTTCTTCTTGTACTCCTCTCTCAGCTCTCTGTCTTTGCAGGACCTCTTCTGCACACAGCTTGTTTGTTCAGAGACAGAGCCAGAACAATCCCCACTTACAACCTGTCAGTCAGGCTGAGCTGGAGTGTTGACTGCTTTCCATTGTCTCTGGGGTCTGTCAGTCTCATGAACCCTTCCCCTTCTGAAGCTGGTAAACCAAAAAACTCCCACAGAGTTTTAGTACGGGGTAACAGTCCCCTTACATATAGACTGTTTTGTGGACTCAGGCCGGGGGGCCTTAGCCCTGCTTAAAGGGCCAGCTGTACACTGTGTGGACTCAGGCCAGGGGGCCTTAGCCCTGCTTAAAGGGCCAGGGAGAGACTGTATCACAAGGGGTCGGGGACCCAGGCGGGAGGGGCCCGCCACAAAGTAGTTATACTCAAATTTTGCATTTGTTCCTTGTTGATTTGATGGCCATTTTCACAGTGCTGTCATGAACTGTTTTTGCTGATAATGGCATGTCTTGAATTTTCTCTAAGATGTTGTCCTTGTTGTTAAACTTGTCAAATAGTTCATGACTAATTTTTAGCATGCATCTCTTCATGTGATCCTCATCAGTCAAATGCTTCCCTTCTCAAATAATGTTGTATAAACGAGCAAAACGTGCAAAGTTTAAGCTCCCACCTTTTTTTGACCATGCCAGCAAGCTAAAATGTTCATTTTTCGCTGCAGTTCCTCTTTTTCCACATGCCACTCTCAGGGTATTTTGTGGTAAATGCTTCATGTTCTGTCATGAAATGCCATTCTAAATTCAATTTTTTTTGTTTGAGGACAGTTTTGCGCTACAAATGAGACCATGTGGAGATCCAGACCTATCCACAAATACATAAAAGTCTGTCCACCCTTTTTGAAAATTTCAGTACTCATCTCTCTTTCTCTTTGCCATTTTCGCTATTAGGGGGCCACAGAGTTCATTTCCATGTATGATGATGGAAAGCTCTCTCGACCAATCAAATAAAAAGAGAATATGCACACCCCCAAATGAATGGAGAGGATGGATGGTTGTTAAAAAGGAACAGTTAAAGATAAAAGACAAAAAAAAGAATCTTAACATGTGTAATTATGCATTTTTAAAATTATGAATTAACTTTTCATTTTAAATGTAAAAAGTTGTGTATTTTGGGAATGACAAAAGAGCCATATTTGGCTCTAGAGACAGGTTGCAGACCCCTGTGCTAGACTGAAGTAAAATACATTAGGCCCTGAGCTTCTACAGAGGATTTTGCCTTTTAAACACTAAAATACAGAATAACAGAAATGTAGGACTGAAAAGGATCTTGAGAAGTCATGTTAGTACTGGCAGTACTAAGTAAACCTAAATCATCCCTGAGAGGTGTTTGTCCAACTTGTTCTTAAAAATGAAACCTATTCCAGAACCTAACTACCTTTTTAGTTAGAAAAATATTCCTGAGATTTAACCTAAATCTCCCTTATTGCAAATTAAGCCCCTTACTTCTTGCCCAACCTTCAGTCAACATGGAGAACAATTGTTCTCAATTTATAATAGCCTTAGCATATTTGAAGGTTGTTATTTCTTTTTGTAAAATAAAACATGCCCAGGTATTCTTAACCTTTCATTATAGGTCAGATTTTCTAAATCTTGTATATATTTTTTTTGTTGCTCTCTTCTGGATTCTCTCCAATTTGTCTCCATCATTCCCAAGAATGGCACCTAGAATTGGACATTACTTCATCTGAAGCCCCACCAATGCTGTGCAGAGTGAGATAAATTACCTCCCATGTTTTACATATGACTTTTCCATTAGTACATCCCCAAATGGTATTAGCCATTATCACAGCCTCACCACATTGTGGATTCATATTCAATTTGTGATTCAATATAATCTCCAGATTCTTTTCAGCAATATTACCAACAAGCCAGTTATTTCCCGTGTTGCTGTGCATTTGATTCTTTCTTCCTAAGTGAAGTACTATGCACTTGTCTTTAATTTAATATCTGGTTGAAATCAACACATTTCTAATTTGTGAAGGTCATTTTGGATGTAATCTTGTCATCCAGAATACTTGCTGTCCTAGCTTGGTGTTGTCTGCATTTTATAAGCATATTATCCACTCCATTATCCAAATCATTACTGAAAATATTGACTAGCACTGAACTTAGGAATGAGCCTGCAGGACTCCATTAAGTATGTCCTCCTAGTCCAAGAGCAAACCATTGATGACTACTACTCTTTTAGAATGTTTTTACAGCCCACTGTGCATCTCTTTTATAATTTAATACAGACCACATTTCCCAAGTTTGCATATGAAAATATCACATAGGACTCTGTCAACACCCTTCCTAAGAATCCAAGATATGGCACATTCACTAGACAAGTAACCTGGTGGAAGGAGATTAGGTTAGTTTGGCATGATTTGTTCTTGACAAATGCCTTCTGGTTATTACTAATTATATTATCCTCTAGATGCTTACAAACTCTTTAATAGTTTGTTCCAATATCTTTCCTGGCATCAAAGTTGAACTGATGGGCCTATAATTCCCTGGGTCCTCTTTGTACCCCTTTGTAAAGGCAGGTATGTTTGTCTTCCTCCAGTCTTCTGATGCCTCACCCATTCTCCAGGTGTTCTTAAAGATAATCGCTAACAGTTATGAGAATGCTTCAGCTAGTTCCTTCTATACCCTAAGATGAATTTCATTAGACCCTGCCAACTTAAGTACACCTAACTTATTTAGCTATTCTTTAAATCTATTCTTTCCCTATTTTGGCTTCCATTCCTCTACCTTTGTTGTTCATAGTCATTGTGTTCAGTATCTGGTCACCATTAATGAACAGACCAGATTTCTGGAGCATGAACTTACAGAAGTTACCTTGTATGAATTTAATGTTTTTTCGTAATTTTCTTAGACATATTTTTTGCAACATAAGAGCCTGTTCTTATTCAAATGAAACATTTAGTCCAGTAGCTACTACATTCGCATAATCTTACATAAAGGTGGTGCTGCTCTCAGAAGTATTAGAGCTGCTTATGGTGAAAAGTTGGAGCCTCATTTAATAGCCTCTACTTAGGCCCATTTACCACCATTAGCAATCCTAAAAGACTTACAAACTGTTTAGAGAGAACTGCCACATCATATAATTGGCAGTAATCTATCAGTCAGGCGGGTGACAAATGTATTTAAGGGACCAAAATGTAACTGCTTTTGTCCCCTGGAAGCCCATTTATAAAATCAGGATGAAGAAAAGCATTAATCTTGAAATAGATGATCTTGAAATCTACAATACCACATATTTTCCTGGGTATGTTGCTAGATTAAAATGGCTGCATCAGGCACAAAGGGCCAAATCTTCTTGTCTAACATTCATGTAGCCAGGTATATATAGTAGGCTTGGAACAGGTCTATTTAAATAATTTGTTGTCTGCAAACCTCAGTTTCACCTGCTGCATGTATGTAAGAAATACATGAGGGTACGTCTACACTACAGCGCTAGTTCGAACTAACTTAGTTCGAATTAACTAACGCGTCTAGAACTAAAAACTAGTTCGAATTAGCGTTTTGCTAATTCGAACTAGCAAGTCCACATTGAGTGGACTCTGAAAAGGGCTTAAGGATGGCCGGAAGCAGTGCCGGCAGGGCATAAGAGGAGGACTTAGAGCATGGAGATGCTGTCTCAGGCTAGCCGAGGGCTGCGCTTAAAGGGTCCCGACCCCCAACCCGGACACACAGTTCTAAGGGGTGCCCCGCTTGCAAAGAAGTTCTGGCTTGGAGTGCCCGGAGTACCCACATTGGGCACATCACACCACTCGGCCATCAGCCCGGCTGCACTTGCCGCAGGCTGCCATCTGGGGAGAGGGGGTAATTGGGGGGCTGTAGGAGAGCTTCCACCCCCAGAAGCCCGCAGAGCCAGCCCAGTCCTCCCCATCGGGGGCTTGTACCCCATTCCTCCCTCACCTCCTTCCACTTACCCTTCCCTAGCCCCCCTTCTTATTGATGTACAAAATAAAGATAACGTTTCTTCCAACATTGACTCTGTCTTTATTGAACAAAACTGGGGGGAGACTGGGAAAAGGAGGTGGGAGATGGGAAGAGAAAGGCTGGGAGAAGGGAGGGCAACTAACATGATCAGGGGTTGGGAACAGGTCCCAGATGAAGAAAGGCTACAGAGACTGGGACTGTTCAGCTTAGAAAAGAGGAGAGGGAGGGGGGACAGGATAGAGGTCTCTAAAAGCAGGGGTTGGGTGGAGACAGTGCATTCAGAAAAGTTCTTCCTGAGTTCCCATAAAGAAGGACTAGAGGACACCAAAGGAAAGGAATGGGTAGCAGGCTTCAAACTAGTAAGAGAAAGTTGTTCTTCACAAAGCAAATAGTTAACCTGCGGAACTCCTTGCTGCAGGAGGCTGTGAAGGCTACAACTAGAACAGAGTTTAAAGGGAAGTGAGATCAAGTCATGGAGGTTGGGTCCATGGAGTGGTCTTAGCCAGGGGGTAGGAATGGTGTCCCTGCCCAAAGTTTGTGGAAGGCTGGAGAGGGATGGCACGAGACAAATGGCTTGGTCACTGTCTTCAGTCCATCCCCTCCAGGGTCCCTAGGGTTGGCTGCTGTCAGCAGACAGGCTACTGGGCTAGATGGACCTTTGGTCTGACCCAGGATGGCCATTGTAGGCTCAGGGTTAGGGGTCTCAGTGGACCCCCTTGATTTTCATGGACACCTGCTCCTGGGTGGCCAGGCTGGCAGCTCTCCTGCCCTAGCCGGCCACTTTCCTGTGCCTAGTGCGGAGATCATGGACAAGGTCCACGATGTCCGCACTAGCCCAGGAAGGTGCCCGCCTCTTGCGGTCCAGGGCAAGCTCCCGGGAGCCGCCAGCCTGGTCCCGGGAAGAGGGGGTGGGCTGGGGGACATCGGGTGGGTGGCTCTGTGCTGTGCCAGGTGCAGGGTCTGCTGGCTGGGTGCTGGCAGGCTTGCACCTGGCACGGGCACCGTAGCCAGCCCGTGCCCCTTTAAGGGGTCCGGGGCCGGGAGGGGGGCATAGAGTTTCCCTGGTGTTGGCCAGAGTGGCCACCAGGGAAACCTGGGGAGGGCTAGCCTCCCACTAGTTCGAATTAAGGGGCTACACACCCCTTAATTCGAACTAGCTAGTTCTAACTAGGCTTAATCCTCGTAAAATGAGGTTTACCTAGTTCGAACTAAGCGCTCCGCTAGTTCGATTCAAATTCAAACTAGCGGAGCGCTAGTGTAGCGCCTATTAAAGTTAGTTCGAACTAACGTCCGTTAGTTCGAACTAACTTTGTAATGCAGACATACCCTGACAAAATATACACTGATAGTAGTTCGCTACTGCAGCCTCCCCTGCTCGTTGCACCTGCAGAAACCCAGTATTCTAGCCCCATAGCCTTGGAGGTTGAGTCCTGCAGCCTTTGTTCTCATGGCCCTGTTTTCCCATTCACTGGTTGTAGCTACTGTGGACATGACAGCACTAGGACCTTTCCTACTGACGTTGACCATGACTGGACCAGGAACACTTCCCCAGAGCAGTGGGCTTAATAACTATGGCAGCTGCCAAGAAGTGCTGGAGCTACAGATCTGCTTGACTCTAAAGTTTAGGAAGAGCATGGATGCTATTACATTTGTGGCAGAGGCCCAAGTGTACTAATACAGTCAGAGGCCAAATTCGTCATTTATGACAGTAATTGGTTGTCAAAAAAAGCCTTGGAGGAATATTGCAATGAATACCCAGACCTCAAATTGAAAGCAGAGAGAAAGACTGGAAAGGGCGATGAGGATAGTTTGCATCACCAAGTTTATAAAAATGCAAGTCTCCAGGAAGGCAAATTGTGTTGCTTAACATTTGAACAGTATCAAGCCAAGGTAACCAAAGCTTCAATAGGAGCCTTGTTGGGAAGAATGATACAAAAGAAAGAAGGGTGCTATGCAATATGGTACACTCTTTGATGAGTCCTATGTATGCTTTCTGTAGTTTGAGCTTTTAAAGTATGGGACAGCAGCATGCACTGGCCCAGAACATTGTCAACTGGATGAAAAATGTTTTGCTCTCCCCCAACCTGCAATTAAAGATCTCTGGAGAGGTGAGAAATTCTCTTTAGTAACTGTTGAAACCCCAGGACTTTCCAGACAGCCAACAATGAAAGTTTTTGCAGTGTTCTACAGTGACAAAAATACATTAATAAATACTATTGTATTGGAATCATCTGTTCTGTGTAACATGGAGGTCATTTCAATTCATGATGTGTTGTGAGAACACAGCCAAATGTGGAAAAACTATGCCTCAATTAACAGACTCTCCTTGATGTACATACAATGTTTAATAAAGGGCTTGAAAGAAATGTATCTGCATCTGATGCACAGTCCATGTATCACTCATCTTTTACACATAAGCATTGATCAAGTAGTCAAAATGTATGCGTTCCAGGACATCATGGAATTTGTGGCACATTAAGTGTCTTGGGTTGACAAGTAACAGCACTCGAATGCCAAAGCAGTGAAACCCAGTCATTGCCTGTCATGTCCAGTGTGGCAATACATGTATTTACTTGTAGTAACTTCAATGTCTATAGAAAGACACTGTCATTTATTTTAAGACAAATGTCACACCTCTCCGAAGACCGACTTGGCAGATCATGTTTTTTACTACAGTAAAGACATAAGCTGAAATTTGGAAAGCTTCCACAATTTGTAATTGTATGTGGACTTTAGAAGCTAATTATGCATTCCAGTAACAAAACATCCAAGAAATATTTATTTATATTTCAAAAAAGAACTAACCTCTTAAGTGTGGGATTTTAGGGAAGAAATTTCTCAGATTAGACTTTTGAATTAGGCTTGTTAAAAAAGTGAAAATTTAAAATCAATAAAAATAAAAAACCCTTAAACCCCATAATTTTATACTACCAAGAAATTAAAATAGATAAAAAATACTTAATTAAAATAAATTATCAGTGAAAATTATAAGAAAATCAAATTTGGTCAGGCCTATGTCTATCACTCTATTTTGTCTTACGTTAAATCATTCCTAATTTATACTGAGGTCAGATCCAAATCAGTGCCAGTATTATTCTTGATAGAAATGTAGCCGTGTTAGTCTGGGGTAGTTGAAGCAAAATGCAGGACAATGTAGCACTTTAAAGACTAACAAGATGGTTTATTAGATGATGAGCTTTCGTGGGCCAGACCCACTTCCTCAGATCAAATAGTGGAAGAAAGTAGTCACAACCATATATACCAAAGGATACAATTTAAAAAAATGAACAAATATGAAAAGGACAAATCACATTGCAGAACAGAAGGAGGATGCGGGGGGGTGGGAAGGGGGAGGAAGGAAGGTAAGTGTCTGTGAATTGCTGATATTAAAGGTAGGGAGAGTGGGATGTTTGTGAGTTAATGGTATTACAGGTGATAATTGGGGAAACTGTCTTGATAATGGGTGAGAAAGTTCAAAGACTTGTTAAGTCCTTGTCCGTAAGTGTCGAATTTTAACATGAATGACAGTTCAGAGGATTCCCTTTCAAGTGCAGATGTAAAAGGTCTTTGTAGCAGAATGCAGGTGGCTAAGTCATTTAGAGAGTGTCCTTTCTGGTTAAAGTGGCAAGAAACTGTAAAACAGTTTCTTGCCACTTTAACCAGAAAGGACACTCTCTAAATGACTTAGCCACCTGCATTCTGCTACAAAGACCTTTTACATCTGCACTTGAAAGGGAATCCTCTGAACTGTCATTCATGTTAAAATTCGACACTTACGGACAAGGACTTAACAAGTCTTTGAACTTTCTCACCCATTATCAAGACAGTTTCCCCAATTATCACCTGTAATACCATTAACTCACAAACATCCCACTCTCCCTACCTTTAATATCAGCAATTCACAGACACTTACCTTCCTTCCTCCCCCTTCCCACCCCCCCGCATCCTCCTTCTGTTCTGCAATGTGATTTGTCCTTTTCATATTTGTTCATTTTTTTAAATTGTATCCTTTGGTATATATGGTTGTGACTACTTTCTTCCACTATTTGATCTGAGGAAGTGGGTCTGGCCCACGAAAGCTCATCATCTAATAAACCATCTTGTTAGTCTTTAAAGTGCTACATTGTCCTGCATTTTGCTTCAGTATTATTCTTGTGATTCAATTTGGAGCACCTTTTGTCACATCATTTTCAAATAAACTCTTTATTCAAAGTGACTTGAAAAAAGCACTCTTACTTTAGACATAAAGACACATATTGTATTCCAGGAGGTTTTATAAGAAGATAAATATTCTCAGACATCACTTTTTCTAGTTTTTCCATTTAAATAGAGAGTGTATAATCCTCTTGGATTCATAATTCCATTAAAACTGAACAATTTACATCCGGCATAGAAATGGTTTAATGTAATTGATGGTTATTCATATTGATGAGTTTTTTCACTTAGGGTACAACTAGACTGCGAGGATCTATCTGAAAAAGATACGCAAAATGTGCTCCAATACTTTTGTCGAAAGAGGCTTTTCCAAAATTTGGCCCGTCTAGACTGGGCCAAATTTTGGAAAAACCCTCTCTTTCGAAAGCCCCCTTCTGTGGAACGAGGAATACAGGAGATTCCAAAACAGCACATTTCCTCTTCCGCAAAAAACAAAAACAAACAGAAGAGCAAACGTGTTCCCTGGATGCAGCTGAGTTGGTGGTGAAAGTTTTTTCGGGATACCTCTGATATCCTTAGCCCCCCCCCCCCCCCCCACACACACAGTCTAGCTGTATCCTTAGTTGCTCTCCCCGGGGAATCAAGGCAGAGGACAGGCTGAATAAACCCCCTGCTTTATTGAACTTTGGAAAGTCATTCCTTACGTTTTGGAATAATACAAATAACACTAATATTATATACTTATATGGCACCTTTCATTTAAAGATCACAATGAGCTTTATTTCACAACTTTCCTATGGTGTTTCAAATGATGATTTGGAGTCCCACTGCAAATTGGCAAAATTAGGCACAGAAGTTAAGCAACTTTTCCAAGGTCACAGAAATCCTAGTTGGCTTCCAGACTCTAGGGCAGCTCCATCCTTGCCAGGTCTGAGTGGAACTAGCATAATACTGTAAGGGCAGATCTACACTTAAAACACTGCAGCAACATAGCTGTGCCATCATAGGAGCTTCAGTGAAGACACTACTACATTGACAAGTGTAGTTAATCCACCTGAATGAGAGACAGTAGCTATGTTGACTGGCACTTCTCCATTGACTGAGGCCACCTCTCCAATTAGTCCTTTGGGGTTCAATCCTCTGGCAATCAATCCTCTTGGGTTCAATTCAGCAGGTCTAGTAAAGACCCAGGTATCCCCGTTGGCACCCCCTTACCCATGAGGAGTAAGAAGTCAATGGAAGTATTTTTCCTATCAACCTCCTGCTGTGGGGCTGCCCCAGAAAAATCAGTGCAAAGGACATCGATTTCAGTTACTTAACTCCAGCTATGTGGATTGTGTATCTTGCTTCAATTTTCTCAGACCTGTTCATAGTGCTTTCTAGACTGGGGGTTAGATCAGTATATCTGTCACTCATGCTGCTGTAGTTTGGATTGCAGGCCTAGCCTGAGAAAGTGCAGACAAACTCAAAGGTCAATAGGAGCTCTCAGAATGAGGGTAAAATATAGTGGTCCTTAGTTCATTTGATGTTTTTAAAATTGTATTGTGTATTGAACTCAAAATATGCCATAGAAATAGCAGCTTGATAAAATCTGCAGATAAACTCTGCATTTTTATATTGATCATTCTTAAAAGCAAAGCTCTATCATTGATTCTGGTATGGCACTTTGAACTTGAAGCAAGGTGATTTGGATTCCTTTTCCAGTTTAAACTGTAGTTTGTAACAATTCAGTTCAATATCAAATATTATTAATTTCCACAGAACTGCCATTTGTGATGCTGAAAGAAATTGACTAATTACAAAACATTTAGTAATAGATCCGAGACACAATAATCCTGTCACATTTTGACATGTATACTTAACATTGTTAAGAGCTCTTTGCTCTGATGTCTTCTCAAACGGTGTTGATGTGTATACCTGTAGATAAAGTATTGTGCTGTAAATAAGGCAGCTTGTCTCAGTGGGCAAGTAGTACCATAGTGAGCTTGGCACAGAGCACAAACAATCCTGTTTATTGCTCTACTCCCAGGAGGCTGGGCCAATAATGAGATACTTCAATTGCTGCTATGATCCCTAGATTGTCTTGGCAGTGAAAGATTTGTGTCTATCTAGCATGATGTGTATTTCAAGTATCATGGATTAAAAAAAAAAAAGTATGATTCATTGTAGCTTGTTTTGCTAACAGGAGCCCCAAATCCACAATTTTATAGTTTTTAATAGTTAATTTCAAGATGTCTCCTTTGCCTTTCAAATTTTATTTCAAACACTCAAATTGAAAACAGATGTCAGCTGATTACTTTGCTATGAGGATAGTGGGAAAATGGCACAATATTTTAATCTTTTCCATAGCAGGCTATGCATGTGCCTCCCACCAAACAAAACTGTGGTCTCTCTCTCACACACTCACACACAGTTGGCACAAAAAAAGAATGCTGCTATAACAAAACCTATCCATGTCTAAAACATGGAAGAAATTGTTCAAATGAGACATTTGTAAATAGGTTCTCTCCTGGGCATTGGATCCCTACTTTTATTCAGCATTTCCTCTTTTCTGGTGCTACTACACACATCTCTTTCTATCACCACCACTTTTATGTGAGTGGCTCATGCTTTGAGACAAGAGATGCACAATTCCTATTGCTAGGATTTTTTTTTTTTTTTTTTTTTAAAGCAGCACTAATATGTAGCTAAACATCAGGGGGTGCTGGAGAACCGCTGACTGAACCATGTACCAGCATGACCTTCCTCCTATATCTTTATGCCAAATTCATCCAGGTTTAATGCTACTGAAGTGGATGAAGTTACTCCAGGGATTAATTCGGCCCGTTAATCAGTGTTCTTGGTCTCTGACATCCTGAGACTCAAGCTGCTACATCTCACCTGGGGACACAGAATGCTGGGCTACTTGCTAAGGGAGTGACTCTGAAGCGGTTACAGAAAACACTGGGATTGAGGTTCTGCTCTCCTTCTCATCTCAAAATTTTCACCTTGCAACTGTGGGAGAAAAATCAAATAACGCCAATTGTGTCTAACGGGGGGGTGGGGAGGACGGACTGTGCAGGAAATAAAAACTCTAAAAGAAAACTGCTGTATGGGTTAAAAGTTTTCCAAGCCTCTCTCCCTGTAACAGAGAGAAATCAAATTAACTCTAATCAAGACCCTTACAATGCCTCCTATCTCAAGTTCATGAAGACTCCTAGGCTGTCACAATTTGTCATGTAAACTCTCTCTTTGTGCCTTTGTTCTGTAAAACTTACTTCTAGCACTCCTGGTGTGAACAGAAACATCTCAAAGTACTTCTGCTGAGACTTTGATATGCTAAAGAAAAACAATCAACAACTAAACTGTCTGAACATACTGTATAAAGAATCCCTGAAACTGTCTCTCAGGGCTGGCTGCTAACTCTGGTAGCGGTCAGCCTGCATGCATGCATAATAAAGTTTTCCTTCTAGGTTTCTCTCCTGCCTCACTGCTTTGACCTCCAGCCTCCAGCTCTGTACCCCAGGGGAGCGAGATTTCCCCGACACAACTCTCAGCTTTATAAAGAAAATTCTCCTGATATCTGTCCAGTTGATGGTCATGGATTTGCTATGTGGAGACCAAAATGCCGATTTCCCCCCTGAAAATGGTATAATATATGAGATCATAGAATATAAGTGGCCTATGAAATTATTTTGTATGGAAAAATAACTTTGCTTTTAGCCAAGAAAGTTTCATTTTGACCGAAAAGTTTTTCTTGCAGACAGAACTTAACATCTTCAAGTATGTCTACACTTGTCCCCTACTTCGAAGTAGGAAGGCAAATGAAGCATACCGAAGTTGCAAATCAAGCCCGGGATTTAAATATCCCGCGCTTGATTTGCATGTTCCCAGCCGGTCGCCATTTTAGAAATTCACTAGCCCGGAGTAACTGCCCGCGTCTACACGTGGCAGTGAAACAGGAGTCTGATTTAAAGCCCTAACTCAAAGTAGCTGGTATTCCTCCTGCAATGAGGTATCTCTGTACTTTGCATTTGGATGCAGCTCTGAAATTGGTTCTGGGCATTTCTAATGTGATAATGTAATAGAGCTGCACCATAGCCCTCAACTACTGAGTTTACAGATAAAAAATATCCATCTTCTTATTTCTATGCACATAAAACAGAAATAAAGGAACAAAGACAGGCATTTACATTTTGGCATAGTCTTGTTAGATGAACAAGAGGAAGCCCCAAACCTAACCCTAGTGAGACTGAGGCAAGTCATAAACTTAATGCAGCTTTTAACAAAACAGTACAACAACTACCATCTCTATATATTACCTGTTCTTTACTGATCATTGGCATTCAGTTAAACACAGAGACTAGCCATACATTCCTGTGCATGAAATAATATGTTGTACGTAGATAGCAATTCTTATTTGAAGATTTCACAAGGTACGTATTGTTATCCAAATTTTACACAGAGGCACAGGATTGTCAAGCGACTTAATCAAAATCTCACAATGAGAGGGAAGAAATGTTGGGAGCAGAACGTAGGCCTTACCACTCCTAAACCTGTGTGGTAAACACCAGGCAACACTGCTTCTTCCATGCACAAGAAATCACCAACTAGCCTCATTGTTTTGGAATAAATATTTACTATACTACAATTTTTCCTATGCATTATATAAAATCAGTATTTACTTAGCTCATTTGTCAGATTCTTATGTATTAAGAACTGAAATAAATCTGGATGTATGTCTAATATTAACTACAGCTCAGCCTTTCATGGCTAAATACAAGGTTGAACAACTTTGCATAGGTGGTTAGCATATTCTAAGGAACTTGATGCTGTATGATTGAATATGGTCATGTCTGTCATTGGCAGGACTGCTGTTATATAACTGTAACAAAGCTTGTACAACATGTATCATGGTGTCAATGGAAAAGTTACAGTCTATCAAATATGATAATTCTGGTTAAATCCATGTATCATCTTTGTATCTAAAGTTATGAATATTGGCTATGTACTAGTATCTTACATGTGTTGTATTCCTGGGTGGCAGCCAGAGCCACCAGCAGGGGGCAGGGCCATGAATTGAGCTTGGTGATACTTCTGTCTCCCCCCACGGGGCCTGGCTCAGGCCCCAGCCATTCCTCCCCCTGAAATGTCATTCACACCCTATAAGGGAGAGCATGAACCACTTTGGGGCCCTCTGTCATTTTTCTATTACTTAAATTCATGCAGCTATTGAAGAACTATTCCTGAATTTGAGTCTTTATCTAGCTGTGTGCTTGACTATAATACCCCTTATCTTTGAGCCCTAGCTACATGTAAACATTGTTTATTTAAAACATAAATTGACTACTGAAGACAGATATTGACCTGTTAATGATTTACAGAGCCAGGGAAAGAAACATTCAAAATTATGCACACTACCACTGTGAAGTACGTATACAAGAGAGTCTGGAACCAGTACTAACATATCAAAAGCAATTTCTGACTATAACTTTATTGGCCAAAGCACTGAAGCATACTTCTTGCTGCTCACACACAATCCACTTAAACTACAAAATATCCAGCATCTGCCTACCCTACTTTAAAGAGACAAAGTGGGTGAGGCCAACTTCAATCATCTTGTCTGTGTAATATCCCAGCCACAATGACTGACAAGGCAATTAATTAAAAAAAAAGTCAGTGAAGCAGGCTAGATCTCTCTAATACACAAATAAAATATGCCAGAAACGAAGGAAACTATTGGCTTCCAATTGCCTTGTCAGTTATTATATTTAGTGAGCAGGTGTGGGAAAGAAATGCTACTACCTAGTGCACATGCAGCCCATGAGCCACAGATGCCACATTACTGATCTACATCATCCCTGACAGGTGTTCGTCTAACCTGCTTTTAAAAATCTCCACTGATGGCAATTCCACAACCTCCCTGGACAATTCATTGCAGTGCTTTGCCAACAGGACAGTGGGGAAGCTTTTCCTAATGTCTAACCAAAACCACCCTTGCTGCAATTTAAGCCCCTTGCTTCTTGATCTACCTTCAGCAGTTAAAGAGAATAATTTTTCACTTCCCTCATTTTCAAGGTAATTGCTAATGACTCAGATAGCTCCTCAGTCAGCTCCTTCAGCTCTAGGATATATTCCATCAAGCCCTGTCAATTTGATGGCATCAAACTCGTCCAAGTAATTTTTAACTTTAATTTTAATTTTTTGGTGAAAACTTTAAAAAGTCATTAGCATTTCTGCTATTTCCATATTTTCTGTTCTTGTTCCTGCTCCCACATTAAGCAATAGACCTACCTTGCCCTTTTTCTTCTTATGTATTTGTAGAATGTGGGCTTGTTACTATGTATAGCACCTTGACACAATATATTATACTATAACTCAGTACTCTATCTGTTCCAAAGCAGTAGCTTTCTATAAGCACCTATTAGTTTACTGTTGGCACTCGTTGTTCATGCATTAAATAAATATATCAGTGGATTTCTAAGAATAGAGGGATCATATTGAAATAATGATACTATGTTGGAATGATCTCATATTACTTGGCTTACAATTTGTCCTGTATGCAAGTCTGAGGGGAGTGAGGAGTCTGTGTGGCTTCTAAACTGAAGAAATCACTGTGGAGATGAAGCCTTTGTTGTCCTCAGACAATGTGAGAGGAATGGGAGAGAGGCTTGAGGGGAAGGAGAGATAACTGAAAGAGAAAGAGGAGTTTGGAGTTAAATCAGTTTAGAGAGGTGTGAGAAGTGTTATGCTAAAGAGTGTGCTGCTTTCCTTTCATTCAGTAGAAACCAGGGAACAGTTAAATGCCCCTTTGATTAGATTAGTAGAGGTGCCTGTTGCTCCCGATCCTGATTTTTCACCCTTGTTTTCTGGTCACCCCAACTGGTTTGCATTTTCACGAGTTCAAGACCGTCATTAAGGAGGCAGATTTTCAAATTCTCAACTCCTGAAATTATTAATTTGACCATAGATAAAATTCAAATATCAAAACTAGTTTCTTCTTCAAAGACAAAAGATATTTAAAAAGTTATTCAGTCTGTCCATTTTATTTCAAAACCAGATGTGTTAACTTCTGGCAATGCTCTGGATAATTTTAGAGCATGCTAAATAATATGAACACGGAATAACTTCCTGCATACATAAATCCAGTGTTTATCATCAAATTTGTATGGCCTTTGCTGCATCTTTTAGTAGGAAGTTTATCAAGTGGAAAGAGAAATTTTTTTCAGTCTGATAATGAAAGCCTAATTTACTTCCCTAATAGGGAAACTATTCTTTCAATGTCTTTTTGATGATAATTTGAGATTTTTTTTTTTTAAACTTGCTGGTCTGCCTGAACTGTTTTTAAAAATCCCTTATTGAATTTGTAAATGGAGACCTTGAAGATGCAGAAAAACCTAATTCATCTCCTTAACCAAGTTTGAGGATGATTTTATTCTTTTGCATTTGATAACAATAATACTTTGTAACTGTACAGTTCCTTTCATCTGAAGATCTCAAATGTTCTGGGCACCATACAAACGTTTACTAAACAGACAGTTTCCTTTCCCAAATTGCCTAGGAGCTAAAATCTAGATAGAAAAAAAACAGGTGGGTACAACAGACAAATAAGGAGAACACAAGGAAACAATATGATAATGATCAATGTGATAAGCAGTAGCACCAGCATACTAGCTGTTGAGTTATTTTTAGAAATTATCACAGAGGAATGTTTTAAGGAGGGATTTAAGGGAGAATAATGTAGTGGGTTTTCAGTTATTTTAAGGGTAGTGCCTCTCGTGCAGCAACTGCAGCATGGAAACAAGCATGAAGGTGCTTTCTGGAAATTTTTCCAAAAACAGAACTCAAGACTTGTGGGGAAGAAGCAAGAGTAAACTACTATAACACGGTTTTACTCTACTAGCATGGTGAGCCTAAAGATTTGTTCTTTAGTTGCCTGTGTTTTTATGGATTTTCTCAGGGCTTGCTCCTTTTTATAACAGTCATCCCACAATTGTGTCGAATAGGTGGCAACTCAAATGACTGCATTCCCAGTGGATTTTCTGCAGATGCATGTGCTTGATGGAAATTAGATGTTGTTCTTGCTGCTGTAGTTTAGTATTTGGAGTCTCATCATAACCTTACTTTACAGGTCCAAATCCATTGCAATGGCATTTTTAATAGTTTTTAGTCAAATGATTTGTGATGCTATTTTATTTATTTAATATTGAAATTCATTCCATCTCTTAAACACAGTCCAGCTTCCACTCAAAAGTAATTAATAAGTAATACAATTAATACTTTATTTTTCTTATTTTATGAACAAAAGACTTTCATATATCAGGAGAAGTTTATTAACGTGACACAAATTCTTCTTTTTTTCTCATAGTGCTCTTATTTAATTTGTTTCCTTACTTTCATATAGCTTTTTGTCCAGAGTTTTGGGACCATGAGAGAGTGTAAACGAGACTTTAAGCTATCATTAAACCTTGTTGATCCTTATGTTCCTGTGCCAGCCCCACAGTCCCAATTTACATAAGAACATAAGAATGGCCATACTAAATCAGACTAAAACTCCATCTAGCCCAATATCCTGTCTTCTGACAGTGGCCAATGCCAGATGCCCCAGAAGGAGTGAACAGAACAGGGAATCATCAAATGATCGCTCTCATCATCCATTTCCAGCTCCTGAAAAACAGAGGCTAGGGTCACCATTCCTACCCATTCTGGCTAATAGCCATTGATGGAACTAAATTCCATGAATGTATCTAGGTTTTTTTTAAAACTCTGTTAAAGACCTGGTCTTCACAACATCCTCTGGCAAGGAGTTCCACAGGTTGACTGTGTGCTGCGTGAAGAAAAACTTCCTTTTGTTTGTTTAAAACCTACTTCCTATTAGTTGCATTTGGTGACCCCTAGTTGTTATGTTTTGGGAACAAGTAAATAACTTTTCCTTATTTGCTTTTTTCCATACCAGTCATGATTTTATAGACCTCTATCATATCTCCCCTTAATCTTCTCTTATCTAAGCTGGAAAGCCCCAGTACTTTTAATATCTCTTCATATGGGAACTGTTCCAAACTCATAATAATTTTTGTTGCCCTCTTCTGAACCTTTTCCACTGCCAATATGTCTTTTTTTAGAAGACGTGACCACATCTTTATGCAGTATTCAAGATGTGAGCATACCATGGTTTTACATAGAAGCAATAAGATATTCTCTATCCCTTTTTCAGAGACAAAGGAGCAACAACCAATTCAATACATGACACTAAACATATCCTTCTCCCCCCAGGGAAGAGGATAAGGTGCCTCTTATAAGATGACAGGCTATAAAAAAGGGAAATACTGATATGCTCAAAACATTGTTTGAAAACTAACTAATTTATCTTCACAACACCCATTGGAAAAGTGGTATTATCATTCCCACTGTATTGAAATGGTCACTGTACGCCTGTGTTCCCATTTTCCCTCCCTTAAGTCTTCCACTGTCTGCTAGAAACACCTACTGCAATCTAGATTAAGACAATATGAAAACAGGGGCAGGAACTGTTGTAACAAAGGGTCCTTATTGGGTCCTTCAGATGTAAATACAATACAAATAGTAACTACTAGCAGACTTACCTGAGGGGGGGGGGGGGGGAGAGTGGGGAAGAAGGACATCCCCAGCTGGCTATTCTCTTAGTGGTACAGCTGACCAACAGCCTTCTGCAGCAGTGTTCCCTCTAAGCAGCACAGCTTAATCAGCCTGCCCCCTCACTCAGCTCCCTGCACAGACCCTCTGACTGGGCGGGGCTGACTAATCACCTGTGAAACTGTGCTGCCACATAGCTTAGAGGGAACACTGCTCTACCATATAGCTCTCCCCTTCATGCTCACTGCTCCCACCCATCACTCTCAGTATCACATCCCTCTTTGCATACCAAATGTGGTGGTCCTAGCTCTTACCATTTAGGAGGGATTCTTGAACAAACAGACTCATGACAGACACAAACCTCTAAAATAAATATATAAACATTACAACCAGCTGCAGCATCACCTGATCAACATAGTAAGGGCCAGGTTGACTAACTTCTCCCCTTGCTGCATGCTCTACTCTGTGGCACTTGCTACATGTGTTCTTTCTCTCACTCTCTGCCCATGTTTAAAGCTTTATTACTGCAATTTATTGAGTGTCTCTCGAGTGATTTATGTTTAGGCTAAGTGAAGAGACTGTAAAACTAAAATACACATTATCTTGTTTCCTCAAAGTTCCAGACAAGACTGTAAATGTAATTTGGGTTAGAGATAAGCCAGCTTTAAAAACATCTGTTACTCTTCTCTCATAAGGAGATGAATTGAGATGCATTTTGAAATGAACAATATTTTGTGTTTTACAATTCTAGCTTAAAAGTAACTGCATTTTTATTTTTATCACTGGCTAGCACAGAGATTTTAGTGCCTGCTACTTATGAGAGAAGAGTAACAGATGTTTTTAAAGCTGGCTTATCTCTAACCCAAACCCAGCCAAACCCAGTATTCCCCACTCCAACTCCCAGTCTAAGACTATCTCTTTCTCCCATCCTCTACCAAACTAAACTCCCAGTTTCTATTTCCTTTCCACCTCTTCCCCTCTCCAGCTCCTTGTTTCAATTAAATCAACCCACCTCTGTCATAGGTCAGACTGTTTCCCCTTCTTTACTAGAATCAGGCAGGCTCCTCCACCATGCTGCCAGGGCTCAGAAGGGAATCACTGAGGAGCATACAGGAGAAAGGCTTTCTATTCTCACTTCAGGTGACTGGGCCCAGCATACAGAAATATTTGAGGGTCACAGCTGGATCCCAGGCCTGTCCACACAGTGGAAAGGGAGACAGCAGCACCTAGCTCTGCTCCTGGCACTGTTCCCAGGGCCCCGGCTGCTGGCCTTGAACACTGGACAAGATTCCACCTCCACCACAATGCTGTGGCTCCAGCCTCAGCCCTCTTATTGCTATCCATGCCCCAGATGGTGGGGTATGGACAGGAGTAAGCGGGGAGGGGGGCGGCGAGGGGGGAAGAGATAAGAGGTAAAAAGCTTGTGGACCATGGCCTACAGCAATCCTGGGATGTAAATGCAAGAAAAGTATTGCTCACCCTCATGGAGCACCAAACTAGAGCATGCTCAATGTGGACAGAATCTTTGAGACAGCTGCTAAACTGAATCTCTATTGAATGTACAAGTAGCAGTTTTTCAAAGGCTTATAACGTGGCCAAATTTGTGCAGACTTTCACATGGGTGGAAAAAGGTGTATCTCTCACACAGGCTATGTCTAGATTACACCTCTCTGTTGACAGCAAGATGCAGATAAGGCATGTCAAAATTGCTAATGAAGCAGGGATTTAAATATCCCGTGCTTCATTAGCATAAACATGGCCACTGATTTTTTCCGAAACGGAGCTTTTTTGAAAAAAAATGGCAGTCTAGACATGGATCTGTCAAAAATAAACCCTTTTTCAACAGGTCCTGTAAACCTCATTTTTGAGGAATACAGGATCTATCGAAAAAGGGTTTATTTTCGACAGATCCGGGTCTAGACTACCTTTTTTCCCCCAAAAAAGCTCTGTTTCGAAAAAAGGCGGTGGCCATGTTTATGCCAATGAAGCATGGAATATTTAAATCTTTGCTTCATTAGCAATTTCAACGTGCTTGATTTTCATCCCTCTGACGACAGAGGGATGCAGTTTAGACGTAGCCACAAAGTCTAGGCCACTGCCAAATTTCAAATCCATGCTTCAAATAAAAGATTTCAATACTTTTTTTAAACATGGACAAAACAATGTTTTTGCCTTATTCTTGTTCTTGAAAATGGCCAAAACTGTTTAAAAAAAAATCCACCTGACACAGATACATCACATGGAAAATTTCAGCTTGAATATAGTTAAAGTTTGATAAAGTCACGAGCAACTGAATCAAGGTCTTTATAACTGGAAGTGTTGGGCAACCTTTTATAAAGACTATATATATATATATATTATAGATGGGGCTGATAGGTACCTATTTACAACATTAAGATCACAAAACTACAACTTTTTTTGAAGTCAGTGGAACCACATTTTGTAGCCAAAGAGAATTTAACATTAAAATTGCTTTAAAAATAATCAAGGAGAACTGAAGAACTGAACCCCACCTTGAACAAAAAATTCAAATGGAAGACAAAGCAAAAATGTACATGACAAATTCTAGTTTTTGTTCCTTTGTTTTCCAACCCATATCACTGGTTAAATTTTTCCTTTCATTGCAGATGTGTATGGCCTAGCTGGCTGTTTTCCCCCTCAGATCACCAAGCATGACTTCAAATTCATTAGTTTATTTTTTGTTTTAAAGGTCATTGCCTTCAACTTCTGTGCAGAATGCAATCTCCTGATTTTTTCCAGCACTAAGAGGGGTGGGAAAATGTAATGGGTAGTTCGTGAGCACACTGCTGGCTTAGCCAGTTAACTTGGTAAACAAAATATAGCTGCAAATAACAGAGTCCAAGCTATTAAATCTGGTTCCAGCCAGACACACACAAAATGGTCTGTGGAAAAAACTACTCTAAATACAAAATAATTTTCTTCAGTAGATTTTACCCCTACTGCTGTAATCTAATCTCCTTTTATTTTACTGTAGAGAACAGTTGTTTTTTCTCTAATACTGTTTTATCAATGCTATAAATAATTTCAAAGCAACATTTTCTATCCTTTTGGGGAAAATATCCAAACCTACAAAACAATATTTATAGATAATACTGTTAATGAAAACATACATTACTAACAAGGCCTGATAGTTTGCAATAGGGAACTGCAGGCTCATAGACAAGAATAGTTTTCTTCCAAAAAGGGTGTAATCTTTGGCTACGTCTAGACTGCAAGCCTCTTTCGAAAGAGGCTTTTTCAAAAGATACTTTCGGAAAAGCCTCTTTCAAAAAAGAGTGTCTAGACTACAGCCAGTACTTTTGAAAAAACAAGTCGCTTTTTCAAGAGAGCGCACCCAGGCTCTGGATGCTCTTTCAAAACAGCTCAGTTTGCATTACATAGCACCTTTTTTGAAAGAGCACTTTTGAAAAAAGGCATTCTTCCTTATAAAACAAGGTTTTCTGCGATCGAAAAAACTGCCGCATTCTTTCGATTTACTTTCGAAAGAACGCATCAGCAGTCTAGATGCAGGGGAAGCTTTTTTGAAAAAACCCTGTAGTCTAGACACATCTTTTGAGTCTTTGTCAGTTGGGATAGTTTTAGGATATTGAGACTTTGCTGTGTCCATGGCTGCCTCTGTCACCAGTGAGTTGGGTGCTGGGTGGTGGGAGAAAAAGTCTGCTCCTGATAATGGCTATAATGGGCTCCATGGGACCCATATGACAGATGTCCTGGGTCCATCCACAAATCCTACCAGACTTCACCCACTTAGTATCTTCTGGTTCCATCTAAGTATGAGGTGGAGGAAACTAATATGGATCTCATGGTGCTCCCAATAAAGACAGGGTTCTCATCCCTGTCTCCAGGAAAAGCAATCACTTCATCCCTGCAATCTCTGCTGGATGATCATAAGCAATACTAGGAGTTATCGCAGAGGATAACAAATAACCTTCCAAACCCACTAAAGGAGGTCCAGGACTCCCAAAATAAGCTCCTTTTTATTCAGCAACATCCAGGCAGTAAGTAAGATGATGCTTCCAGTTAATGAGGCCAACATGGGACTAGCCAGATTGACTTTATATACCCCAGCCTGTTGAGCCTCCATACCTCAAAGATCTGAGATATGCGGTTTTATCCTAGCCAAAGGAACTGAGTTCCTTTTTCTCCCACCACCCAGCACCCAACTCACTGGTGACAGAGGCAGCCATGGACACAGCAAAGTCTCAATATCCTAAAACTATCCCAACTGACAAAGACTCAAAAGATGTGTCTAGACTACAGGGTTTTTTCAAAAAAGCTTCCCCTGCATCTAGACTGCTAATGCATTCTTTCGAAAGTAAATCGAAAGAATGCGGCAGTTTTTTCGATCGCAGAAAACCTTGTTTTATAAGGAAGAATGCCTTTTTTCAAAAGCGCTCTTTCGAAAAAAGGTGCTATGTAATGCAAACTGTGCTGTTTTGAAAGAGCATCCAGAGCCTGGGTGCTCTCTCTTGAAAAAGCGACTTGCTTTTTCAAAAGTACTGGCTGTAGTCTAGACACTCTTTTTTGAAAGAGGCTTTTCCGAAAGTATCTTTTGAAAAAGCCTCTTTCGAAAGAGGCTTGCAGTCTAGATGTAGCCAAAGATTACACCCTTTTTGGAAGAAAACTATTCTTGTCTATGAGCCTGCAGTTCCCTATTGCAAACTATCAGGCCTTGTTAGTAATGTATGTTTTCATTAACAGTATTATTAAGGGGGAAGCCACGGCATTGGGTACTAGTAGGCCCTGGGAAAGTCATATCTGGTTTGGAGCTCCCACTTCCTATCAGGACTCATGTCTCTGAGAGGCAATAGAGGATCAGCATCAGACCTGTAAATGTGCTCTCACTCCACTAGGTGGGTTTGATGGTAGTGGAGGTGAATACGCCTGAGGAATGATGCAAGGATGGTTCCTGTATTACTGAAGTAATTTCATCCTCAGTAATGTCCCTGAGCAGGTCTGGGTCAGAAAGAGGGGACTAAGATCAAGGGATGAAGAAGATATCCAGTGAGACATAAGTGTCAAATAGGTCCTGGTGTTCCAAATATTCTAGTAGTTGGGTATGATGGTAAAGATATATCCCAAGACATTGTGACCAGCTGGTCCTTCAAAGGATGAACTGATACTACGAAAGAAGAAGATCCAGCATTCTTGGATGAAGCTGAGCTGGTGGATGCCAATGTTGATGTTTAGGAGTTGGAGCTTGCAATGGAACTAATGGATCCTTTTTCATTTATGCTTTATCCTTCAGTATGTGGTCCTAAGCTCTTGGGACCCATGCCAGAAAGCCCACCTGCCCTGCATGGGGAAGGATCTCTTCTTATAGGAATAGACCTGATAGTACTCTGTCCTTATAATCTGGAGAGTGCCCCTTAGTCTATGGGTGATGAGACCTTAGGTTTAGCAGCTCTAGGATTTACCTAAGCTTGTGCTTGATAAGGTGCTGTTTGTGATTTGGACAGTCTATGGCAATAAAGGTGGGGAGAAGGGTTGGCTGGTCTATATCAGAATGAAATCTGAGTCTTCTACAAAAGGTATTTCCTCAGCCAAAGATCAGAAGCTTTGTATATCTTCAGGGGAAATGAGTGACAGATGCGGCACGTTGCAGAGATACCCATTTTACTCAAACAGTCATTGCTCATGGAGAAGGCGCAAGGATGAGAGATGTAATTCTTGTCTGCAGTCTGGGACTATGATCAAGAACTTCTCAGCAGGGGGAAAAACCAAGCTATTCTAACTATTCTATTAAAACCTCTAGCTATGTTAATATAAAAAAAATTATTAACAGTATCTATTTGCAGGCAATAAAAAGAAGCTAGAGAAATCTGTGGACACAGGATTCTGACCCAGACCCTGCATCAGTAACAAGGAATTGGAGAGGCATCAGCCTGCACTTTTCTTATGCTCTCAGCCTGGAATAAAAAGAAAACAACTGAGTACATGTGGGCCAATTGACACTGCTTGTTGAGAATGTTGAGACTTGTGTTCGTATGTAGGGTTCCCATAGGGACCATCGCTTAAAGAAAATCTGCAACTTCCACATGAATACCCTGATAGGTACCTATCTAGACATTTGTACCTATCTGCTTTTGTGGAAGGTTAGCTATACCTGCATATGAACTATTTTTAAATATAAGTTTTCTCTGCAATGCTTTTGTTTTAAGTACTACTTTGAGTAATACTTTGCTTTATGAAAGTTGGCTAGTCACTGGTTTACCCTGTTGTTGCCCCTGAGAGAACAGGAGTGTAAGTGTTGAACTAAAGTCAGAGCTGCTGAGATAATCACAGTAAATTGAGGATTCTGCAGCCTAAGGTCCAGGTCTGGAGGGAGGGAGTTCAGGTGATAGCCTGCCAGAGACCAAAAGGGGGAGGTGCATTTAAATGAGGAACTGAATGCCACCCTCACCTTTGCTGCATACTGCATCCTCTTTAAACAGGTTTTAACCAGTGAATATTAACATTCCAATCATGCACATTGTCCCACCAAGTCTCACTAATACCAATTATACTTATTGCAACACACGCCATTTGTGAGAGAAAAAGCAGTTAAGCAGCCAGGAGATAAGAGAGCTGGGGAAAGCGAGGAAAGGAGAGTGCGTGCACATATGTAGGTTACAAAGTTACTCAGCAGTGTTCAGTCTCTCAGTGTGCATCTACACAGCACCCTTTCCTCAAAATAAGGTACGCAATTTGCTATATGCAAATTGCGTAGCTTATTTCGATGTAATTTCAAAATAAGGCGCTATTCCAAAACATCCCTTATCTCTCACGCAATGAGGTTTACAGGGATGTTGGAATAGCAAGCCCGTTATATTTTGATATAATGGGCTTGCTCTTAAGATGTGGAATAGCAATTTTGGGATACTGGAGGTATCCCAAAATAGCTCTGCTGCATAGACTTCGCCTCAAAATCCCTTCCTTTTTCCTCAAGGTACATCAATTAAAATACACTTGATTGTATTTCAGACTGATCAATTTGATTACAGAATGCGCCTAAAGTTGTTTGTGTAAAATATATTCAATAACATTCAAATCATTATAAGCTTTAATAAATGGCTTAGAAGGACATGTAGAACTTCACATTGTCTTTAAATTCCTCTATAATATTTTACACCCCCACCCTTGTGTGACTGCAGTTCATGAAGTAAATGGTTAGGGAATATGGGTCACATGCAGAGAGCTCTGGAGGCATATGCTGTTCCACAGATATGTGCTATGCATGCACATTTTAATATGATATGTCTTTGTTCTCTGGCTTCTATCTAGTGGAAATAAAAAAATTAATAAAAGATAATGTCATAAAATTGCAAACACCTTCCCAACCTATAAGTATATGTCTACGCTGACACCCCAGTTCGAACTAGGGTGGCTAATGTAGGCATTCGAACTTGCAAATGAAGCCCGGGATTTAAATATCCCGGGCTTCATTTGCATGTTCCCGGGCGCCGCCATTTTTAAATGCCCTGTAGTTCGAACTACCTGCCTGCGGCTACACGCGACACGGACTAGGTAGTTAGAATTAAAGCTCCTAATTCTAACTACTGTTAAACCTCCTTGCAACTACGGGGCATTTAAAAATGGCAGCACCCGGGAACACGCAAATGAAGCCCGGGATATTTAAATCCCGGGCTTCATTTGCAAGTTCGAATGCCTACATTAGCCACCCTAGTTCGAACTAGGGTGGCAATGTAGACTTACCCTAAGAGTGTTGTTAGTCCAATACTTCACTTAATTAGAATATCCTCCTGGACATATGAAATCTGATGTGACATCTCAGAAATTTCCTAGTCTTCCAATTTTCTGATGTTCACTCTACAAAGGATATAGCAGAGGTTTTATTCTTAATCCGCAGGCTTCTGTAGTGATATATGACACACTTCAACCAGTCATTTGGCTGGCAAAGTGGAAAAACTGTGTCAGCCCAATCTCTAAATCAAGGCTTTTCCAGATGTGGCTTTGCTATAAAACCACATATGTTTCTGTTAGATACAATTATCTACACCATTTCTGTTGTAAAAAATTTAGAGTTAGCCCTGAACTTCTTTCAGCCCACCATCTATGAAGAATTGAATTCAGGAATTCTTCACCCACTGCATGATTACATGAGCCATATTATATCTATATCACCTAGATCCTGGAATAGTAGTCCTCAAACAAGAACTCTCATTGGAGGGGCCTATATTTTCAATTAACTACTTGTTACTTAATTCTGGTAATGCTCATGATTTGCTAGGCATTTTTAGCCACAAATGGCTGCAAGATCAGACCCACTGATCATCCTATAATTATGTGATGTTATTAGCAACCCTAAGAATGGGACAACACGTATGCACCAGTTAATCATTATATAAAACAAAGGTATTTAAAATCCATTATTCACAATGCAGGTTTTGAGGACAGGGTTGCCAGATAGTCTCAACAAAAATACCGAACACAGTTGACATTACATCACAATCTACATTACATCTTATTTAGAAAATACTGGACATTTATATTTTCTCGTTTCCCGAACAGAAAGCTCAAATACTGGACTGTCCGGTTCAAAACCGGACACCTGGAAACCCTATTTGGAGAGGAAAAGAGAGCGTTTCTTAAACATTTTTAAGTAGGCTTTTGACCACTATTTATTTAGGTGCAGTGCCAAAACCCAGTGCCAAGTACATCTCCAGCAGGAATGGATGTGACTGGTTTAAAAAGTAATACCGACATGCTATTTTTCATCAGTATGTGAACTCAACAATCAGTACATTCCAATCCCCAAAAGGTTTCTGATATTTCTAGAACTTGGCAAAACATCTAGACATATGACCACAAATTCGAATAAATTGAATATACATGGCCCACATAATGGCAAGTATAAGACAGTACACTAATACTGAACAGTGCCTGGCAAAACAGCTATGGAAGCCATTGAGAGTTATTTTGCTTAGAAGAAAAATTATGCAAAATGGGTATTATATACTCTGGACCCATGGATCACTGTTTATCCTCAATGTATGTACCCTTGTTGAGACCTATGTTTGTTCATCTTACAAAACAAATTTAGTCCTGTGTGTAGCACATTTGTCCTCTAAAGCCAATGGAAGGAGCAGGTCTGGCACCATCTCCTTCCCTTGTATATCTGGCTGAGAATTCTGGTTCTAAAGATTGGAGAATAATGAAAAGAGAATTCTGTAAATATTTGTTCAAATTCAAAATTAAGTTTCCTTAGCTCTGTTTCCACATCCTTTTTTATTTGCAGTCTACAAGTGAGTTTACTAGCAGGAATGTTCAACACATGTTAAGTATTAGGGAGTATTCACGAAAAATGAATTTATAAAGAATAACCACCACACTGGAAATTCAGTTCTAAGACTGGCTCTGTCCTTTAGGGAACAGAAATAATATGCAACGGATGTGATCAATCAAAACGAACCACCGCAACTCAAATTATGAGTATAATGGATTTGTAGCGAACTGCTTGCAAACAAATTCCAGCTGAAGAATTATTGGTACTAATTATGTGGTCAATAATTTTAAAATAAATGTGAGAAAACTAAATTCCTTGTAAACAGTTCATGTACATGAGGCAAAATAAATGATCAGCTGCGGAAAATCCTTTCAGAAATCTAGGGCAAGTAAAAATGCTGTGTGCAAGCAGGTTTCCTGCCTGATACAAAAAGACAAACAGAAGAGTTTGGATGGACTATGATATCATCTAGAGCAGGACTCAGATGCCAATCAAAAGGAGAACAGCCAGAAGAATTAGGAGGCAATTGAGTAAAGTTACCTACCAGCTAGCTTAGGGGTTAGGAAAAGAGAAGAATTTGAGCAAAACAGAACTCATCTGCCAATTAGAAAGGCCAGAAAAAAAGGGGGGTACTGAGCAAAGCAATAGAAACAGCTTCCAGTCAGAAGGGAGTGAGATGGGCCTAGTTAATGTCAGTTACAGAAACAATGTACAGGATCATGGTTCACTAACACCCATAAACATCCCTCTCCCCCGCACACTTTTGATCTCTGGCTTTTTTTCCTGTCTCTTACAGTGGAATCACACAATTCTTGCATTCTGAGTTCAGGACTTGGGTTGCAGTCCCCTGGTACTAACTATGAATAGCTCAACTGAACTTAGATTCAGATGCTGCAGTTCTGTATCCTCTGGAAGAAACAAAATTGGTAACCAGTGACCAGACAGCTTCCCTAAAGTATTATTTATATTATTTATTTTTTTAATTTAGAACCAAAAGTTTTTAAATGAAAAAAACAGGCACTAAAAACAACAAACCAATCTACTCATCTGCCTGTCTTTGCTTGAGTCTTACCATTTCCTGGGAATTCCTCTGTTAGTTTCTGACATTCCCCCAGGCCCTGTGTTGCTAGTCTTGTTCTTCACTGGAACTGCACCTGACAATGGATTTCCACTTTTTCTCGTGAAAATGCCCAGTTAATTGTTTTGAATTGTTTTGATTTATTTGTTCTCAGCATTAGCTGAATAGCTATTTTGCTTCAGCTGGAACCTGGTATTGTACTGTTGCCTTGTAATTGACACTCAATAGATAGATCAGAGGTTGCTTATCGGCAGTCATTTAAGACATTGAGAAATTCTCTCTCTGCTTCTCTTCCTGAAGTGACATGTATCCAGTCAATATGGGGATAATTAAAATCCCCCATTATTATAGAGTTCTTTAGTTTGGTAGCCTCTCTAATCTCCCTCAGCATTTCAATGTCAGTATCGCTGTCCTGGTCAGTTGGTCGGTAATATATCCCTACTGCTAATTTCTTATTATTGGAGCATGGAATTACTATCCATAGCGATTCTATTGAACATGTTGATTCATTTACTATTTTTATTTCATTTGATTCTACATTATCTTTCGCATACAGTACCACTCCGCCACCCAGCCGGCCTGCTCTATCCTTTTGATATATTTTATATCCCGGTATGATTGTGTCCCACAAATTTTCCTCATTCCACCAGGTTTCACTGATGCCTATTATGTCAATCTCCTCCTTCAATACGAGATACTCTAGTTCACCCATCTTATTAGTCAGACTCCTAGCATTTGTGTAGAAGCACTTTAGAAATTTGCCACTGCTTATTTGTCTGCCCTTCCCTGATGCATTGGATTCCTTTATATGCGGTTGTTTCTCTGCTCTGACTTATGGTTTGTCCTCTCCCCTCCTCTCTTTCTGATTACAGCTTAGAGAATCTCTATCAATGGATTCCCCTCTAAGAGAAGTCTCCATACGATTTACGTGCATCTCCACACGTAGCATCAGGTTTAGACTGCAATCCAGATAGGCAGCTACATAATTATTTACTCATTAGTATTTTTATTTGACTCTCAAAGTTATTATATATTCTCTCAATCTTGGGCTGGTGGTGGCTGGGGGTATATTAATTTATAGTTCTGGAGTACTATTAATAAACTTGTAGGACCACACAAAGGTGAAACATATTTAAAGCAGGAGAATAAAAATGAGAAGAATGCAGAGAAAAGCCCTTAGACAATTACAGCAGCATCAATATTTTGTTTTAACTTACGTAAGTGAATAAGTCCACTTCAATACAATTGAAACCATTAAGGGTGCATCTACACAGCAGGGCTTAACTCAAAATAAGCTACGCAAGTTTTGCTACATCAATTGCATAGCTTTTTTAAAATAGCTTATTTTGAAATTGTGAGCGTCTACACAGCACTTATTTCGAAATAGAGCACTCTTCCTCCGACTTCCTTTATTCTTCGTACAATGAGGGTTACAGGAGTCAGAATAAGAAGTCCTCCAATTTGACAGTATTTTGACATTTTTTTCAAAATAACTGTCTGCTGTGTAGACACGGACTAAGTTATTTTGAAACAATACTAGTTCAGTGGTCTCCAACCTTTTAAAGCACAAGATCACTTTTTGAATTTAAGTGCAATCCAGGATCTACCTCAGACCCAGATACCCTTGCCCTGCCTCCTTCGTGCCCCATCTCTGAGGCCCTGCCCCTGCTCACTCCATTCTTCTTCCCTCCCTCTCCCATTCTCCCTCCCTTTTACCAGGCAGGGGCAGAGGGTTGGGGCACAGGGTCTGGTCTTAGGCTAAGGGATTTGGAGTGTGAGAGGGGCTCTGAGCTGAGCCTGGGGTAGAGGGATGGGGTGCAGGAGGGGGTTCATGACTGGGGCAGGGATTCAGACCTGGCTCTAGCTGGGCACTTCTTACCTCAGGTGGCTCCTGGGTGGTGGTGCATTGAGGCTAAGGGAGGCTCGTCCTGACCCTGCACCACTCTCAAAAGCAGCCAGCAAACTCCCTCCATCCCAATCTCTGTTGTGCCCCTCCATTCTATGAAGATAGGATACAGGATGGGAGAGGGGGCACCCTGACATCAGTACCCCCCCTCTCCTTTTTCTGTACCACAAGCAGGAGGCACCTGGGGAGAAGCAGCTCCAAGGCAAAGGGCAGGAGCTGTGCAGCAGTCGGGGGAGAGGTAGCTGAAGTGCCCGCACTTGATAGCCTGTTGGCCAAACCAGTCAGGATCACCTGTCAGCAGCTGCAAGATTTACCACTAGATCCTGATCTACTGGTTGGTGACCACTGCATTAGTTATTTCGAAATAATGTTGCTGTGTAGATATACCCTAAGTTGTCTTGTTAGACAATCACATTTGAAATCTAAGCTGCATATGGACAAGAAATCAGAACTGTTTCCTCCCCCCCCCCCGTCTTTAAATATTCAGTATTATTTAGTTGTGAAATTAAGGCTGGGTGGAAAATGATTTTTGCATTCTGTGAATATTTGAGAGTTCGACCCACATCCCATTTCAAATCAGGATGAAAAGTCAAACATTACAAATATTCATAAAGAAAAACAACTTACTTTGTTCCCATTTTGGATCAAGAGAGCTTTTTTCGATAATTTAGAAAAATTTAGATTTTACACTTTAACTTTTTTCACCTAATTAGCTTATTTCTAAACATAAGAGCGGTTTCAAATTAATAAACTGGATAGTTTTCTTTCAAAAATGTAAAAAAGTTTCATTTCAACAATTTCAGAACGTTTTAATGGAATTATTTCAAGTTGGGAATCTTGTTGAGCCTGACCCTCTTTTGCAAACAGTTCTTGTCTGGACAAATTCACATTTTTCAACAAAAAACCCATTTATAGAAAAATCCCAGTTGGTATTTTTATTGAGCTATATACACTTTTTAAAATGTAAGTTTTATTTTTCTCTAAATCTTGAACTAGAACCCTTCTTGACACAATGTGATATTTGATACAACATGCTTTTATTTGAGGCTGTACCCATGCCTTGAAATAAAGAACTAGTCACACAATTTATGTGTTCAAGGCGAAAGTTACTAAATTACTATCGCCCAGATTGGGCTTTTAGGCTGTGTCTAGACTACATGCCTCTGTCGGCAGAGGCATGTAGATTAGACACATAGGCAAAAGCAAATGAAGCCGCGATTTAAATGATTGCGGCTTCATTTACATTTACATGGCTGCCGTGCTGAGCCGACAAACAGCTGATCAGCTGTTTGTCGGCTAGAGCGCTAGTCTGGACGCTCCCCTGCCGACATCAAAGCCCTTTGTCGGCAGCCCCGTTATTCCTCGTGGAATGAGGTTTACCGGGGCTGCCGACAAAGGGCTTTGATGTCGACAGGGGGAACGTCCAGACTAGCGCGCGAGCCGACAAACAGCTGATCAGCTGTTTGTCGGCTCAGCGCGGCAGCCATGTAAATGTAAATGAAGCCGCGATCATTTAAATCGCGGCTTCATTTGCCTTTGCCAAAACAACAAATCTACATGGCTCCGTCGACGGAGCCATGTAGTCTAGACGTACCCTTAGTAACCAGCCCAAAGTAAGGGGCTATGTGCATGTGCACTACCCCATTGGGAGTAGCAGGTGATATTGTGCCTCAGAGGCTGGGCAGGATGATTTGTATGAGGAAACTAATTTGTGATGTACCTCTTTAAAAGATATGGCATACAGTCTTCTTTCCCTAGCTGTGCTGATTAATACACCACAAGACACAAATTTACTTACTGTAATAGCATGGTGCCAGGAGAGCTAGACATCCGTTGTGTATCCCATGTGCTCCTGAAAGCATTGGAGCTACATTTAGGTAGTTCTAGCTGGTGCTAGGAAGGTAGGAATCCTTACTCCAATCTATAACATGTGTGGGCAGCACATAATTGCCCTATTTATTACAAAAGTTACTATATACATTACATAATATAATTATATGAACCTGCCCATAGGGAGCTGAAAAACAGAACTCTTTCTTTTTCCATCTACAAAAACTCAGGCCTCTCTCACTGAGCCAAAGGGAAATTCTAAATAACAGTAGTTGTCAGTCCCCTATCATTTCAGTGGGCAGCTACCAGAGGGTATTGAGGTTCACTCTTACATACTAATTAAGTAGAGGACCTGACAACTCCTAAAGGAGGGATTTTGCTAGACCTTGGAAGGTGCCCCGCTCTAGCCATATGATCCTCCCCACTGCTGGTGTTGCTTCCAGCCCAGCTGGCCCTGCTGCCTCTGGCCCAGCTAGGTGGCTTGCCCCAACCAGCCCCAGGCCTCCCTACCACCAGACCCAGAGGGATGCCTCTGGGACTGCCGGACACTGGCCTGTTCCCACTGGGCTTCCAACCCTGGGGCTTTCTGGGACCACAAATGTTTTCAGAAGAAAGGTACAACTTGTAATAAATAGCCCATTGCATCTACAATTTTTCTATGTTCTGGAGACAAGACATAAAAAAAATATATATATCAGATCACAGGATAGTTAGTGAAGATTTATGTCTGTAATTCCATACTAGATTATTTCTTCTATACAGGACTGCTGTGTCTAACTGTTTATTACCAACATATTTAGAAAAATATATAGACTCCTGACAAGTTTAAAAAAAGTCAAGTGAAATATTTTTATTTAGTATAATTTTAAAAGCAGAATTATGCATGTATATAGCCACGACTGTAGCAATTGGTGGAAAGGAACTGAGCAGCAGAGAGACTGGTTTTAACAATGTGATTACTGCTTTGAAGCTGCATTTTCCCCCAGCAGATTCTATTCTTGGAATTTTGGAACAACTTACACACAGTTACTTTGAAGATATGACCAAGTCTAGTTACAAGAGTTCTAAGAATAGCTTCTTCTTTGATGGCTAACAGATATTTTAAGTGTTAACAATCATATATTGGTGGGTATACTCCTCCCCTATTGACCAGAAAGGTATGTGAGAATCAGGCTCTTGTTCCCTCTGTTTCTCTCAACCTGTCCCCTCTCTGCTCAAGCCTCAGTTTCTCCTCCAGTGCTGCATGCATATAACCTCGCTCCATGCCCTCTCTGCTTACCTCCACATGTCCCTCCTCAACTATTCTACATGCACCCTTGCCCTCTGCAGACCCACATTCCCTTTCCCTGGTGTTCCCACAGTCCACATACATTTTCCTTATTCTATTCCATAGTTCTTTCCATCATTATGTTCCCCTCACTCACACCACTGCTCCCCACTGATCCCCAGTGGACTGCCAATTCTCCACTGGCACAAAACCAAATCCATTTGGCCCTCCCCTGGCCCACTCTTTTCCTGAGGATCCACCTCCTTACTCCATTCCGCTCGCTCACTTCCACCAGGCTGGGGCAGGAGGTTGGAGTGTGGAAAAGGGGAAGGGCTCTGGCTGGGGATGCAGGCTTTGGAGTAGGGAGATAGATAAGAAGATTGCGGAGCAGGAAGTGCTGGGGCGGGGGGCTGGGTATGAGACAGTTGGGGTGGAGAAGGGGCTCTGGGCAGGGACTGATGAGTTGGGGGTACAGAAAAAGACTCTGAGTTGGGACAGGTGGGTTGTGGTGGGGGCTTGGGGCATGGTGTGTGTGTGTGTGTGGGGGGGGGAATTTGTCCATGTAGCACTTACCTAAGGCAGCTCCTGGGAAATGGCTGGCCCTTATGGCTCCTAAGAAGGCGAACAGGCACCATTGCCATAACCTCCATTGGTTTCAATTCCCAACCAACAGGAGCTACAGAACTGGTGCGTGGGGCAGGGACAGCACACGGAAACTCATATGCCTATGAGTTGCAAGGACCTGCCAACCACTTCCTGAGAGCCATCCGGAGTCAGGGCAGGTAGGTAGCCTGCCTTAGTGCCACTGACTGGACTTTTAACGGTCACCCTACTTCCCACTCTGCCCCTCTACACCAGTTTTTATATGTTACTAGCAGATTTACCCAGCATTTCTTGGGTCCTTAACTCAATTAAGGGTTTTATTTTTTTTAATACAAGGAAAATGTAATGCTTTATTTAAAATGATTGTATTTTTCAAAAATGCAGTGTTATTTTATTAAGTTAGTATTGATTTTTAGATTTCTTAAATGAGGGGTTGTTAAATTTTGTTTAATTTTTAAAATAATTTTTTTAAATGGGAATTCCATCAAGTATATTTTTTCTTCATCCCTATAAACTTGTAACATTCACTATAGTCTAACATTCACTATAGTCTAAGAAAACAAGGATAGAGTCAATTTAGTTTCCAATAACATTTACTTCTCATTTTCAAACCTTAAGCATTAATTTAGCTGTGCCAAAACAGAGTACTACTCCACATTTCTCCATTATATCTTTTTGTTCTGTAAGGTTACTGAGAGAGTCAGTCCTATCCCAGATTCATCCATTTTTCTGGCTTGGTTCAGTCCAGGGGTGAAAGTAACTTAAATTTCTTACAGATATTGTAGTGCAACCCCTACCCCCAGAGGGCTCTCTGAGCAGGAGTTTGGGGGGACTGTAATATAAAAGTACCTGTAAGACATTTAAGTGTGGGGTGGAATGCAGGGGGTTCAAGGCAGGGGATTAGGGACTGTCAGGGTGTGGGGGGAATCAGGGCTGCGAGGCTGAGGAGGGACTCAGGGCACTGTGTATGGGAGGGCAAAGGGGGTTGAAGCTGCTTGCTGTTCCCCTTCCTGTCCCTGTCAGGGAGTGAGAACAAAGTGCACAGCTCGTCTGATGCATTCCTCTCTCTATGGAGGGCAGAGGGGAAACTGTGCACTTTCCTCTCACTCCCTAAGGGTATGTCTACACTAGCCCCTAGATCAATCTAGGGAGGCTAATAGCAAGTGAACCGCAGGATTTAAATATCCCACACTTGATTTGCATGTTCCCGGCCATTCGCCATTTTAGAAATTCACTAGCCCGAAGTAACTGCCCGCATCTACACACGGCAGTGAAACGGGATTCCGAAATAAAGCTCTAACTTGAATTAGCTGGTATTCCTCCTGTAATGAGGAATTTCACAAAATTTCAATCACACAATTTAAAGTAAAACACACAACATTTCAATCCTGTAATTTCTACAGGAGAGTTACTACCAAATTTAGATCAATCACTACCATCAATCATCCAGTCACATAACTTTACAGTACAGAAAATGATCTCATTGACGTCATTTGCAAAATGATACCTCACATATTTACACCTAGCAAAATATACAGAACTAAAAATAATGTAGTTTATGAAGGCCAACCAAACCCTACATTAAACAAGTAATAAACCTGGCTGGAGATAAGATTGAAGGTTGAGTGTTCACAATTAGGGTGGAGATGTAAACTATAGGTGGCGAACTTTTGTGCCACATCAAACTACCTGTTTGCTCAGGGTGAAATGGCCCTCTTTCCACTCAAACCCAGAGTAGCTGTGGAAGCCACTCACCCTTCTGCGGATAGGCCTTGGAACTGCAGGCCAAACATTCTCTTGTCATCATTTTACTCTATAAGCTGGAATAGTGACTTTATTCTTCTGCAGATGCGACGTGAGATTTCTGGGGAAGAGAAAGTTACTCACCTGGTGCAGTAACATCTGTTCTTTGAGATATGTGTCCCCATGGGTGCTCCATCTAAGGTGTTGGGCTTGTCCCGGTGCCACAGTCTGGAGAATCTTCATCAGCAGTAGCCCAGCCGGACCGCACATGCGTGCATGTTGTCTCGCGCCATTTGCACCCTTTTGCAAAGCGTGGTCCAGCCCTGTCAGTTCCTCCTAGCCAGGAGTGTCTGAAAAAGATAAGAACCCTAGCTCTGAAGCAGGGAGGAGGGCACCCACGGGGGGACACATCTCGAAGAACAGACGTTACTGCACCAGATGAATAACTCTTCTTCGTCAAGTAGTGTCCCCGTGGGTGCTCCACTGAAGGTGAGTATGTAGCAGTGGTCCAATGCTATTGATGTGCTTCAGACTCATGGACTCTGTGCTGTGGATAGGACTGCTTGGGCCACTGCATAATCGTTCTTCAGTATATTCGCAAGGGCATAATGTCTGGCAAAGGTAAGAGTAGAGGACCAGGCTGCTGCATGGCATATATCCTGTAATGGTACGCCCTTAAGGTAAGCTGTGGAGGTGGCAATCCCTCTAGTGGGATGGGCTCACACTTGGTGCAGTACAAGATCTATTGCGCAAGGCATAACATCGTGTGATGCAAGAGACGATCAAGTTGGAAATGCATTGTGTAGAGAGCTGTTGGCCTTTTGAACGTTCTTCTGTAGATAAGATGCTGTGATTTTCTGAAAACGTGTGTTCTTTCAAGATAAAAGACCAGCGCTCTTCTGATGTCCAGTGTATTTAAGCGCGTCTCTTCCATGGTGGAATGAGGTTTCGGCTAGAAAGTCGGCAGTCTTATGGGTTCATTTATATGAAAGATGGAGTTCACCCTTGGTAAAAAGGGAGAGTGAACGTGAAGCACTACCCCAGTGATTCTCAACCGTGGGCCATATGGCTCTCCAGGGGCCACGCCCTACCGCTAGAGGGCCACATGGAAAAAACGGAACATTAGGGAAATTATGTACCTTTTCTTTCAACTAACAGCAGCTATGAGGGGGGCCACAAAGGTAAACGAGGCTCAGAAGGGGGCCATAAGCAAAAAAGGGTTGAGAAATACTGCACTACCCGATGCTCGGTAAATAACGTGTAGGGCGGATCAGCAGAAAGCCGCTAACTCGCTAAATCGCTCACTTGTCGTGCCGAGGTTATGGCAAGCAAGAACACCACCTTCATAGTGAGCATGCGGAGATTGTATGTTGCAAGTGGCTCGAAGGGGGAGATGAGTCAAAGTGTCCAGGACCAGACCTAGGTCCCACGGTTCCAGCGGAATCTACTCTTTTTTATATTTGTGTTTTAGGTTTAGTAATGTAGGTAATATATAATCATATTTAAGATTGAAGTAAGTTTAGTAAAGTATATATCTTCTATATTTCCTAGTTCTAAAGTTTTAGTAAGTAAAGAGACAGGATCTCATATTGTGTCTGTGTTAATGAAGATTATAATAATGAAAAGGCATCATAAATCAGGCATTTAAGGCCTCAGCCTTTAACATCTTGCCAATGCAGATGTAGATGTTGTCGTGTATAACCTTGAGAGCCTTTGTAACATTACTTGTGTGTATGAAAGGGGTATGAATGTGTTGAGATAAGATGCAAAGTTATTTCTCAGAACCAGATGGCCAGAGAAGGAGGAGTCGCAAGCATGGGTGAAGACGAGACAAGCTGGCTGCAGAGAAGCCATCTATAACCATCGATACGTACCCCTGACTCATAGGATGATTGGATATTGGCAGACTGATGAACCTTGAAGCAAGCAGGCACCCCCGAAAGATGATTAATTACAGGATGAGCCTTGGAGAATGTTTTGGGAACAATTGACATCAACAACATAACAATCTGGTCACAGAATGACATAGTGGAATACATTAATTTCAACAGAGAAAAGGATTATAAAAGCAGGGTGCTTTGCTATGGAACTTTGGGTTCGTCTTGTGAACACCAAATCCAGAGGAGCATCGGATCGATCAACCGACAAAGACCCCCTGTACTCCCCCCTGTGTTCAATCTAACTGTGTTGTACCAAATAAAAGCAAGCAGGATCTTATGAGGGGGATAAGGCAAAAAGCCACATTTATTGTAAAGATAATAATAAAAAATAAAGAAAAGATAGAAGCAAACAACGTTGTTTAACTACTTATTCCTAACACTACTTAACCCTTATACACTTGTGTATATATATATATATATATATATATATATATATATATATATATATATATATATATATAACCATTCATTCATACATCCATTCATTCAAGTTCTGTGTATAGTTACCAGCCTGGAAGTTGCTTGTGACAGGATACTGGCCAGGTACTCTGTATACAAGTGATGGTAGTGGGGAGCGAAGTCCTGATCAGATGCGCATCTGAAGCTCCTGGTGGGCTGGCAGCAGAACCTTGGACTCTGATTCCATAGTTTTTTAGTCCAGTTCTTATAGGAATTTTTTCCTATGCCAGTCTATGGAAATTGCTGTATCATGCTGATGTCTCCAGGGTGGCTGCCAGGTGCTCATCAGTGATCTCATCGGGTGGACCTCCAGTTTCTCCACTTGACACCTTTTGGTTGCACTGGCACCTGACGCCTTCTTCAGCCCTTTGTTGCTGTATTCTCAGGCTGGCACCTCTCAGAGCCATTCATTCATCATCCAAGCACTCTCTCATACATTCATACAGTATTTTGTATAATAATAAAAGTTGTAGTTACAGAAAGTTTCTGGGTGGTATTGCTTAAAACATTCTCTGACTGCTAAGTAAAGTTAACAATGCCCTTAGACAATTACAGGGCTTGGCTCCCATAGCAGAGTTAGTGGCTTGACAATGCATTGTTACAATGTATCTCTGCAATGTCAATTTCAAGCAGCCCCTTGCACAAGCTTGCGCATGCCCTGGAGCACGGGGGGGGGGGGGGGGGGGGGCTGTTTCTGGCTACATAGGATTATATTCTTAACAGTTAGGATTATATTTTTAACAGTTCTAAGTTACATGACCTAATATATTATATTCTAAAGGGGCAATAATAATCATAAATCTAAACATTTAACAATCTTAACAAATAATAATAATAAGAAGAAGAATCCTAATAAATCTAAACACTTTAAGTTGTGGGGAACAAATTATGGGGAGTCACTTCCATTTGGGGGAATCATTTTCAATACATTAATATGTTATCCCTACAACTGGCCACTAGATTGATACAGACTCTGGACTGGTAACTATGACATTGTCTGGCGAGACTTTGTGTGTATGTTGTTTGTGTGTATGAGTGGTTGAAAAGCATATGCAACTGTTGTATTCTCAATAAATGAGACATACTGCCTTCTCCCTTATAAAAAAAAATCTCATGTGCTTCGTTTAAGCATAACAGCGGTTGCAATGCTTTATTAAATAAAAGCATTTGTAGCCTCATTTCTCTATCGCCTCTGGCGCGTGCGGTTAGTTTAGTGCAACGTATGCACTTTTGAGGAATGTGCCCTTCCTTCTAGGCACTTAATACAGCATGAGTGACCATCTGAGTGCCCATCCGACGTGGGCATGGCATCCTGGTGTGCCATACATTTTTTGAAACTGAGAGACCCCGGCATAATGACTGTTTTCTTGCCTTCTTGTTCATCTTCTTTCTGGCTACGTCTAGACTGGCCCCTTCTCCGGAAAAGTCATACAAAGCAGGTAAGTCAGAATAGGGAAATCCGCAGGGGATTTAAATATCCCCCGCGGGATTTAAATAAACATGTCCGCCGCTTTTTTTCCGGCTTGGGGAAAAGCCAGAAAAAAGTGTCTAGACTGGCGCGATCCTCCGGAATAAAGCCCTTTTCAGGAGGATCTCTTATTCCTACCTGAAAGTATGCTATTTTACAACATCACTAGTATTCACAGAGACAGTTGTATGAATGAAACACTGTGCAGTCTGGCTGGGCTATTGCTAATGAAGATTCTCCGGACTGTGGCGCCAGGACAAGCCCGACACCTTCAATGGAGCACCTATGGGGACACTACTCGACAAAGAACTGAGTCTTTGAAACTGCAAATCCAGTGGCCCATCTGTTGACTCTTTCATGTTTGCCCATTCAAAGCTGATGTGCTTTGTCTCTTCCCAGTGCATTGATGATGCACATCATCCCATGTAAAATGGTTCTATTTGTTCCATACAAAAGTATCGCTTAAGTGGAACACAGGCCCTTATGCACTCGGGTGAATTCTACCCATAGAGGAGGGCATTCCTCCTTGGTTGGCAGTTCAAAAACAACAAGACTTTTTGCTTTTGAAAATGGCTCTGAAGAGTGTATGTTTGTAATTCTTAATTTATCTACGCTACTGACAGTATAATAACCAGACACTGTAGGCTTGGGAAGATGAGGATATCTGCCAAAGATCTGATAGAAAAAAACTCTGAACTTTTATTCCTTCCATCAAAGCATTGGCTCCTTGACAAACTATATTTTGAAACATCAAGACTGGGTCTGGGTCCGGCTTTTGAGTCCAGCCATCAGTGCTTAATTTTAAAAACTCTTCATCTTTCGAATATCCAGTTAGCTCCTCTCATCCTCCAGATCAATGTGTCGATTCCTCACCTGGGCTTGTATCCTTTCCAGATTATACATTTTCTATTCTCCTGTCTCTATTCTCCAGCTTCTTATTTTAACATGATTTTACAACATCACTAGTATTCACAGAGACAGTTGCATGAATGAAACACTGTACAATATTACACTCCTATTACTTATTTCAATAGGAGTATTTTAAAAGAGAGGGAAAAGTAGGACACGGGAAAAAATCCAAAAAACTTATGTCATCTTTCTTACCTTGCTTTGTAAATACTACTGTGAGACTGTTGCTTTGTTAAACTTTGAGTCTGAACACAGGCTTCATAAACGTCAAATTATACTCACCTGAGTTCAAACACATTTAACTAGTCAGTCTGCCAGAGCCCACAGAGCATTGCCATAGTTGAGGATTAATGACTTAAAATAGATTTTTGTTTAAAAGCAACTCCCCCTACCTCTTCATAGCACCAGAGCTCTAAGAGACAGTATGAAGAGCCAAATTACATAATCCACTTTAATTCACATCCAAAGGTTCCAAAACACTGGGTTGAGCTAAAAGTCATTACAGAATTAATTCCTGATCAAAGATGGGTGGCAGGCTTATGAATGCTTGTCTCAGTTATAGGGAGCTGAACTATGGACGCACAAGTACTTCCATATTCCTCTTTTTATTTGTCTACATTGTGCAAGAACCTTTTTGCAGAAGATTTGGTGGCACTGAGAGCGGGGTGGGGGACGCTAGATGCCAGCCCCATCTCTTCTGGGGAGCTCAGAGCTCAGGGCCAAGACCTCCACCCCTTGCCCAAGCCTGGAGAAGTCTGTTGCCAGAAACAGAGTTGGGAAAAAAAATCCAACAAATTAATTGTCTGATGCAAAAGTCAGAAACCACTTTTGGCTAAAACTGGAATAGTGTGCCTATTATTTCAAAATCTATTTTGAAATAATGGACTGTCACAGGGTATGCCCCTGGCGTGGGGTGCGCCCCCCCCCCCCCCCTTATGGTCCCATTGTCTGCTCTATCAGGGTGAGTACAACCCCAGCAGTCCTAACATAAAAGTTCATACCCCTCTATCAGGGAAATACGGCATTATCATTCTCAAACTAAAGTCCAGGCCCCTCTATCAGGGCATATACGGTAGTTGAGGCCTACCTCCGTGAAAGGCCTCTCCCGGCTGGGGGTGATTGCCCAGGGTGTGGAAAGGGATGGTAGGCGGACCCAGGTCCTTCCTCTCTACCAGGTCCCAGCCCAGGGCCCTGTAGGCAGAGACTATGGCTCCTTCCTGCTCGGTGGGGAATCCAGCCGATACACACCAAGTTATTATCACAATCCCATGCCCCAGGCTGCTTCCTACGTGGCGGTCCTTACCGGGGCTGGCGCTGGCAGTGTAGGGGGTCCCGTCCCTCAGGTGGGGTTGGCTGCTGCCTGCACCCCCAGAGGCTGATGCGGGCCCTCGCTCTGGTCTCAGCTGCTGCAGAAACACGGGGGCTGCGGCCTGAGCCTGTCTAGCCTTCAGCTGCCTCCTCTCCTGCCGGGCTCCCTCTGCCTTTATATGCTGGCTCTGGTGGGAGCATGTCCAGCAGGGCCGGAGGGGCGGGGCTCTTTCAGCCAGCTGAGCCTGGGCTACTCCCAGCCCTTCAGTGCGGGCCCGTTCGCCCCGTCACACGGGCACACTCAAAAAACGTGGAATAGCTATTTTGGAATACTTCTGGTATCCCAAACTAGCACCTCAGTCTATACATAGCCTAGGTGATACAAGTAGGAGAAGCAGCTGATTATTTAATTGTAGACACAAGATAGTAGCAGTCTAGAACACAGAACCCCTTGCAGCCCAAACTCTCTCAAATGCTTTATTCTTAGCAACTGCTGCATCAAATGATTGTGTTTTAGCATCTTCAGTCAGTAGTTGTTTGCTCAGACTGCCACTGGCTACACCAAATGGCAAAAAATGATAATTGTAATCCCCCAGATTCACAGTCAAGAGCCAACTGCTGCAAACATGCAGACTCACATATGGTTTTGCTGGTCTGCTGGAGAGCTTCAAAAAACATTTTCCTCTTTAACAGAATCTCCAGTCCAAAAACACTTTTTTAAGGCACTCCGCAGCCACTAAGGAGGACCTGGGCTCCAGGAGTCCATCATAAATATCAGTGACATCATGGTCTAAGAGCAATTCTCCAGTAAGGGTACTTTAGCAGCAGAGAGCTGCATAATCTGCAAATAATTCCAAGCATTCTGAATAAAAGATTCAGAGGGGTAGCTGAGTTCGTCTATAACAGGAAAAACTTAAAAAACTTAGCAAATAGTCTAGTAGCAGCTTAAAAACTAACTAAACATGTAGATGGTCTTTAAGGTGCCACTAGACTATTTGTTGTTTTTAAAGTTTTTCCTGAATAAAAGATTGTCAGTCAAACCTGAAGGACATGCATGAGCTTGGGTTGCAAAATTAAACTGCTTACCCCCCTGATGTTTCTCTCTGATGCACCCCAGAGCAGCAATCTCAAGATGTGAGCATGCATAATGAAGCAGTACACCCAGGCAGGTTGTTAAAGCATGATGAAACTGAACTGGTTAGATCAGCAACCATCTGGACAAAATGTAACCATCAGAACAGGTATGTAGCAGCAGGCCTTGAGTAGCTGTGCATGAACTTGTGTGTATGTGCACAGACACACACAGGCTGTCTTCAAGGAACAGAACTAGAACACATTTATTTGATTTAATGAAGAATATGCCAAGGAAGATTGCAAATAATGCTGTCTCTCATAATCGAAAGAAGGAGAACGGCTTCTCCTAGAAGAAATCAAGCTCAAAGAGTGCACTACTGATCTTATCTCTTACAGCTTTTTCAGCTGACTTTTCCCTCATTCAAAGGACAGATCTTTGCTTCTAGTGTCTAGAGCCAGAAAAAAACAGCAAAGCCAAACATCTCATGAGAGAAACTGCTAAAGCCAATACCCCAGCAGAGGACTGAGTCATGGAACACTGGCATGGTTACCTCCCCGTCATAGTTGTCTATGTGCTGATAGAGCAGGAGTGGGCAAAAAGGACTCCATGGGCTGGATCCAGCCCATGAAGGCCCTGCCGCTCCCCCACCCCTAGGCCAATTAGGGCCTGGGGGCAAGGAGAAGTGCACAAAGTTTCCTCCGCCCTGACAGGAGCACACAGCTCCTGGCAGGGTGGGAAGAGACTTCACACACTCCCCCGCCCCCAAGCCCTGATTGGCCTGGGGATGGGAGGAGTGCACGAAATTTCCTTCAGCTTACCCCCGCCCTGTGTGGAGCATGTGGCACTTTGAAGTGCCAGGAGTTCTTGACAGGGCAGGAGGAGGTTTTGCACGCTCCCCCGCCCCCAGGCCCTGATTGGCCTGGCAGTGGGGGAGCATGAGAAGTCTCCTCCCACCACTAGGGGCATGAGTGCTTAGTGGGAAGGGGGGGCAAAATGGACCCCAATCATGGTCTGGGGGTGGGGAAGCCTGGAAGCATCCTGGCCCTGCCCCTTCTGGTGCGGCCCAGAGCCACTTCAAAAATTTTTGAAATGGCCCCTGGCAAAACATTACTGTCCACCCCTGTGATAGAGGAATCTGTTGATTCAGTTAAAGATCATTTCTGTGGTCAGTTGAAATCTCTAGCATGCATAGTCCTTCCACAGGATAATCTTGTGATTCTGGATGAGCTAAATGCAATTATTGGTTCCCTGTGGACGTGTGTGTGTGTGTGTGACAGAGAGAACTGCTGGGTCTCTGCACAAGGGGAGCAGCTCTCTGCTCCTGGAAATGGTGGAGCCTTAGGTGGAAGAGGCAGGGCTGCCCAGGGCTCTGGTCACTGCCGCTGCTGCTGTAGCAGTGTCTCTACAGAAGTCTGTTGAAGTGTCTCTTCACCTCCTGTAGAGTATATTGTGGTGCAAAAGGAGCAGCAAACACAGATCACCACTAATGAGTGCCCATATGGTGTTGATGCTCCAACGAGATGGTAAACCTGAGATGAAAAAGTTTGACATCGACACACTTTGCATGCCAGGTTAGGCCAACAGGTTTTGTATCAAAGTCAGCATTAGATTTTCACTTCTAGTTAGCCTTCTGGACAATGTGGAGATTGCTTGTTCTCCGTTGATGTGTATCTTCAACCAATCCACTGAGCAGTCAATTGGTGACAGGCACCCAGCACACAGACTATGGCTTTTACAGGAGACCTTTCAGATAATTAACTTGAAGGCCACAGCCTGCCGCAACCTTCTAGGACTACACCCTTCTCTTAGAGGTAGTACCAATAACATTCATCATCCTATGGGAGGTTTACTTTATAGGTACTGACATTAAGTTTAGTGTTGATGCTATATGATCCTTGCGGTCATGAAACTGCAGATCATCATTAGAAGGGAAAGAAGCAGAAGCCATTCTTCCATGCTCATCTGATGACATATCAGGATTGGAGTTGATGTCAACATGCTCTCCTTCTCCACCACCCGCAAAAGCTCACCCCTTATCATACTCTTCAGATAAAATAATACACATTGTTTGAGATGCAGGTGGTTGTGGAGGAGTGGGAGTGAATCCAAGAATTTTTCTGCTGCCTGATCCTTTATCGATGAAACATCTGTTCTCCATCTATAAGAAAGACGAGATGGAGAAAGCCCCTAACAAGACCAACGGGCCTAGGACTTCCAATTACCCCAGCAACTGAGATTTAGGATCACAGCTGCAGGAGGAGCTGTGAAAAAGGGCATAAACTGGGATGAAACCAATCTCTTTATTCTTCCTTTATCATCCTCTGGATATAGATATGGCCTTAGCTCCATGACGGAATGCACTGGAGCCAGCAACAGATGTAGAAGATGGACAGAAATAAACCTAGAGGGCTTCTGTGACGAGCTCTCTCTGAGTCTTAGGAGGAGGTACAGATGGATCTAGAAAAAGCCTAATAATCTCTTATGCTATTTTTTTCCAGGTTAAGATGGCAAACACATTGGAACTAGCCAAGCTTGTCGCTTCTTCATTCAGATCCAAGGAACACACAGAAGCTGAAGAGTGTACATCAGTCCCAGAAATAAAAGTTATTTTTAGATACAAAATGGACCTGGAATCATAGCAGAAGCAAAGCTGGAGTTGGAGACCCAGACAGCACAAAATTCAATAAAATACTCAACTGGTTCTTGATGATGAAGCTGGAACTGGCCTTGCTTTCAGCACCATAGGGGTATTATCAAAATTAGACAGATCTTACAGATCTGATATGTGGGACTCAGCCCTGCTGTCATGACTGTCTTTTCCCTTCTTCTTTAGAATCAACATAGCTGGAGATGGCCCTGGGTTTTGTAATAGACGTTATCAGCAGCATCTTTAAAAAGCCCTGACTTCTTGAACAAGAGGATCTGAAGCTGGACCCGATGAGATCTCCAGTTTTCTGAAATCTTTAAGTTGCTTCAAATTTCTGGAGGAATTTGCAGGAGCTGAAACCGGCCTCTCAAACCTCGAATCTGATGAATGGACAAATTCAAAGAATTTAGTCCCACAATGTTCCTTCAGAAGAAGCACCTGCAACCTGTTCTGCCTCTCCCTGTGAGTGCTGGATGTGAAAGTCTGGCAGATGAGCATCCAGGAGGAGGGTGGCCTTCTAAGCACTTTAGGCACCTAACACCCATTCAGCACTGGGAAGATGGCAGGTACAAAGCCCATCTCTTGAATCCCAACTTCTTTTTCTTCAGTGCTGCCTTAACCTGGGACCTAGCTAACTCACTTAGCTATCAATACTTATCACTGAACTACTCTTAATAATCAAATGACTCTAAGATTGGATTAAAAAACCCAGATACACTCAGCTGGAGTGGTTCATTTTTATTTAGTAAAGCAACTCTTGGAAGGGATGGAGGTAGCAGAGGGCACTACACTCCCTTTTATAGCCTCACCCTCAGAATATTTGGAGATGCTCTGTAGAGGAAGCATGAGCGCTTTAAAGGACACTATTTGGATCTCCTTTTACTGTTAGGCACCACTAGGCACTCCGATACCCCAAAGTCTGAATGTACAATATCTGTACAGAAGAATTCCTTCCTCTCCTTCCCCCCTCCAGGTGATATGATGGAGATTCATATGGATCAGTTCCGTTCTGAGCACTGTCTAGGCTTGTAATGAAACTATGTGCTAATCAGTAGCTAAATCAGACAAACTTGGCAAGCTAGGAGTAGGAGCATGGCTCTGTCTTCAAAATACAGAGTTTTCTATTGGTGAGCAACAGCGGTTTTTAATCCTCTCTGCATGTTAGAAACTATAGAGGCACCAATACTTGCTCATACACAAGGACAATACATTACACATGGACTCATGAAAAGAAAACCTGCTAAAAGCCTGGACAAGACAAACTGACAGCTATATAAAAATGTAAAAAAAACCCCACTTCCCTTAAAGTTATAAACTACAAAAATTGATGTTGGACTAAAAAGAGAGGGTCGGATTTATTTATTGTTTCTTGCAAGAAACAATGCAAGAAATGAAGAAGGACTCTGAAAATTGATTCTGGTTGATCAGATTTTGTTATAGCAGTATGTTTAGTATACAGGCAGTCCCCGGGTTACGTACAAGATAGGGACTGTAGGTTTGTTCTTAAGTTGAATTTGTATGTAAGTTGGAACTGGTACATATTGTAGGGGAAACTCTAGCCAAACATTTCTCCAGAGCTCAGTTTTATTCTCCCACACCTCACTTCCCTCAGTCCTTTATTCTCAAGCTGAGGTGTCTGCTGAGAAAAGCCACTCCGCGTCTCCCGGGTCTGCTTGGGCGGGGCGCTAGCTTCGCGTCTCCCTGGTCTGCTGGGGGGAAGCAGCTAGTGCGGGGTTGCCTCACCCCGTTTGTAAGTAGGGATCCGATGTAAGTCGGATCCATGTAACCCGGGGACTGCCTGTATACAGTAACTGCAGGGTCCGCTCTCAGATCTGTTAGTATTAATCTTTTATGATTCTTTTGTGTATTAAACTCTGATGATTCTTTGCCTCAAAGTCCCAGAAACCTTACTGTTTTAGCCAAAGTGTTAACTCATGCTAAAGAGTGCCTTGTTTTAGATTAATAAAAATTAATTATCTACCCTGTTTTTTTGCCTTGACCTTGCTGACCTTGTCAGTTGCCTAGGAAGGGCTACTAATACAGAACAAAAAACACAAATTTGCACTGTAATTGATGATATGCTACTAATTGACACCAAATTTCCCTATCCATTTTGCAATATATGTGTTCTATATTCAGTGTAACAACAAATCTTTGAGTAATGTATTGATTAATGGCTAAACCATTAAGAGCTAATTAGAGTCAGAGTATCTCAGTAGTGACAAATTAATTACAGGTGTCATTGGCTTATTGATAAACTAAGAATATTCAAAATAAAACCAAAGTGTGAGAAAGTTTCAGGAAGCTCAGCCCTGGGAGAGAAAATGTTTGTAGGATTTTTTTTTGCTCTAAACCAATAATATTAAAGGGTGAATTATGGGGAGATGGTTGGAAGTAAAAGTGAGGTGCCAAACTTTTCCAGTCTCAGTTTGGTTTATGTTTTCCTTTCTACATAGTGCTGCATTAAGTACTGATTGACTGTCTTAACTATAACTTCAACTGTGTTAATTATTTGACAGGTTTTATTAAATCAGAACACATAACAGATCACTGGGCTGGATTTTTGGCACTTGCTCCAAAACTCGCTCACTTTTGTGGTTCTAAGACAGGCCTTTGCATTTATTTTGCAGGGTTGTCTTATGATTTTGGCATTAGTTCAGATCTCTCTCTTCAAACCTTGCAAAATGCACTCAAGCCAACAAATCAGCGGTCGGGGGGGGGGGGGGGAGTACATCGACACAACTGAAATTTGGAGAAAACTGAATTTTCATTTTAAGTTTTACAGCGCTTTATTTTTGTACTTTTTACACCCAAAAATTTCATCGCCTGCTCGGCTACGATTAAGCTGTTTAAACAAATGTGTTGCAATGGTAGAAAAAAATTTGTGTGTCTGAAAACTAGGTAGTGGGGGGGGTCCTTTTTTTTTTAAAGGGGTACTTTATAAAAAAAAGGTTGAGAAACACTGCACTACAGTATGAGAGTCTGACGTTAAAAAATAAACTTTTCCTATGCAAAATAGACAGGGAAATTACAGATTTATTATCATTCCACAAGTCATATATAAATTGCTAGAGACTTCTGTTAGCTCCAAGTCTCCTTAAGTTGTCTGCTAACAATTGTTCCAAGGTTTGCTTCACAATTTGTGTACCTTTTTTGATAGTTTTTTCGGAAGAGGCTTTTCTGAAATTTGGTCCATCTACACTGGGCCAAATTTCGGAAAACCTTCTCTTTCGGAAGAGCCCTTCTTCCTCATGGGAGGAGGAAGACAGGGCTTCTGAAAGAGTGTGTCTGCTCTTCCGCAAAAAAAACCCCTAAAGAGCAGATGCGTTCCATGGATGCGGTGGATTTTCCAGGATACCTCTGGTGTCTTGGAAAAACCCCATAGTGTAGATATAGCCTCAAAAACCAGAGGAACCTTCTCTGGAAATAAATCTCCTACATTACTGTACTTAGAAAAAGGAGTGCTGTGCACGTGCTTTGCCTTCACTGCTCTTAGGATAAATAGTGTTGTTTTTGGTTTTTCTTTCCTTTAACTTGTTGGAGTGCAGCAACTGACTGCACCTCTGATATATTATATCAAAAGAGGACAAAAATAACAAAAATCCACCACATAATAAAATGGAAAAAATTCACTGAATAATCCTCCTGTTAGGTGTTTCCCTACATTCTTTAATGATGACCTGCAAAGATTTTTTTTTAAACTGGCCTTGTACTACTGTTGTTTCTTTATGATGTATAAAAATGGCCTGATAAATCCTTATAATTTTTTAAAGGGGATTTCCTACCGCCTCCTGTTTTTTCATACCTGGGAAACATCAGGAATCCAAGTTATGGTTTTCCCCTAATTTAGCTGCAAGGAGCTATGAGATGTGTCAGAAATCTATGGTGCTAGTTCTCACACCTTAAATACAAATGATATCTCTGTCCTATGCTTAATTTAAACCATTTATGGAAATATTTTTTGGTACAATTAATTTTAAACCCAACAACTTATTCAAGAGTTTCTTTTCCATCTTCACTAATAATATTGACATAGAAGCATTTAATCACCAAAGGTTGTATCTGACTGTGAATCAGGGTAGTACCTTTGGATGTTAGCAACACTTAGCCTTCAGATTTGTGTCTAACAAAATACTTAAGGCATGGTACTTTCCCAGTGTGACTCACACCTTGTTTTTATTACTTAAGTAACTCCGGGCAGATAAAACTGTTCACGCTTTTTTCCATTTCAAAGGTGCTTCCTGGTGTTTTTAAATGCTAACATGAAGACACTAATTATAAGCAGTTTCTCAAAAAGTGTATTTCCCTTAACATTATTTAATTAATACAACTACATTGTGTGGAATTCCTAAAAATCCTGTTTTGTAGGTTTTAAATTGGTTTTCATGTCACAAAAACCAAAGTTCTACGGTACTTTTGAGTTTGTGGAAGTTGAATGGCCCAAATTCAGAATTGGTTGGCATCAGCTAAATTGCATCAGTTTTTTCCCTAGTGACTTATTCTGATACAATCTGGGCTTGCATCTACAAGGACATAGAAATATTGCACATTACTTCAACTCAACTGAGTTCAACTACTAATGTATATAGCTTCTTGAAGGACCGGGCCCATGGTCTAGCGTAGACAATCACTTCAGAAAATGTGTTTTCAAAAGCAAATTACTGGTATTTTGTCTTCTTAATTAAAAAAAAAAACCCTAACACACACACACACACACACACACACACACCCTTATTATTCGCCTCTATTAAAAAAATAAAGGAACAGCACAGAAATGCGTGACTATCAAGTAAAAATGCCTGATTTAATTAGCAAATCATTTAGATTAATAACTATATTAAAACAAAAGCATTATAGAAATGCAATTAATAGACATTTGACAGACACACTTTAAATGGGTTGTGCCCACAAAAGCTCATACCACCATTTTTTGTTAGTCTCTAAGATGCTACAGGACTATTAGTTGTTTTCTAATTTTTTAAAAATATATGAGACAGTTTCAGAGAGGTAGCCGTGTTAGTCTATTTCCACAAAAACACCTAGGAGTCTGGAGGCACTTTAATGATTAATAAATTTATTAGAGTATCTTTGAATTACCATTGGATACTATGTTCATTGTAAAAATTATGTAAATCATAGAAATGAAGGGCTAGAAGGGACCTTAAAAATCATCTAGTCCTGTCCCTCTGCTTGGAGGCAGGAACAAATGAACCTAGACAATCCCTGACAGATGTTTATTTAACCTGTCCCAATATCAGGCATTCCACAACAACCAAGAGTAACCTAGTCCATTACTTAACTACACTTATAATTAAAGTTTTGTGAAATATCTAACCTAAATCTCCTGTGCTGAAGATTACTTCCTGTCCTCCATTCAGTCAATGTGCAGAACCATTTATCACCATCCCCTTTTTAGCAGCCCTTAACATATTTGAAAACTTAACAAGTTGTCTCCCTGCCATCTTTTCTCTAAACTAAAGATTGGAGTATAACTAGGGCCCTGTGAATTGTAATTAACTTTACAGGGTTGATGGAGGAATTTGGATTTATTTTAACCAAATGGGAGAGAGTAAGGTCCTGCATGAGAAAGGTGTTGTGGAGTGAGCCTGCCCAATACTCACCTAGTAGCAGCACTGGTCCTGCAAGGCTGCACTCAGCTCCCTGCTCCAGGCATTGCAACATGGCAGGGACATAAGGTGTTAGTACTGCTCAGGTTCGGCCTGGTTCCCCCTCGGTCATCATCATGATCACGGGGCAGCAGCCAGGCTAAATATGAGTGAGTGGCATTGCCTTGCTGTGCACCAGGTCGCAATGCCACTCACTCATCTTTGTCACAGCTGACTCCTGTCATGATGATGGAGGGGCAACTAGACCAAACCTAAATGGTAGTGCAACCCTGTGTGCCAGTCTGCAGTGTCTGGAGCAGGAAACTAGGCCCAGCATCACAAGACAGAAGTGCCCACTCAGGGGTGAGCTTTCATTTTTTACATTAATTTTGATTTTATGTGCAAAAAACAGAGGGTTCTAGGTGTCACGTGCACTTTTAAAAATAAAATGTGCAGTGCTTTTTGGGGTGGTTTATAAATACAATCTTTTGACAGCTACTGGAACCAAATTCTTCCCTGTTGACTTCTGTTGAGCCATTTTGGCTCCTTCAGCTTTGGAGATCAGTTAGGATTTCTACAGTGAATAGCTCCAAAGCAGAAAATATGTGTGTAAATCAGTGTTATATTTAGATTATCTCCAGGCAATCTTTGCATTTAGCTCTGATTGGACTTTTGAATGCACTGTACTTCATAAGTATGTGCAGACTCCAATGTTTGGTGCCTTTCCCCCATTTATTGTATTATGTGCCTCTGTTGTGGAATGTCCTATCTTTGTGGATAAAAAATGGAATGTCTTTATTCAAGATAAAGTTTCTTTAAGGATCATTTTTTGATAAACAATGAGGAGAGCCTTTGTGTGATCAAATTAATTTCCACTAATGTTAACAAGAAGAGGACACATGCCTAGGAGGGTAGAATAAGCACCTAATCTATATCAATTTCCTGTTAATTATAGTTGTTGTTCTCTAAAGTGCTGTGGGATGTTTGAATTAATGATTCATATAAAGAAAATAAACTGACTTCCTGAGACGGATCAATTCAATGAGGGGAATGGAAGTGGGTGCACACCATCTACAATGTGCAGGATCCTATCCTGTGCCTTGGGGCCACATAAGTGACCTGAATAGGCAGCCATGGGGCTAGAATATTTGGTCAGAGTCTAAGGTGGCTCTGAGTCTACTTCATGGTCATCCTACATTTCTGCTACACCTCATCTCCCTTGATTTGCCAGGTTTAGTCTCTGTAGAGTCATACTGGATTAAATAAATAAAAGATAATAAGGTGTTTGTTTTGTTTAACTGAATCTATTAAACAGATCATTTTCATTTGTCAGTTAGTAAGTAGTAATGAATTCATGACTTCTGTTGTTCAAGGGTGACCTCAAGACTTCTTCCTTCCACTAGACAGAGTGGATATGATTGAAAGAGCAGATGGGCAGTCAAATATCAGAGACCATCACACCAACTACATACCTAGACCAACAACAGATCTTGATTCTATTTTTAAAGCAATGTAGGTCATGGACCGATAAGTAGGGAAGAAGCAGAATGTGATTCCATTTTGTGTAAGGGGAAGGCATTAACCTTCTTATGTCAGGAGGGAATATTACAAACTACTCACATGAGAACTAGTGACTTATACACATTACAAGGCAGTCAATTTCCTTGCAGTACGATGCACTTGAGAAATGTAGATAGGATCTATAAATATAGTATACTACAGGTATATGTCTACACTGGCATGATTTTCCAGAAATTCTTTTAACAGAAAAGTTTTCCGTTAAAAGCATTTTTGGAAAAGCGCGTCTGGATTGGCAAGACGCTTTTCCACAAAAGCACTTTTTGCGGAAAAGCGTCCATGGCCAATCTAGACGCGCTTTTCCGCAAAAATGCCCCGATCGCCATTTTCGCGATCGGGGCTTTCTTGCGGAAAATAAATCTCTGCTGTCTACACTGCCCCTTTTGCGCAAAAGTTTTTCGGAAAAAGACTTTTGCCCGAACGGGAGCAGCATAGTATTTCCGCAAAATCAGTGACAATCTTACATGAGATTGTCAGTGCTTTTGCAGAAATTCAAGCGGCCAGTGTAGACAGCTGGCAAGTTTTTCCGGAAAAGCAAGTGCTTTTCCGGAAAAAGTGGCCAGTCTAGACACAGCCCAGATGTATAGTCCAGTAAGGTAGTATAAGGTTTCCATGTGCAGGTTTATGCCACATATCAAGAACAATTCCATGGGCCTTTCTTTACCTTCAAAAACAATTTTCTTGAATTCTTACAAGGCGCCTCGGCCCAGATTAAAAAACAACAAAAATATGCTGAAGCATATTTATATCTAAAAAAGGGGCTATCGAGAAATCAGTACCATATCTCATAGTTATATAGGCTACTAATCCAAATGATAACAGCTGCCTCCAGTTTCCAGTTTGCTATTGCATGCAAGATGATTGTGAAGGTTAACATAATTCACTTACTTTAATGCATTAAAAGTCTCCTTTCAAAATTCTTCCCTTAGGCAAACTGAGTCTCATCCAAATCCTAATAAGCTTGTGATGTCATTCCTAGTCTCTTGATTATGCTTGAGAATTCTGACTTGATCAATTCCTCTCATATCATCTAACCCCCTAATTTACACCTAGGGGGTTTTAAAGCAGTGCCAGTCACCATTAATTAAAGTCAAATTGGGATGCCCCACACACGCCTACAAGGCTATGCTATTGTCCGTTGGTTGTTCTCATAGATTTCTCTTTCTGAAATGTATCTGTTTATGACCATCCAGGCTTCATCCAATTCCTTGCTCTGCACCAAAAGCCATCAAAGCTAATCTCACCAAGATTTACAATACATCATTCTAGGTTCATCAGAGGCAGTACTTCCTGGTGCTCCCAGAAGCTTTATATCTGCCTCAGGGAGCTCTGAAAAGGCATAATTCCTCATCACTCTGCTGAAGGCTTTGGTTTAAAAGACAGGCTAGCCCTTGATTGCTCTTCAGTGGTCCAACTTAAGCTATGTATAAAGTCTTTCAAAAGAAAACTCAAGAGGTTTTCATCCCAGTTTCAGCTGGGCCAAGTCCCTTCTGTCTCCCTTCCAAAAATTCTAAATAAATAAATAAATAAATAAATAAAATAGGGTTCTGTATAAACTGCCCGAGGACTCAAGATTCTAGAAACTCTTGGATCATGTTTTTAGGCTTGCTAAAGTTACGAGTTTATCAATTTATTTTGCTCTTATTTAAACCCATATTTTCCCTCAAGCCTGATAGAGACCAACACTATGCTGGCACTTTACAGTGCAATAATTTCTGTCTCAAGGGTGTGGAACATCTTCCTTTTCCTGCAACCGCAGCAATTAAAAGCATCATGTGAACCAGGATACAGAATTGTGAGCTGTGCTCCCAATATCACTAGCTACTTTCCTTACAGAAGTGGTTTACATAAACCATTCTATAGTTAAAAGAAACCTGTATTAAGTATTGATGAATATGCCAAAAAATGACAGTCTTCTCTATCGGTTTGTATGTATTCTAAATGTATTGCAATCTATATTCTTTACATGCCAACTACTTACATCAGTCAAGCTTTCAGAGGGTTTCATCTCTCCTTAACACAGAGAACAGAACTCTCCTTAGCTAAAGGAACATGCATAATTCTTTGTGTGTTTTTGACTAAATCAGCTTTGATAAGAACATGGATGTATATATCATAGGATAACAAGTTTATGAACACTTCTGCCCAAGCTCCCGTCCCTTCTGGGACTGTAGAACTACACCCCCATTTTGCCCAGGGGCCCAGCAAGTCTGTCAGCCTTCCTAGCATTGTATCATGTTATGACATGCCATTATGTTGAAGTGAATGAAAATATTAGCTGTCTTCTGGAATTGTACATTACTCTGCTATGTGTATGACATGAATCTCCATAGCTTAGTATGATGCAGAATTGAATTCATATTAGGCATCTCTATAAAAAAAATATGAGCACAACAGCTTTAGAAAACTATATTAATAAATTCCAAGGTCAGATAGGACCACTGTGATCATTGTCTGACCTCCTGTATTACACAAAATTCTTAAAAATAAGACTAGCAATAGAATTAAATACAGAAATTAATTTGTAACCTAAGTGTTCTGTCCAATTTAGCCATTAGCCTTACTGAAATGTTAGCGTACTAGGCATTAAGTTAGAGTTTTGTCTCCTCCACAAAATGTGAGTAAATCGATTTTTCAGAGGGGATCTGTTCAGGGGTTAGGGATGGAATCTTCCCCTTCTCCACCCGTTGGAGGCACCAGCACAGCTGATCTACTGTTGCTTTTAAAGCTGATAAACTTTAATGAAGTTCAGTAATTGTGTATCCATCTCAAATCTTTGGCATTAGACTAGCGGATCCAGATTAAGTCCAGTAAAATCAGTAAGCATTGGCTCAATGTTTTTGTTCCACAATTAGAAGTGATATTTATTCTACTTAAAATCCCCTTTATTTCTTTTAAGAGCTCTTAAATATATTTGATCAAAAGACAAAACTATATATTGAGGATCCTGAGATTATTTTATGAATATAGTAATAAACACCCACCAACTGCTATTTCAATTTTACTGCACCTAACATTCAGAATCTGTTTAATCACTGAACCTGGCAAATGGATATTGCCATTGTTGGATTCCTTACAAATTATGTGCCAAAAGGGAAGGATTTATTTCTTCAGACAACTATTGTAATGAAGAAGGGGACTATGGAGATTCAGATTCTGATCTATGTTAAAATCAAGAGTGAGAAAAAGAATCAGAATATCAAACTTTCAATGTCAAGCAATAGTGTAAGAGTTCTGAACATTTTTCTGAAGAATAAAAAAGGGCCACACCATAATATTTTATTTACTTAAACAGACTTTAGGAAAACAGATTCCCCATGACCACTGTGTTTGCCAGAATTCCATCATCAAAATATAGTTTGGCACCACATCCCCAGAAGCAAACATCTTCATCTGAATTCTATGGATCAGGTCTATACCTGCTTCTGGATAAGTAGATACATGCACAAGGTAAAAGAAATTAATTCTGTTGGCAATTTCCTGGTTTCCATCCTCTCTTCTGATAAAAGTCTCATTATTATATGAATTATCTAATATTTGTGCTCCCTTCTCATTTCCTGTGTAGCGGTCATCCTCCTTTTCACAGCTAAAAAGCTACAGCGGTGTTAAACTACAGGCAGTCCCCGGGTTACATGGATCCGACTTACATCGGATCCCTACTTACAAACGGGGTGAGGCAACCCTGCACTAGCTGCTTCCCCCCAGCAGACCAGGGAGACGCGAAGCTAGCGCCCCCCCAGCAGACCAGGGAGACGCGGAGTGGCTTTTCTCAGCAGACACCTCAGCTTGAGAATAAAGGACTGAGGGAAGTGAGGTGTAGGAGAATAAAACTGAGCTCTGGAGAAATGTTTGGCTAGAGTTTCCCCTACAATATGTACCAGTTCCAACTTACATACAAATTCAACTTAAGAACAAACCTACAGTCCCTATCTTGTACGTAACCCGGGGACTGCCTGTATTACTCTTCTCTATGCAGCATTTTCATGGGGATATGAGATGGGGTGAATAAACCCTGTATTACAATTGAAGGATTAAAGAACAGATTACCCCCACTCCAGCAATTCTTGCAAAGCATGCTCCAGATGGATGTGGAATTTAAGAGGAATGCCAGACATCTTGAAAGGAGGCTGCAAAGGCAGGGAGATGGAATCACTCTGGGATGGAGCTCTTGCAGAAGCCTCTCTTGGAGAGGAGGCATTTATTTGGTTGGCCCAGAAAGAAGGTGTAGTTAGTAGCTTTTTTCATTACCTTATTGCTACAGACTACAAAATTTGGACAGTAGAGTGAGTGGTAGGAAGTGGACCAAGAAGGTCAGCCCTAAGGCACTCCAGAGTGCCAGCCCTTCAATATCCCATGCAACGACCATGGACACAAACCCAGTGAAATGGGAGTAGTTGAGCTCCCCTGCCAATCTCTCTCCATGCTTAGGCCTTGTCTACACTATGTTGTTTTGTCAACAATAGTCAGGTTTCATCAACAAAACAGCAGAAGTGTACACATTAAAATGCTCTTTTTGCAGCAAAATATAATCACCTCGACATGCATAAAGCTTTTTACAGCATAGTTATAGAGACAAAGTTTAGTGTAAACATTGAGCTTGGTTAGGGCACTGTAAATGGCCTCAGGAGAGGTCTCACAATGCCCATCCTGACCACTCTGGTCAGCAGTTTGAATCCCACTTCCCTGCACCCTGGTAAACAGGCATCTGTCCCTCCACCTTTCAAGACCAGGGAATTTTAGAAATTCCACTTCCTGATTGCTTAGCATGGGCATCTCATATCACATCTTGCAGAAGACTGTGGCAGCTTGACGCAGCAAACACTCTTCCATTTGGAGCACACCTAAGTGGTTGGATCTGCTGGCTCTGTCGGGGAGGAGGTTGTGCAGTTCCAGCTGTTCTCCAGACATAGGAACTTTGACACCTACAGTCAGATTTCTTGCAGCATATTGGATAAAGGCTATGAATGGGATATGCACTAGTACTGTGCAAAGATAAGGACTTGAGGCCCACATATCAGAAGGCCAGGGAGGCAAACAGTCACTCTGGTGCTGCACCAAAGACTAGTATCTCTATAAGAAGCTGATTGCCATTCTCTGTGATAACCCCGCTTCCCTGTCTAGAGACCTTTGAATACTTCGCCCGGGCTCGAGACCCTAGACTCAACTTAAAGAATGAAGAAATGAATGAGGGAATAGAGTTGAAGGATAATATGGAGCACACAGCAGGGTTGTATGGTGGTATGGCAGGTCATGACCTCTTTTCAGTCTGGAGAGGTCTAGCCAGTCCCAGCAGTCTGTCTCTGGAGTCCATGATGCAGGAAAGGAGAGATCTGCTAAGTGATCTTTTTCAAGTTGATGCTGATAGGAAGTAGAGCTGCCCTTTGTTCTGTATATTCTAGAAGTGGGTGAAGGGATGAAAATGTACAAGACTAGCTTACCTAATCCTTTGCTGAAGGTTCCTTGGCAGAGATGCTTTGTTCCTTCTGCCATTGTTGGAAACTGTCCTGTGCCAAATTGTCAATCACTTGTGCAGGGAGCAAGGTGGTATATAAGCAAGGAGCATAGAGACCTGATCTTAACATGCATACATGCACCCTTGCTTACCCCCAGAACTGAGATATCTGCTTCAATAACCCTGTACCTATGGAAAATGTCTAAAATAGACAAGCAAGATAGAAAGGAGAGCAAGGAGTAAACTATAATGGACTATAAGCAAATGATAAATGTGATAGGGGGGCAAACAGATGATGAATTCCCTAATCATGCTCCATGCAGAATGCATGTGTACTTGCACCCCACCCCTTGCAGTTAATATAGAACTGCTTTCCATGCCCTCCCCAGACTCCTCCCTGGAATGTCTCAGTACCCTATTCATCAATCCCTTCTGGCAGTAGAGTGGAGTTACACACAGCTATGAGAACCTAGACTAGTGTTTCCTAAACTGTGTTCCAGGGCACAACGGTGTGCCACAAAGCAGTCAGAAGTGTGCCATGGAAAACAACAGAATTCAAAATGGCCGCCCTTAAAGGGGTGACTTTTTTTTCCCCTCAATTGTTAGGTCAGTCTTAAAACGTTTAAGAAACACTGACCTAGACTGCCCTGCACTCTTATCTCCCTTCCCGCCAAGCCTCTTCTGTGTGTTGTTAATTGATATTTAATACAAATAACTTTCTGGAAGAAAGGATATTTGTTTGTTGGACTTTCATGCAGCAAGGTAGAAAACTGAGGTAAAGGCCACTGCCCATGCTGTTGAATCATGAGTATGTTCCCAAATTAATATTAAATTCCCTCTCCCTTTCAACAAGTTTTCTTTTGTTAGGGTATGTCTACACTACCCTCCTAGTTCGAACTAGGAGGGTAATGTATGCATACCGCACTTGCTAATGAAGCCCGGGATTTGAATTTCCCGGGCTTCATTAGCATAAGCGGGGAGCCGCCATTTTTAAATCCCCGCTGCTTCGAACCCCGTGTAGCGCGGCTACACGGGGCTCGAACTAGGTAGTTCGGACTAGGGTGCCTATTCCGAACTACCGGTACACCTCGTTTCACGAGGAGTACCGGTAGTTCGGAATAGGACCCTAGTCCGAACTACCTAGTTCGAGCCCCGTGTAGCCGCGCTACACGGGGTTCGAAGCAGCGGGGATTTAAAAATGGCGGCTCCCCGCTTATGCTAATGAAGCCCGGGAAATTCAAATCCCGGGCTTCATTAGCAAGTGCGGTATGCATACATTACCCCGCTAGTTCGAACTAGCGGGGTAGTGTAGACATACCCCCATACAGAGAGAGTTAGTACTTGCTAGTGGGGAAACATTGTCTTTTTTATAGGCACCTGGAGTGATGATTCCATTTTCCCTGATTAGTGGGTGAGGGCTCTACATGGTTCTGTTATGTATAAAGGGGAACTCAGATACTGGACCTGGCTCTTGCTGTTGCTGACTACACCTGGTAAAAGGGATACACTATACAGGTAGGGTTGCCAGGTGTCTGGTTTTTGCCCGGATAGTCTGTTATTTCTGATCCCTGTCCGGTAAAAAAAACAGAAAATACCGGATATGTAAAATGCCTGGTATTTTCTGTTTCTCTCGGACGGAAGGCCGGTGGGGACATTCTTCTTTGCTCAACAACTTTGGCTCCTTGTTTTTTTTTTCTTTTTTTTCCTGCTGTGTTCAGGATTTTTTGTGAAGATATCTGGCAACCCTAATAAAAGGTTTAACATTCTACTTACAGTAACCCAAATAAAGCTGTGTGCCCACATACGCATTTGAATAGAGCAACAGCTCTAGTGCCAGATTCTACACTAACATGCATCCTTACTGGTTTCAAGAGCAATGGGAGCATAATTCAGCGTAAAACTTGATTCTTGTTTCTTCAGTAGTAAATGATGCAGAAAACTGTTTTATTAAACAAACTGAGGCAACACATGCACCCCTGTCCAGAGAGGGTGGGCAGGTAGGGACTGACTGAAGCTCAGGAAAGGCTAAATATTGTCAGGAGACAGAATAGATCCTTCAAGAAGAGCTCTTCCTCGCAAGAGACTGGGGTGAAGTTGGGGAAATCCAAAATCAAATCCTTCCTGAGGGTTAAGAAGTTTAGTTAATTTTTGTAAAACTAAATTAATTTAATTAAGTTTTGTAACGCTGACTGTGCAGAAGTACTGAAACACTTGGAGGAAAACTATCAGTGTCTGAGACCATGAAATAACAATACATAGCCTATTTATTTTGTTTTAAAAGCTGTAATTAACTTTTGTTTAATCACTGAGGAGGAAGTCAGCCTTGGGCAATAAAAGACCTGAGCTGAAACAAAACTCCCTTGGACTTCAGTGGGGCCAGGATTTCACCCCCAGTTTTCAGAGGTTTTGAATTAATTCCTACAGCCTCTGAGTCAGTCCCAAAGTTTTCAGAAGTTGCTACTAGTTTGGGGCATCTAAGCATTTGAATGCCCAAACTGAAACAGATAAGTCTGACTTTTATTGCTGCCGAGCAACTCCAGATGAAGCCAGTGGAAGCTCATGACCTTTCAAGAAGGTCTCAGACACCAGATAAAGGAAGCACCCAAAATCAGTGGCAGATTTTACAAATGCAAGCCTAAGTGACATGCCCAAGGTTACAAGAATTTTGTGGCGGAGCTAGGATAGGAACTTTGGAGTCCTGAATTCCAGCTCTGTGTTTAGTTCATAAACATAATTGCTCCCTATTTCATAGTACTCAGCTCTCACAAGAAAGCTTATTCTGATGACTTGGTCCAATTTCTAGACCAAATAGCCACAAACATATTGTAGATATTAATCTAAACTCTCAATTTCCACCCCATCTTCAGACACTTATTTTTTAAATGTTTTCTCATGACTAACTTTAAACTATACAACCTGCATTCCTCCAGGTTCCCCTTCCCTTCATGGTCTACATGCCACATTTGCACAGCTACATGTGAGCTGTTGCTAATCCTCCTGCCAGCCTGTTTATCTAGGTCATTTCATCAGAGATAGACAGCCCATAGCATAATTAAATATCAGTTTTATCAGGCTGCATTGCCAACATAAAACACACAGTAAATGATAGCACTAGTTATATACACATGCCAGGCATTGCTTCCTGCTAAGACTTGTTCATACTACAGAGGCAGTCCACTCATGTGCCTTTGGGAAAGGAAGACTCTATAGCTCAACAACAGTGACCCATCTCTCAAGACAAAATAAAAGATATGTGGATGCAGTGCAGCGCCTCGGTGAGAGGGAGGCTTGATGTAGGAAGGAAAGAAAAGGGATCTATCTAGTTTGCTGTAGGCAAGTCAGCCTGACCAAAGAAAAAAAAATGCTGGCCCCCTCTGAACCCACAACCAACCAAACAGATCCCACACAATCCCCAGAACACGGAGAATGTGTTAGAGATGGCAGTGAGGTTCCACAGGATGCAGAGAAGGATAAAAGGGCTCTAAATCATCACAGCTCCCTTTCTCCTCCCCAGCTCAGTTAGCTATTCTCATGTTTCTGTACCTCCCTTCCACCCCATGCCAGTGTCAGTGAATGCTAAAGATGTCAAACAGTCTGATCCCAATCAATAATCTTCCGAGAAACACTAGGTGGATGTACGTTCAGTGATCATAACTAATGCATATTTCAGGTAATAATAAAGTAATGTAAGTTTAGTTCAACATTTAATTAAAAGATCAGTGCAAGTCTAAAGTGTCCTTGTAAACTAAAATCTCCTTGCCCAGGCTATTATTAGCAATTCATAGGAGACAGCTGTTTTGGTGACAACTGTCAGCCAGGTGACAATAGTTTTTTTCCAGAAGCTGCTAGCTATACAGTATCTAACACATTATATTGAGTTTAGCTGGTTTCTGATGATTTTTAATAGCCTATTAACATTTACAAAGTCTACCAATCAGTCTAAAGCCCATACGATACTTTATAGAATGACAAACATCCTTATATACCTATGTAAACACACTGTAGAACAGGTTTAGCCACAGTACTCACTTTTGCCTGGTAATGAAGTCTGGGTTGATCCATGTCAGTTCGGGAGCACTTCCTGAACAAGAACATGAAAATCCAGCATTGGTAAGAGTTAAAAAAAAAAAACAGTAAATCCAGAGAAAGGAAAATACCTCCCCCCCACCCAAAACAAAAAAAAAATAAGATTCAGAAAAATCTCTAATGTTTACAGCACTGACTCCCAAGATATTCAGTCTGTCGGCTCTGAGCAATATAACTAGGTACTTGTACATTCTCAGCCCATTAGAGGAGGAGTCAGTGTTGCAACATTTATGTTCCTTGCTCCAGGCAAAACAGTGATTTTCTTCAGTGTGCAAAATGTCCGGAGCATGACAGTTTTACAAGGTTAGAGCGGTACTTTGGAGTGTAGGAAATCAGCAATTAATTTGTTTTTAAAATCTCTCTTATCTAAAAATTATGATGCCTGCTTGAAAGTATATAGTGAACTTTTCTTGAAGTATCTATCAACATTCTTTCAACATAAAATACTTCAAAAGTTCTTTCCATACCGAAATGTCAACTACTTATTTTAGAGTGAAATGAAACTGCACAAATCATTGCATTCATGAGACATTTGAAGAAAAATGAGATTCTTTCCCTTAAATTTTCAGAAATCCTATGAAAGTGAAAAAACCTTAGCTTACAGCTTTGCATTACTTGTGTAGAACTGTGTGAGAAATTTGTAATCATTTTTGCAAATTCTGACCCATCTTTTCATTTAGCCATATTTGCCATAACGTAACTGAAGATTTATTTGTGCCATTGTGTGTGACAGGGAAAGTTTGGATCTGCAAGTGAAACTTTTTAGCTAAAACTTATCATCATGAAAAGGGTAGAGTAAAAGTTCTGTAGATACTAAAGGCTAGATTCAGCCATTCATGGACATTATGACTCAGGTGATCTATTACAAAGCTTGAGTAACTTCAAATACCAAATAATTATATGAATACAGTGAGAAATCTATAGGCAAGTAATTTCAAGTAACATAAACAAATGTTGCAAGTCATGATCTACTCAGAAAGAGACTAAAGTCGTCATCAACTAAAAATATTCACAAGAAATAATTCAACAAGCTCTAACGGTGTATATGCAAAATTTCCTCCAGTGGCTGGCTCCCTATCTAGAAATCTGCAGTTAAGTGGCTTGATAGGTTGGGGATGAATCTCATGAGAATATGCATCATCTCAGGAACAAAAAATGGAACAGTTAAGGACAACATAACACAGGGGTGGGCAGAAATTTTTGGAAAGAGGCCAGTTAATGAATTTTGGTACTGGTTACGGGCTGGTTCCACCGCCTCACCGAGGAAGGGGAGGGTGTGGGGCAGAAGAGGTAGGGCCGGAGACTAGCTTCCCCCCAGAGTCCTCTGGGGTCAGAGGCTCTGAAGTAAAAACACAGCTAGGGGTTCGCGACTTCTGGCCCCGCTGCTACCTCATTGCCTGGCAGCCATCTGGGGTTGCTTTGGCTATTTAAAAAGCTTGCAGCTCCAACTCCTGCCAGGGTAGTACCATGACTGGGAATCATTAGCTATTTAAATAGGATCGTTCTGCCTGAGTCACCACCTGGAAATTTGGTGGCACAGGCAGCAGGATATAAATAGGAAGTAGCCTGATGCAGTCTGTGGGCTGGACCAATGAGTTAGGCAGGCTGGATTGAGCCTCTGGGATGCATTTTGCCTATCCCTAACGTAAAAGATACTGAATCAGCTTGAACTGGGCTGCAATCAGCTGCTTCTCTCTCCCAAATTTAGAGGACTAACCCCAGAAAAGCAAACAAAGGAGAGAAATTGTGTTCAAGGGAGAGAATTAGTTAGAACCAGGAAGGGGCATCTGGGGAAAGGGCTATTTTCGTCTTATATGGTAGGGCGTAATATAGTCATCTGTGGAGGGGAGTATATCTTTCTGGAATACCACACAATACAGTTCTATGGACATCTTGGCTGGGAACAAGACAAGCTCATATCCTCCTCACCTGAAGAGAATCTAGATGAAATCAATAACAATAAAGGACTACCCAGCTGACAAAATGATGAATTAATTGCTATTTATTTTTTACCAAGCCAGTGAGAACTTTAACATTAAAGAGGGCAGTGAAATATTCTACTTAACATAAGGAATGAAAGTGAATGAGAAACAACAGTATTCAGAATTTTTGCTACAGATCACCAGGATGAAGACATAATAAGATTAAAAAGTTAAGTTAACTTTCCAGATATCCAAAGCTTTAGGACATTGTATATATGAAGGATTTTAACCATGATGAAATTTGTTGCTTAATAAATCCAGCCAAACCTGCATCAGAAAGGATTCTGAGCTACCTACTTTATGATCCATAAATGTAGATAATACATTTGGATAATTGTTTTGTTAATAAAGGTGGTTAAGAACAGTAAAAAAAAAAAAAAAAAAAAAAAAAAAAAAGAAGCCTGGAATCAGTTATGACAAGCAGCTTAAATTCAACTACAGCGGGTGTTACATTTCAGGAGAGCATGATTTAGTAAATTAAGGTATTAAGTTCCCAATTGCCCTCTCCTTTGTTAGTGCGGGCACCGAGTAGACACCTGAAATCATGCATGTATTAGCCTCATGAGTTAGCAGTCCTAAAACAGTGGTCTATCAAAGATGACATGGAAGGGACCAACCCTGCAATATATTGAGCTCCTCCTGAGAGGTGCAGAGCACTTTCAACCATTGCTGACTTGAATGGGAGTTGTGTGTTCAGCAGTGCTCAGAACTGACCACATTCAGAATCTCTGGCAACATGAGGTGGATCAATTGGGAGAGTAACTGGAAGGAATCACTTTTATCCAGTCTCACTCTCACTGTTTTGTTGTTTAACTTTAAAGGATAGGGTACGTCTAGACTACAGCCCTGTGTCGCCAGAGAGATGTAAATTAGACATACCGACGTTGCAAATGAAGTGGGGACTTAAACCTCCTGTGTTTCATTTGAATAAAAATGGCTGCCACGTTTTGCTGAGTCAGCAGTTTGTTGGCAAAAAGCGGTTGTCAAGATGGGGATTGGGCAACAAAGAAAGCCTTTGTCGGCCGATCCTGTAAACCTTGTTTTACGAGGCATAAGGGATTGGCTGACAAAGGTTTTCTTTGCCGCCCGATCTCCATCTTGACAGCTGCTTTCTGCCAACAAACTGCTGACTTGGCAAAACGCGGCAGCCATTTTTATTCAAATGAAGCATGGGAAATTTAAATCCCTGCTTCATTTGCAATGTCGTTATGTCCAACTTACATCCCTCTCATAAGAGAGGGATGTAGTCTAGACATGCCCATAGTAAGCAGGACCTTTCGGGTTGAGAGACAGATGGATGAACCTTTCCTTATTGCCTCTGAGCTTAGTCCAGTTTGGTAGCTTAGTCTGCAAACTTAGACTAGTAGCACCATAAAGATTAACAAAACACGTAGATGGTATCATGAGCTTTTGTGGGCGCAACCCACTTCTTCAGATGACACTTATGAAGAAGTGGGTTGCGCCCACAAAAGCTCATGATACCATCTACGTGTTTTGTTAATCTTTATGGTGCTACTAGTCTATTTGTTGTTTTTTAAGTTTTTCCTGTTACAGACTAACTTGGCTACCCCTCTTAAGCTTCTGCAAACTGAGGCAGGACAGGAAGGGTACGTCTAGCCTACACGCTTCTTTCGAAAGAGATCGTCTAGACAGCCACAACTTTTTCAAAAAAGCAATCCGCTTTTTCGAAAGAGAGCGCCCAAACAATCTGGATGCTCTTTTTCAAAAACGACCTGTTTGTAGTCAAAAACATGTTTTCTAAAGAGCTCTTTCGAAAAAGGCATTCTTCCTTGTAAAATGAGGTTTACCACTGTCAAAAAAACCACCTCGTTCTTTCGATTTAATTTCGAAAGAACGCGGCACCAGTTTAGATGCAGATGAAGTTTTTTCAAAAAAGGCCACTTTAAAAAAGAAATAAAACACCTGTAGTCTAGACATAGCCCAAGTGAAATGGGTATTTGGGTAACAAAGGTGGGCCCAGAAAGCAAAGAGAAAAAGCATTTAACCCAATGAAAAGACTAATCCGGGGATGAAACCAAATGTTAGCAGTGCAAATTAAAATGTCCAAGAGGTTAGAATGAGGCAGCCAGTCAGTAAAGGGAAGCCTAACGAGTGCAGATAGAAAATGACTGTGCCTACTGGTGTGTGGTTGTGATGGTACAACCACAATGATCATACTCAGTCTGAAACCAGAATACTTGGTTGCCAGTAGAGACTGGTCTAGCCAAGAGCACTTTTTTCCATTAGTGGGCCTTGGTGTGACCATGGGAAGCCAAGATCTGTATAATGATACTTATGGTGGCCAACTTTCTAATTCCTGAGAATTGGATACCTGCTTCTTCCCCACAACCATACTCCCTGTTCCATCTTCCTCTCGCCCCCAGACCCTGACCACAGCTTGCTCCCCGCTTCCAGGAAGCTGGTGTGATTGAGCAAGTTGGAGAGGATTCATAATACTTCGAACAGCATGAGAAGTTTAAAATAAGTATTTGTTCTTTGCCTTTTGGAAAATTTTTCTTTCATACTTCTTACAACAAAAGACACTTCTTACAAGATCCCTTCTCACAACAAAATTCTCCAAAGAAAAATCTTGTGGAAAAAACCTCTAGCCTTAGGTGTGTTCATTAAATGTCACACCTGTTCTATAAATAGGCTTTCCTCACACACTTTCTTAGTGACTTTTATTTTTAATACAGAAAACTGATTGCAGACTCAAATGAAGCAAACCTAAGGAGCAGATTCACTGTGGCATTATGCAAATGCATGTTGACATCCAGTATGTATCTATTTGCATTTTGTCCTAATACTTAGGATTTGTCTATATTAGAAAACACCAACAGGATACAATTTGGAGAGCTGGCAACCTTTTCCAGTAATAATCATAACATCATCCAAGGATTATGGTTTTATACGTGAAACTACATACAAACACATATCTAAACATTTAATGCAAAGGATAATGCTGTTTTCAAGGACACAGTGGTTTCAACTCTGCCTCCAGGGAACTGAGGTAGACCCTTAAATTGTCCTCCAGATTTCACTGTCTGGCTATACAGCTCTAAAGGCAATGTTGCTGCCAGCACCAGCACAGAAGAAAGAGTGGCAATGTATCATGCACAGTCTATACTTTTAATATCTAACACAGTCAGGAAGTTGAGAGCCATAAGATATAGCATATATTTCGCTCCTCCATCTCCATTTCCAAATCAATTTTCTACCCACAGTCAAATCCAGCAGAACCTGGTGGTGACACTTCAGAGCTGAAGAGCTCAGCTCAGCCACTTATTCCCAAGTTAAACCTCTCCTCAGGACTTCCTATCATGGTGCCTAAGACTATGCCTAAGCTATCTTCATAACGCCCCTTATTTTTCAGCATTGTGTGAGAATTAACTTAGAAGCTCATGAAGGGCCTGATCCAATCCACATTTTGGTCAATGAAAAGATTCCCATTGATGCAATGGGAGATGGTTATGATGGAAAAGTGCTAGACTGACAGTACTCACTTATGTCATCTAGAAATCTATAACACAGGTAGAACACTGACAGCAGAACTTTTCCCAGACTGATCTACCAGTATTCTTCAACTCATTCTCAGAAGACCCATCTCTTTAAGAGGGCAGCTCAGTTCTCATGTCAATCACTATTTGGCCTCTTCTACTGAAACTGTATAGGAGGACATTAGGTAGTTAGTATTGTTCTGTACAGGGAAATGAACTAAAACCACAGTGATCATTTACAGTGTACCACCAGAGAACCATCAACTCGGAACAACCCTTGGTCACCATTTATGCAAGATGGATGAGAAGTGACAGACTATGGATAAAAACCTATATATTTCATTACCAAATTCCCCAACCATCCAACCACTTTGGAACACATTTCTTTCTCAAACAGTAGACAAAAATCATACAGGTTGCATTAGCAAATGTGTGTTCTCTTTGGATTTGCATAGTAAACAGTAGGAGAGCTCGAATGCAAAATTAAAAGGAATTTCCTGCTCCAATGGCTTTTGTTATATCAAACTATAACATATTAATTGTCTGTGTATGGTAAGATGCAATTTCTCTTTCTCTCAGAAATAAAAGAGCCATGTTTGTTTAATTTCACCAATTTATAATACAAAAGTGTCTTGATTTGGTCTGCGAGAACTGCACAGCAGAGTCACTTGGTTTTCTAATTAGGTCTGCATTATGAGAGATGCCTGCTAAATAAGAGTCCACACTCATTAAACCCCTAGCCTGGGAAGGTAAACACATAAGATGTTTGGGGTGACATCCATACTTTTTATATATATCCATAGGAATAAAGGGGAACAACACAGATTTTTTTAAAAAGCTTTTAATTTTTTGCCACAAGAACATTTTTCTAATACTAGCAGCCACAGCCAAAAACAGGTTTTGTGCAAATGAACATTAAAACTGTAATAAAATAGATATGATAGAGCAAAACTGTTAACAAAATTTCCTAATACATTACTCCATTTTTTTTAATTTAATAATTTCTCTCTCCTTCTATCCATTGATCCTGTGGGACGGACAGGCAAACTATTTTGTTGGCTGCAAAGAGTTCTCATAGCCACATCCTTGAAATAGATAAGGATTACAGTGAAGTACTGTACTGTAAGTACTTGGCTTGAAGTACTTTGTTCATGTCTCACCTACAATCTAAAATTCTTTAGTATTATCAAATATTGGCTGCTGTCATACCTAAGTCCATAGAATCATACTAGTATTCCATGAAGTTTCATGTAACGTAGTTAATATCATGAAAAGATGCTTTCTTTGCATTGCTCCCCATTTGTGACAGCATATAAATACAAGACAATAGTTATTTGGCACATATTTAGGTCTTAGAGAATAGTATTCTAAAGATAACATAGGGTACGTCTAGACTACATGCCTCTGTCGCCAGAGGCATGTAGATTAGGCTACCCGACAGAGTAAAATGAAGCGGCGATTTAAATAATCGCCGCTTCATTTAAATTTACATGGCTGCCGCGTTGAGCCGACAAACAGCTGATCAGCTGTTTGTCGGCTCAGCGCGATAGTCTGGATGCTCCCCTGCCGATATCAAAGGGAGTTGTCGACAACCCAGGTATGCCTCATCCCAGGAGGCATACCTGGGTTGTCGACAACTCCCTTTGATGTCGGCAGGGGAGCGTCCAGACTATCGCGCTGAGCCGACAAACAGCTGATCAGCTGTTTGTCGGCTCAACGCGGCAGCCATGTAAATTTAAATGAAGCGGCGATTATTTAAATCGCCGCTTCATTTTACTCTGTCGGGTAGCCTAATCTACATGCCTCTGGCGACAGAGGCATGTAGTCTAGACGTACCCATAGATCAGTTGTTTTCAAGCTGTTGTACTAGTGACCATTTTCACAAAGCAAACTTCTGAGTCAGACTTCCTTATAAATTAAAAATACTTTAAAATTCTAAAATTAAAATTATAATTTTTATAATATTAAAAATAATTTAACACTATTCTAAATGCTGGAGGCAAAGTCTGATTTGGGTGGTGGTTGATAGCTTATGATCTCTCATCTAATAATACTGCAACTCCCAGAGAGGGTTATTACTCCCAGTTTGAGAATTCATGCCATAGATACTCTTCTAACATAGGTATGCCTTATGTGTTTGTGTGCAAACTCTCTTGAATGTCCTATGTCCCTAAAGAAACTACCCTCTTCCCCCCTCTCCTCCTAGCTCTGCCTTGGGCTATGTCTAGACTGTAAGCTTCTTTCAGAAGAAGCTTTTCTGAAAGAGATCTTCTGGAAAATCTTATTTTGAAAGAGAGCGTCCACACAGAAAAAGTGCAATGAAAAAGTGATGTTCTTTATCAAAATATAGCGTCCACATTGATTGGACGCTATTTCACATTTAAGTTGTGATTAGTATGGATAGAGTGACGACCAGGCACCAGTGTTATTTCCTGGAGGCTTCTTCTTTCAAAAAACACCCTCTTCCACATCCACACATGCCTTTTTCCGAAAAAGCTTTTTTGGAAAAAGGTTTCTTCCTCGTAGAAAGTGGTTTACCGCTGTTGGAAAAACCCCTCTGTTCTTTCGACTTTCTGTCGAAAGAACTCAATGGCAGTGTGGATGCAAGAATGGTTTTTCTGGAAAATCGGTTGTTTTCACGGAAAAATGCTGCAGTTTAGACAAACCCTTAGAGAGATTCTCAAACGCTTTCATATGCCTGGAATGGATCTCATAGGGCCCAACTGATCTGGCTGCCAACAAGTGTAGGTAGAAATTACTGTCATTTTGTTTAGGGTCTCTAAACCTCACATAAGGATGGAGCATCTTTATGCAAAGCTCTAGAACCTGACACCATGCTACACTCTGCATTTGGCTTTTTGCTGTTCATGAAGCATCACAAAAGCACACTCTGCTGAACAGAATACTAATGCATTCAAGCTTCCTACTTATGATGATGTTTTGGAAGGCTGTTTTCTTCCTGGAACTAGATCAAGTTATTTTTGGCCTTAATGCAATGGACAAACTGTTCTCAGATCTTATTCTGTGCCCCTTACATTTTGCAGACTGATTATCAGACAGGACATCATTAGTTTAAATAGACTTTGCAAAGCACATTTTGTGAATAAGAATAAATACTTTGCACTTATATAACAATTTTCATCCATGACCCAAAAAGTGTTTTACAAACATTAACAACAACTGAAAATAGCACTGCAAATTGTTATGGACTATAGAGAGCATTCAACCACTACTGAAATATAGCCAACCTCCTTGGTGGAAAGCAACAGATGTTTAGTAGCGTGCAGTAAAACTAGAGCAACGCCACCATATCTAACCGAGATTTCAAGGAAAATTCAGGTAACTAGAATTGCATTACTGGTTGGAATTTGGCCAGGAAACTGAGAGTTACACTAGATCGTTATGGAAAATGTTATGGAATCTTTTATAACCAAGCAGTAGGGAGACTGATCTCATGTCTCATCCATTATTTCATTTTAATAGTACAGCACACATCTCACCATACAATGGTTCTAATTTAACTCAGTGAGAAGAAGGCAAACTTGTAATTGGCTAGCTCCACTTTTTGCAATGCTAGTTTTCTTTTGGAAGTCTCACATATGAGGACTGAGCCAGTTTAAATCCTGCTTAACTCATAAGATCTGATTAAATCATAGCACAAGGTGATACAAATATAGCATATAATCCATTCGGTATAGGTTAAGTAGGTATCACTGCTTGCTATAAAATCCCAGTGTTCAGAGGCCTATTTAAAACTCTTATACAATGTTGCAGGTTGACATATTTTGGGAGAAACTGAAAAGAACTGCACTAACACACTATCAAATATGTTTCAGTTGGCATAATTCACTGGCTAACTGCTGATTGATATATCATCTGTGGTGATATGAACATGAGGTAGCATACTCCTAAAGATATGTAATGGCTTAGCCTTCCCATTCAGATAAGTGACAGATCTGCCTAACTTCTCAGGCCTTGTGTTAATCTTTAATCTATAGCTAACGCTGTTATGAAGTCAGGTATTATACTCATAGACTTTAAAGTCAGAAGGGACCATTTTGATCATCTAGTCTGACCCCCTGCACAATGCAGGCCACAGAATCTCACCCACCCACTGCTAGAATAATCCTCTCACCTATATCTCAGATATTGAAGTCCTTGAAACAACGGTTCAAAGACCCCAAGATGCAGAGAATCCTCCTGCTAGTGACCCATGCCCCATGCTACAGAGGAAGGCGAAAAACCTCCAGGGCCTCTGCCAATCTACTTTGGAGGAAAATTCCTTCCTGACCCCAAATATGGCGATCAGCTGAACCCTGAGCATTTGGGCAAGACTCACGAGCCAGACATCCAGAAAAAAGTTCTCTATAGCAACTCCTATCTTCCCACCATTGGCCTATTTACCACTGATAGTGAAAGGTCAATTAATTGCCAAGATCATGTTACCTCATCAAACCATCCCCTTCATAAAACCATCTAGCTTAATCTTGAAGCCAGATAGATCTTTTGCCTCCACTACTTCCCTTGGAAGGCTGTTCCAGAACTTCACTCTTCTGATGGTTAGAAACCTTCGCCTAATCTCGAGTCTAAATTTCCTAATAGCCAGCTTATATCCATTTGTTCTTGTGTCCACATTGGTATTGAGCTTAAATAATTCCTCTCCCTCCCTGGTATTTATCCCTCTAATATATTTAAAGAGAGTAATCATATCTCCCCTCAGTCTTCTTTTGGTTAAGGTAAACAAGCCAAGTTCCTTGAGTCTCCTTTCATAAGACAGGTTTTCCATTCTTCGGATCATCCTAGTGGCCCTTCTTTGTACCTGTTCCAGTTTGAATTCATCCTTCTTAAACATGGGAGACAACAACTGCACACAGTATTCCAAATGAGGTCTCACCAATGCCTTGTATAACGGCACTAACACCTCCTTATCCCTACTGGAAATACCTCACCTAATGCATCCCAAGACAATATTAGCCTTTTTCACAGCCATGTCACATTGGCGGCTCATAGTCATCCTGTGAACAACCAGGACTCTGAGGTCCTTCTCCTCTTCCATTACTTCCAAATGATGTGCCCCCAGCTTATAACTAAAATTCTTGTTATTCATCCCTAAATGCATAACCTTACACTTCTCACTATTAAATTTCATCCTATTACTATTACTCCAATTTACAAGATCATCCAGATCTTCTTGTATGATTTCCCAATCTTTTTCTGAATTGGCAATACCTTCCAACTTTGTGTCATCCGCAAATTTTATTAGCACACTCCCACTTTTAGTGCCGAGTTCAGTAATAAAAAGATTAAATAATAATGGTCCCAGATCTGATCCCTGAGGAACTCCGCAAGTAACCTCTCTCCAGCCTGACAGTTCATCTTTCAGTATGACTCGCTGTAGTCTCCCCTTTAACCAGTTCCTTCTCCACCTCTCAATTTTCATATTGATCCCCATCTTTTCCAATTTAACCAATAATTCCCCATGTGGTACTGTATCAAATGCCTTACTGAAATCGAGGTAGATTAGATGCATTGCATTTCCTTTATCTAAAAAATCTGTTACTTTCTCAAAGAAGGAGATCAGGTTTGTTTGGCACGATCTACCTTTCGTAAAACCATGTTGTAATCTGTCCCAATTGCCATTAACTTCAATGTACCTAACTACTTTCTCCTTCAAATTTTTTTCCAAGACTTTGCATACTACAGATGTCACACTAACACGCCTGTAGTTACCCGGGTCACTTTTTTTGCCTTTCTTAAAAATAGGAACTATATTAGCAATTCTCCAGTCAAATGGTACAACCCCGGAGTTTAGAAATTCATTAAAAATGTTTGCTAATGGACTTACAATTTCATGTGCCAGTTCCTTTACTATTCTTGGATGAAGATTATCTGGGCCCCCTGATTTACTCCCATTAAGATGTTCGAGTTTGGCTTCTACCTCGGATTTGGTAATATCTACCTCCATACCCTTATTCCCATTTGTCATCCCTATGCTCTTCATTAGCCTCATTAAATACTGAAGCAAAGTATTTGTTTAGATATTGGGCCATGCCTGCCACAATGACAACACACCTGCATTTCTAAACAAGCCTGCATTTTGATACTGTCACATATGACCTTCTCCTAAGCAAACTTGGAAAATGTAGTCTTGTTGAACCTAGCATAAGGTATGTACACTACTGCTTGGAAAAACTGTATTTGAAGAATAGCTATAATTGATTCACTATTGAGCTGCAAGGGTGGAGGTTCCAAGGTATGCTTCTATTCAATATTTTCATAAATGATTGGGATAACCTAAAGAATACACTTATAAAGGGCACAATATCAAGGTAGAAGGGGCTGAAAGATCTTTGGAGGGCAGTATTAGAATTCAAAATTATTTTGACAACCTGAAGAAGTGGCCTGAAAAAACAGGAAAAATGTAAAATACTCCACTTAGGAAGAAATAGTCAACTGGACAAATACATATATGAAAAGACTATCTAGAAAGGAGCACTGCAGAAAAAAATCTGGAGGTTATAGTGCATCACAAACTAAAATGATTCAAAAACAACCCTCCCTCCATAATTCTGGGAAGGTTTAGCAGGAGAGTTGTAAGCAAGCCATGAGATATAATTAATTCTTTTTCCATACTAAGCACAGATACAGCCTCAGTTGGAGTACTATGCCGAGTTCTAGGCACCACAGTTTGAAAAAGATGAGGACAAACTGGAGAACATTCAGAAGAGAGTAGTATAAAAATGATTAGAGGTCTAGAAAATATAACCTATAAGGAAAAATTGAAAAAATTAGATTTATTTAGTTTAGAGAAGAAAAAACTGAGGTTTAAGACTTGTGTCCCAGGTACATAAATGGTTGTTACAAAAATGTTCTAAATTACTCTCCTCATTCATTCAGGAAAAGACAAGTAGTAATGAACTTAAATTGCAGCAAGTTATATTTAGGTTAGACATTAGGAAACACCTGTACTTCCTAACTCTAAGCATAGTTAGGTACTTGAAAGAAAGTAACTTAGAGCCTGCAGAATCTCCATCATTGGAGGTTTTAAAAATTGATGAGATAAACACCTGTCAGGGCTGGTCTAGATAATATTTAGTTCTGTGTCAGTACAGGTGACTGAAATAGATGTCCTATAAAGGCCCCTTCCAGTCCTATTTCTAAAATTAAATGTATCTAAAAGAATCTTAGGTTGTTGGTGAACAAGCTACAGAATAGAAATAGTGACAAAAGCCTTTCAAAGGGCTTTGTCTTAGGGTGTGTCTAGACTACAGGGTTTTGTCAACAAAAGTGGACTTTTGTCGACAAAACTATACTTGCGTCCACACTACCGCTGAGTTCTGTCGACATAACGTCGACAGAACTCAGCAGTTTTGTCGACGCTGGTAAACCTCATTTTACGAGGCAAAACGCCTTCTGTTGACAGAGTTTCTGTCGACAGAAGGTGTTATTGCATGTAAACTGTCCTTTGCGTCCACACTACCATGTCGACAAAGCAGCTTGCTTTGTCGACAGAACTCAATGTAGTCTAGACGCTCTTTGTCGACAGAAGTTTTGTCGACAGTATCTGTCGACAAAACTTCTGTCGACAGAAGCCTGTAGTCTAGACGTACCCTTAGTTATTTATAATGATTGATTGGTCCAATTGCTTTATTTAAATACACTTATACATATGTCCATTCAGTACTCTCAGCCTATATACAATCTTTATAAAAGGTACAAGCTAAAAATAGGTCATTTAATGTCTGACTTTTCGGATTTCTTCTCTCTATATAATCACCTTCCCATTTACTGGCATACAATATCATTTTTCTCTTTCACATTTTCCACCTCTAATTTCAATTTGGTAGTCTTAGAGCATAGCTTGAATTAGATAGGATAGTTCAAAATCAAGTTAAACCACTAGATGCAGAATTCACTGGTTGACATTCGGAGGCATGTATTATGCAGTTCACACAAGATAACCACAATGGTCTCTTCTGACTGGTATAGATGAAATTTCTATTAAATCTATGAGTCAGGTCTTCTGTAAACAAAGGTTATACATCTTCAGGCAGTTCTATCTTCTTCCTCATTTTTCATTTTCGGGGTTTCACAAGCCAAGAAAATAATCCTGTGTCATGCTACACGTTATATGTGTATGTTAAATGAAATCTTCAGCTGAGTGAATAATTCCTGATAATTTATATATAAAATCTCTATTTAGATATATCACAAATATAAACTCATAAAAGAACACCCATTCCAAATTCTAAAACTCTTTGCCATCATTTGAAAGTTCATCATTAATATCCAAAACATTAGCATATTTCCTACTACTCACACAAACTTGTAACCAGGCAAAAAAATGTATTACAATACAGGTTGACATGCTGTAATCTGGACTTCACTAGTACGTCAACACTCACGGTCCAGCATCATCGGGGTGACCCTGTGGGACAAGGAGCATTGCCAGACTATGGCAAGTGGAGTGCAGTGTCCTGGGCTGCAGTGAGGCTCCTGGAGAGAGCCTCTGGTGCCAGCGGGGCTGCCAGGTGAAGTGTGGAGCTCTGGGCACGGGAGCTCCTGAGGAAAACCCTTGGCAGCAGTGGAGCTGCTGGTAGGAGAGTGGAATTGCCCTTTGGCTGCAGCAGAGCCATGGGACAAAAGCAGAACCTGGGTGGCAGCAGAGCCACGGAAGGAGGGGAAGCAGAGCTCCCTCCATGGGGAGAGCAGAGCCCTAGGTGGCAGTGGGGAGTCCAGGAGGAAAAGTGGACACCCCGGTGCATTGACCTCCCCTGGTCCAGCAAATTCCCTAGTTTGGGACCAGTCAAGTCCTGAGAGTGCTGGATTAGGGATGTTCAACCTGTACAAGCCAAATATCAGAGCAGCAGTGTTATGTGCCCATGGAAAGATACCCTGCTTAAACTACTATATTCTGCTTCTGAATTGATTTAAGATCCATCTCTAAGAACAGTGCATTGCAGTACAGGTTGAACCTCTTTAGTATGACACCCTCAGGACCTGACCGGTGCTGAATCAGAGAATTTGCCAGACCACAAGAGATCAATATTGTCTAGCAGCATTACCAACACTTCTACTGCTTACTGGGCTTTTAGAAAACACTTTCTTAGTCTGGCAACACCCATGGTCCAGCATTATTGGGGTGACCCTGTGGGGGCAAGAAGCATTGGCAGACTATGGCAGGCAGAGTGCAGAGTCCTGGGCCGCAGTGAGGCTCCTGGGCAGAGCCTCTGGTGGCAGCAGGGCTCCAAGGTGGAGCTCTAGGCACGGGGCTGCTGGGGAGAACCCCAGCAGCAGCAGAGCTGCTGGGAAGAGCAAGGAATCCCCCCTCAGCGGCAGCAAAGCAAAAGCAGAGCCCTGAGTGATGGCTGGTCCTGGTGTTGCCAGACTAGGGAATTGTCTTCTATGAGCCCAATAAGCAATGGAAGTGTTGGTAATCCTGTTAGACAATACTGACTTCCTGGGGTGTGGCAAATTCTCTGATTCTGCACTCTAATTTGGGTAAATTAGAGCTAAATAACAGCATAGAACACTAAGAGCCAGCACTGGTGGCTGTAAACAATCTTTATGGGACTGTGGGATACTTGGTCACATCCATGGTAAGTGGATATCCGGCTAACTAAAATCATCCTAGACCATGGATGTTGCTTGATCAGAACTGGACTAGAGAGGTTCAAACTATAGTCAAATTTAGGTAATAAAGGCTAAGTGATAAACTCCATGCAGAAGGAAAGGATGCAATTCATTTCTAGATGCAAATGGAAAAGAAAGCAGTCTTGGTTATGGCTGCTATTTGATCCACTAGCTACCAGGATTCTAACTAGGCTCCAAGTTGCAAATTTTAGTAACAAAGATGTCAGTCAAGATGCCTCAGTCAAGCCAGCCAGTATAATACCAACCAAATCTTCCTGTTGCCTTCCCACACAACCATAGTTACTTCAATCTTACTCTTATTCAGAACATGTCTCAGGCAATTGTTCACATTCTTATCCCAGTAAGATCCTACTATTGGGAAAGGCACTTAGATGTGCTCTTTGGGCTGGATGAAACAGAGCTAAGTGTCATCAGAATATTGAAAACATTTCAGCCCATTTCATCTTGCTAATTATAGCTGCCTCACATACACATTAACTAATTGGTGACATTAAATCTCGCCACCAAAAAATCCTTCAGGGCATAAGTATACATCAAAACCAATTTCTGGATCTCTATCAAAGACAGGAATGAAGCAGGAAAAGTAGGCCCATCTACTCTTGGTGCCTAACCATGTCTCTCCAGCAGCAAGTCCTCTCCCCCCCCCCCATTCTAGTGCACCCCTAAACTGACTAAAGGGAAGGCTTTAAACCAGTTCCAGCTTCAGGTCCCCCAATCAAAACTAAACCATCTCAACTGGATCAAGCAGGTTCTAGATTGCCTCCAGGTGTTTTAATCAATATAACTCAGGATCTTGATTTGACTCCAGGTGTTGTAATTAACTTGGGATAGATTTTGTTTGGTTACCAGGGAAACAGGGATGTTTCTAACTGGAGCCAACATACCTTCTTTCTGTTACTTTCTTATAGCCATCTGGCTTGACACCATCACAGCTAATATTAAATGTATCATTACTAAGCATAAGATTTTGTCACAGTAATTTTTAGTAAGAGTCACAGACAGGCCACATATAATAAAAATTCATGGAAGCCCGTGACTTGTCTGTGACCTTTATTAAAATATGCCTGATAAACTGAGGAGCGAGAGGGAGTCCAGCACCCACCTCTGCTGCGGCTCACAACAGCAGGGAGCTGTGGGCCTCCACTGCCTCTGAAGGCTCAGATCGCTGGGGATTGGCCTCAGCAGCTGGAAGCTCCAGGCCTCTGCTGTAGCTCAGAGCTCCAGTGGCTTAGGGTTCCAAGCAGGTGCAAGGGAGCTGCAGGGCCCTGCAGTGGCTGGAAGCTCTGACAGAGACCCCCCCCCCCCACACACACACACATCAGAGCTCAATCCTGTACAATGCCTACACCAGATTTTTTTTAACTGAAACTGTTCTTGTACAATATTTCACTAATGAAGAAGTACTTTATTAGCTCCAGAATCTCTGCTTTGTTTTGTAATTTTTGTGTCTGCATACATACAAAAAACTGATACACGCAATAGCCCAGATTCTGCATTGCAATAGGATAGCCAATCATAATAGTGTCACTCTCACATAAAGAAGAAGTCTATAGCAGTGTAGCAGCTCCTACTATACCTGCTTTTCCTGCTCCAACACAGGAGCATAGATAGTATGGCTGGGGCTGGGGGAGGCAACAGGGAAACTAAGCTCTAGGAGAGAATAAACATTCAAATTAAAACTTCTGTATATACAGGCAGTCCCTGACTTATATCGGATCCGACTTACGAACGGGGCTTTCTCGCCCCGGAGCTCGCAGGCAGCGGGACCGCCCAGAGTGCAGCGGTCCCACCACCTCGACCTCCGGGGCGAGAAAAGCTGCTCAGAGGCGCGGGACTCCGCTGCCGCTGCGGCTTTGCTCCCGGTGTCCCTGGTCTGCTGGAGACGGTCCCCAGCAGACCAGAGGCACCAGGAGCAAAGCGGCAGTGGCAGCGAAGTCCCGCGCCTCTGAGGCTTTGCCAGAGCCGGGGAGGCGGAGGGGTTCCGCGCCTCTGAGGCTTTGCTGCGGCTTTGCTCCCGGTGTCCCTGGTCTCCAGCAGACTAGGGACACCTGGAGCAAAGCCGGGGAGGCGGAGGGGTCCCGCGCCTCTGAGGCTTTGCTCTGGCAAAGCCGGGGAGGCGCGGGACTCCGCCGGCGCTGCCGCTTTGCTCCCGGTGCCTCTGGTCTGCTGGGGACCGTCTCCAGCAGACCAGGGACACCTGGAGCAAATCCGGGGAGGCGGAGGGGTCCCATGCCTCTGAGGCTTTGCCAGAGCAAAGCCTCAGAGGCGCGGCACCCTGCCGCTGCGGCTTTGCTCCCCATGTCCCTGGTCTGCTGGGGGGGGGGGGCGCAGCTAGTGCCCCCCCCCCCCCCAGCAGACCAGGGAGATGTGGAGCAAAGCCCCGGGCCTGTGGTAGAGCAGGTGGGGCGCTGCCGATTGGTCCTGCAGCACCGCTCCTTGGCGCTACTGGACCAACCCAGCAGCACCCCAGCTGCTCTGCCCCAGGCGTCCCCAAGTCAGCCGCTGCTGAAACTGACCAGTGGCTGACTACAGGAAGATGCCTGGGATTCTTAAGTTGAATCTGTATGTAAGTCAGAACTGGCGTCCAGATTCAGCCGCTGTTGAAACTGATCAGTTTCAGCAGCGGCTGAATCTGGATGCCAGTTCCAACTTACATACAGATTCAACTTAAGAACAAACCTACAGTCCCTATCTTGTACATAACCCGGGGACTGCCTGTAGTACTGTCTGTCTGGGCATAAAAACAAATAAATCTATGTTGCAAGGCCCACCTCCTTACCCAGACTTTGTGGATTGGAGAAGTGCATTAAAGTCTGGTATTGATGGAGAAGGTAGGACAGAACTTATGTTTGAAATCTCTGATGAATTTCTAAACTTCTTCTGTTGGGTAAAGTGTTGGTTCCAGCTTGTGAAATACCTCCTTTCCCACTGCACCCCATACACATTACCTGTTAACCTCTACTAAATGCTTGGATGGGTACATTTATGCTCTTACTGGTGCCCTTAAATACCTCTAGGGTTGCCAGATAGTTTCACAAAAAATACCGAACAAGGCAGGGGGAAAAAAAAAAGGCCCTGAGCTTTTAAATCCCCCCGCCCCCACCAGACATGGCAGGGGAAGAATGTCCCAAGCAGCCTTTTGTCCAAGAAAAACAGAAAATACTGGACATTTTACATGTCCAGTATTTTCTGAGTATTTTTACCTGACAGAAGCCGCAAATATCGGATTGTCGGGGCCAATAACGGACACCTGGCAAACCTAAATACCTCCCCCGTACCCTGCCAACTGCATCACTATTATTTATATAGCAAATAAATATATATCTTTTTTACATTCCATACATGGCATTCCACAACTATATCTTAATATCTACATCCATTTAATTAAGATTATAGAATTTAATAAATCACCTATATTTTTAATAATATGCTTTTAATACTTCTAATGCACAACGAGGACAATATGATCGATATGTGTGGTACCTAACAATCTGCAACAGGAAATATTATTAGAAAATTGGAAAGGATGATGGACTTGTGAGACTACGTCCATCTTCAAATTGAAGCTAGACAAATTCATACTGGAAACAGGGTATAACATTTTTAACAATGAGAGTAATTAACCATGGGAACACTTTATCAAGGTTGTGGTTGATTCTTTATCAATGACAATTTTAAAATCAGGATTAGATGTTTTTCTAAAAGCTGTGCTCCAATTCAAATAAATTTTTGGGGACGTTCTCTAGCTAAATTTCGGGGATGATCATTTTTGGGGATGATCACAGTGATCCCTTCTGGCCGTGGAATCTACAAATCTTGGCCTACACAAGACTGAACCAAAATCATCAGAGTTAAATAAGTGAGGTTTCTACATTAAATCTAAAGAGTCATGCTCAGCAACAAAAACCTGTACCAGACTCACGTTGTCTGTGGATCAAGCACAGAGAGGGGAGCACTCAGACCAGTGGGTTATATTTGCATAGAATTTTTCAGAAGAAAAAAGAAAAATTGACATTCAAGCCAAATTAACTATATGTAGATTAGAAGCAATCCAACAAACTGAACTTGGAATAGAGGCAGACTAAAACTGTTATGTCTTGGTTTTCTGCAGTTCTGATTCTGTGTACTGATGTTTTAAAATTCTAAGAATTCTTCCCCTCTGCAAAGACAGCTCTTTTGGTTCTGTTATTTTTTTCTTTAATCGAAAATAACTGATTCTACATTGTTTTGCTCTTTGTGTATGGTAACAATGAAAACTAAATGGTCTTGTCCTTGGAAAAAATGATAAAATAACTAAAATGCCATTAAAATACCAAACCAAAAGCAATGAGGGATTATTCATGAATCATTTTCTGACCATTAGAAACAAGTTGAGAGAAGCAATTAATACACTATATGTCTAAACAATAACACTGCCAAATGGAATTCAATTAGAAAAATGAAGACCTAGCAAAGCTAAATAACAGAAAATATGGCACATGGAAAATAGAATACCAAAGAAACAAAAACAATGACTTCAATCAAGTGCTCAAAGTATTGATACAACCCCACTAGAGTATAGTAAACTTCAAAGAAATATGCACAAAGGAACTAAGTCCATGTCTAAACTTTTTTAGTTTGGCATAGCTAGGACACTCAAGGGTGTGAAAACTAGGGATGTTAAATATCGGTTCATTAAATAGTTGAGTAACCTCATGAATTCTTATCCGTTAGTCAACTATTCTATAGTCCCTGGAGGTGGGGCCAGCAACAGCATGGGGTACCAGGCAGGAGCTAGTCTGCAAGGGGAGCCAGTTTACAAACCAGCTCCTCTTGCAGAGTGGCTGCTTGTCATTCTGTGCTGCTGTCTCTGATAAAGAGGCAGCAGTGGGGGTGGCAGTCGCCCCTATCTGTAGGTGGGATCTAAGCTCCCGGACCCCACGCAAACTGGAACTGAGCTGGACTGCCTGCCCTCCTGGCTCCTAATACACTTTAAATCCAGAGCCACAGCAGGGGTAGGTCCTGGATCTGGCATGAGCCAGAAGTGAGCCAGGGTGCCTGTTGGGGAAGGGGAGGGAAATGTGTGTGACTATTCTATAGCATTGACCTATAAGCTTTTGCTTATTGGTTAATTGACTACAGGAAACCTCCAACATGCGACTGCCCGAGTTCCGACCCCCCACACTTACAACCATTTTTGTAAGTGCGGAAGGGGCCAGAAATTCCTGACTTATGTCCGTGGCCCGCATTTACAACAGTGTACAGCGCCTATCGTAAATAAGGGTTTGAGTTATGACGCCCCCGACTTGTAACGCTTCCCCGGGAACCAATCGTGTCGCAAGTTGGGGGCCGCCTATACACTATTATATCCCTAGTGAAAACCCCTGATCACCACAGCTACCCTGCTAAGTTCACTTGTGATTATTTTTTACTTGCATACTGCAGATGTAAACAAAGAAAATAGGTTCTGAAAATCTGTCCCTATATATCAAATGCATAGGGACTATGTGCTGTAGCTATCATTTTTCTTGTTTGTAGTTCTTAGGGTTTGGGTATTAAACCTTATATTGTGACTTTATCTAGTTGTAATTCCTTATGTAAATAATTATCCAGAGAAGATTTTTTTTTGTATTCCCAGCAGGCAATTTGCTGCTGATTTGAGAATTTGCTGTCAAATTAGACTGTGAAATCTGTTGAGGAAAGCTGTATTGCTCAAGAGATTTAAATAGAGATGGGGGAAAATGTACACTTGTGCTCACTTGCACACTGTAGGGAATAATTTTTCCACTAGCAGGAGACTTAAAAGGTCTTCCCCTCTCTAATTGGTGTGCTTGTATATTGTTTCAATTGCTACTGGGATGTGGAAGCTATGACAGAATTATTGTTCAAGGCTGGATTCCTTTCTATAAACTCTGGTCTGTATTTTTTTTTATCATGTAGAACTAGCTGTTCATTTTCTCTTTTTCAGCCCATTTTAAATGGATTCTATGGTGCTCTGGAAACTCCTTATTTACTGCTGTTATTCATGTATACAGATGTGTTGTACACCTGAGAGAGCAGGCAGAACAGTCCCAGTCCCTGGGAATTTCCCATCTAGAGTTTAGACACATCAGGTGAAGACCAATATAGACCAGTGAGGGAGGTGGTTTGCATAACATGTGCAGACTCAGCTCATGTGCATATTGGAGTAGGTGAGCAATTAGGTGAACAAGTGCTTGCACTGGCTACACGTTAGGTTCAGTTTTCAGCAGAAGTGTCAAATGTCTGCAGCTTTTATCAGTTTATCTGCCTATGATGCTATTTGACACAAAGGGTTATTGATGAAATGATCCAACCTGCTTTAATGCAACGAGATGTTTCAACTCATTAGGTCAATGCTTTTGGCAGGAGATTCCTTGTCCATTTTAGAAGCCAGGTTAGCAAAAAGCATAGTTGGCACAATGGCCTTCCAGAGGAATTAGTACTAGCACTACCCCTTTTTAACATACAAACAAGGTGCCTGAAATGATATGCTGCAAGTTAATTTATACAGATGACATGGCACTAATGACACCTCCAAAACACTCAAGGAAACAGAAGACCACCTTCATGATCATCTAAAAATGGAACCCACTTTCAGTACTGGTGGCTCAAACCCAATCCATCAAAACAGTGGGGTTGTCAGCTTTCCATTTTCACAACTCTGAAGCTAAGTGAAGGCTGAACATAAACTACTGTGGCAAAGAAGATCACCCACAATCCTAACACCCACTACAAGGAAGTCAGTTATTCTCAATCACAGCCTTAACGATCAACGTTTTCTGAAGCAGGTGAGTTGAATCAATATCATCCAAAAGACAGCATGTTCTAACTGGGATTGTGATGCTTGGACACTGAACGTCAACACTTCAGGTTATTCCATGGCCTAATACTGCACACTTGATTGTAGAAGAAGCTCATAAATGGACCTCATGAATAGCCAACTAAATGCTATTGTAACACATGAGCTAAAAGCCAGCTGGCTCTCAGCTAAAGCTATAGAGCATTATTTGCTCTGTAAGTGGTCTCAGAATCACTATATGGGACAGTATACCACACCCATAAGGTGTGTGGATTACACTATTATGAGATTTGTAATTGGCATCATGAAGTCCATGCTGCTGCCTTGGTTTCTAGGTCTCAGAAACAGGCTTCCTTTAATCATTGGGCGAGAGAAGGTTGTGTTGCATGCGTAAAACAAAGTTCTCATAAACCAAAAGCTTCCCCATGACAGCCTAGTTCTCTCAACTCACACTTGTCTTATGTTCTATTGACCATTCTGCAGGCTGCTGGAGAAGCTCTTATGTCATCAAACTTCAGTCCAGAAGATGCTTGACTGATGCAATGATCAGGCTCTGACAAACAACAAGTACAAGGCAAGAGACTTTAAAATACCCTGCCACTAAAGGCTTTTGTTTAAAAAATTCCCCAAGGTCACAGATTTCCTGGTCTTGGATTGATATCGCTGCCATGAACCAAATGCAAAATCCCCTTTGAGAACTCAGTAAGGCACATTTGGGAATTTCTTCCGGTGGGGTTTACTCAAGCTCTTTAACCCTCCCTCTGGAGAGAGATTTTAAAAAACACCTGTCATTTTTCTTAATACCTGGCTTTGCAGTTCTAGATATGTGCACAGAGAACCTCCCACCTTCTAGGACACAGTAATCTGGTCATAGTCTTAAAAAGGTGATTTTTATTAAGAAAATAAAGAAAACATACTTGGTGAACATAAGTTGGTTGCTAGGTGTTACACAGCAAGGCAAAAAAGAAAGATTAAAACACAGAGGATTGTTTCAACGAAAGAGTTAAAATGGAATCTTTAATGAGTCTCTTTTATTATTTTACAATTACTCCAGCAGACGCTGGAATTTCTTATGGCTGTAGTGTGCTCTGGGCCAAGAGCTGAAATCACTAGATTTGACCCATAGCCAAATCTACCATAAGCAGAAGCAGCAAGCAGATGGTAACTGAGAACTAACAGGTTGGTGGTGGAGAGATACGATGAGTGGCCAGCAGAGCGGCGGCAGCACAATGAGCAGCCAGCAGGGCAGTGATGGAAAGGCGTAATGAGAGCCAACAGTGTGATGGCAGAGAGGTTAGATGAAAGGCCAGCAGGGTGGTGGCAGAGAGCAGGTGGATGGCGAGTGACCAGCAGCATGAGTAAGATGCCTCTTTACCTCCCCTCTTTTCCACCAGAATGGGAGGTAAACTCTGCGGATGCACCTCTGAACTCTAGATCTGCCATGACCAAGGGCATTAACTGTGAGTGGGTTGCAGAGAAGGGTTGGGCATTTGAAGAGGACATTTACATTGCTGGACTTGAAAACCTGAGAGGGAAAGGACACTGCTCGACCTACTTGGCGGTGGGACTTTTACTCGTGGGTTTGGTTATGAACTCTGTTTGTGGTGTTTTTCCAAATTAATACCAATTTACTTCCCTCCCTTTTTAATAAAAGTTTATTTTTTACACTCAGTCTCTGTGCTTGCGAGTGGAGAAGAACTGCCTCTCAGAGGTGCCCAGGGGTGTTGTGTGAATTTCCCAGGTTTCAGGGTGGGGGCTCGAGCCAGTTCTGTTTGGATGCATAGAGAGGAACCCCTAGTTGTTGAACCTGGCCCTGGCTGACTCTGATTCTACCTAGCAGAAAGGGTTACACTTACAATTAATGAACACTTTTAAATATCTCTGATTTTGGAAGTCCAACAGTACGTCTACATAGCAAAATAACTAGCGTTATTTCAAAATAACTTAGTCCATGTCTACACAGCAGGCAGTTATTTTGAAATAATGTCAAAATACTGTCAAGCTGGAGGACTTCTTGCTCCAACTCCAGTTACCCTCATTGTACGAGGAGTAAGGGAAGTCAGAGGAATTTCAAAATAAGTGCTGTGCAGATGCTCCCAATTTCGAAATGAGCTATTTCAAAATCAGCTACACAATTGACGTAGCTCAATTTGTGTAGCTCATTTCAAGTTAAGCCCTACCACATAGACACATCCCTACTTGAAGCCTTTTAGGGTCTAATTTGCAGAAAGTCTGAGAGCCTACAACTCCCACTGACTCAGCTCCTCTGAAAAAATCAGCCCTGTTATAGTGAGGTAAACGCTATAAGATTAGAGTATGTTTGAATATTTGGGCTGATCTTTGCCAATCTGTAAATTCACGTAGGCTGTGTCTACACTGCACCCCTTTCCGGAAAAAGGATGCAGATTAGACACTTCGGAATAGCAAAATCCGCGGGGGATTTAAATATCCCCCATGGTATTTGCATTAACATGGCTGCCGCTTTTTTCCGGCTTGGGGATAAGCCGGAGAAAAGTGCCAGTCTAGACGTGATTCTCTGGAAAATAAGCCCTAGTAGGAATAAAAGATCCTCCGGAAAAGGCCTTATTTTCCGGAGAATCACGTCTAGACTGGCACTTTTCTCCGGCTTATCCCCAAGCTGGAAAAAAGCGGCAGCCATGTTAATGCAAATACCACGGGAGATATTTAAATCCCCCGTGGATTTTGCTATTCCGAAGTGTCTAATCTGCATCCCTTTTCTGGAAAAGGGGTGCAGTGTAGACACAGCCGTAATGTTTAGAGTGGGGTGGGGAACCTTTTTTTGGGTCAGGGACTGCTGACCCACAGAAAAATTAGTGAGAAGCAAAACAAAAACAAAAAACTCAAAACTCAAACAAACCTGAGGACACACTCCTTACATTCCCATCACACACTAGAGCCTCAAGAGCTAGATCCAGGCAAGCTGAGGGGGCTGCATTCAGCCCCCGAGCCTGAGGTTCTCCACCCCCTGTTTATAGCTTGTAAGTTACAAGGTTTAATTAATTTTAAGTTATGAGTTTAGGTTTAAGTTAGGAGGTTTAATGCCACTAAGTGGTTACAGTTATTTGGATAAAGATGTAAAAAAGGGCAAAGGATTATTTAGTTGAGCATCTATCATTGCCTAACACTGCTTTGTTAGTGCTCTGACAGAATAGCATCATAAGAAGCAGTAAAGTTAAGAAGGAAAGTCTACTATAATCCTGGATAACCATTCCATTGTAGCGAAACAACTGGGTTTATGGCAGTAGCATGTTTTTCTCTTTCGTTTTTCTTCATGTACAGCAATGGTTCAGAATAATGTCAGATTTTGGAAGTGAAGGCTTTATAGTATAAGTTCCTCCTCCTCAAGGTAAAGTTCGCTTTGGCCATGTTTTCAGGGCTAGCTGCTCCTCCATCCTCTTCCAAGTCTGAGTGAACCCACATAGGGGTCAGGATTCGTGTCTTTCTTTCCTGAGATGGAACTCTATAAGTTTTCCACTTAGATCAGGGTTTATCTGCGGTAACCCTGTATATCTAGGGACTGTTGGTCACAGACTCCTGGACAGCCTTCTTAAACTTAAAGAACAGTAGGAAATAAGTGCAAGAGATTTTAAAACAAAATTCTACATACATATTTGTCTTACCTAACATCCTGCTGACACAAGTACTTGCTTGGGTGGCTGCAAGTGCTCGAGCCAATAACTACCATCCCTCTGGACAGAGTCCCTATACAGCCAGAGTGCCTTGATTCTTGTCGGTTCTTGGGCTTTTGACTGATTGTCAAAAATTAGGTTGACATGTTTTGCAGGAGCTCAACTATATGCTGAGAAGTGGCTTACTGTGAGCTCTTGTTCCTTTCTGCTGATTTTCCTTACAGACCTCTATGAAACTAATCCAAAATATTAATACAGAAAACAACTCAAAGATTAGGTCAATAGGATGTATTCACAAGTTGCAGAACAGCTCCACACCCATCACACATTCTAGTCTCCATTCTCTTTTTACTCCAGCAGCTGCCAACAATATCACAAGGAACTAGGATGAAAAATTTCCACTGGGGATATGGACAGTCCAAGTCATAAGATCAGTCAGGGGATGATTCTCTGATGTTAGGAAGTTGGCTTTGAAGAGGAATCTCCTACTACATAGTTTCATTGACCCAATTCTACTTTAGATTTTCATGCATGCTACTGGTAAAGCCAGTTCATTCATTTAAATGTCATCTCATTCTAAATGAGTGTTATTGCTTCTCCTGCCCCCTTTTTTCGTTAATGAGCTGGAATGGTTCCTGGAGGCCTCCTCATTAGTTACAGTTTGCTATGTAGTGAAGCTGGGAACTCTCGCTACTAGTTCATGTTATGTATTGCATACTTTTAATTTTATATACAAAGGCCTAGATTACACCATCTGTCTCTTTGATAACAAGAGAATGTAAAAACAGTAGCTGTTTGGTAAGGGTACATTAAACAGAAGCTTTTATGTGATTCCTTGTGTGCTACTATACACTTCCACAGCTTGTGGCAACCAATGCTTAACATGCAAAGTCCTTATTTCAGCAGACACTTAAAAGCAGATAATCCTTTTGCCATCTTAACCCTATGATAGCACTGTAGTTGACAGCAGAGCTATTGTGATGCCCAGATAAGAGAACTACTTGTTTGTGCTTCTGCCTTTCTGAAAACATCGTTCTGCAAGGGCATTAAAGTATTCCCTAGATTCAGACTGTTAACCCTGAGGACAGCAGTGCTAAGGTACAGTACCCGGTATCCCTAAATGCTAGACTTTGCAAAATATAAAATGATGCCCTCTGAACATTCTAATTGCTGCCTTTGGTAATATGGGAGAGGAAGCTCCCAAACTAAGGCAATAGCAAAATCAATTACTGAATAAGCAGAAAATATAGAGAAATGATTAAAAAATAACCCCTACCCTCCAAGGTTTAGAGATGATTGAGAATCCTGTTTCATTGGCATAGTCGGAAACAGAAGGAAGTAGCTTTCCCTTCTTTACCTATAGCATTGACCAATCCAGGATTCTCGCTAGTGCACAGAAAAATGTTTGAGAGATCTCAAAAAAATTACAAGCAAGTGACCTTTCACCTGAAAAAAAAACATGTAAAGAATTCACATAATACAACTCTCTAGGAAGTGCAACAACATGGTCCAAAGAGTATCCTCATTCAAAGCTCCCCAGTGGCCCTTGTTTTAAAGTTAAGCAGCAGAGCAGAGGTGCCCAATTACCTCTTTTTTTAGTCCTAGGCACAGGAATTAAGCGTTTTTGCCTTGGAGTGTTAAATTAGAACTACAGAGAACAAGGAATTCATTTGCTAGCCAGGAAGCAACATAATTGGAATGCTTTACTCCCTGGGCAGGTTATGTGCGACGCTTAGTAGGTGACTTGGTTGATTCTAATTTTGCCACTGCTGCCTTAAGGGAGCAAAATTGTTTAAGAGCTACATCAGTTGTCCTGGTTTGGCTAAGAAGTTAGAAACCATGAGACTCACACCTGGAATACAATATCTGAAGAGAACAGACAATTCACTGCACAATATTTAATCATATGCTTCTTTCTGAAGTTGCCTTGATTTCTACCATTAACCTCTAGATAACTTAGTGAACTTTCTTCTTTGACACACTGGAATATGTACACCGCCAGAACTCTGCCAGAAAAATGTTACATGTTAATTATTATATAAATCTCTAATTCAGAATAATTGTAGCCATGTCAGTCCCAGATATTAAAGAGACAAGGTGAATGTGTCAACTCAAAGCCTCACCAGATCCGCCAGAACAAATACAAAACCTGCATTTTGATATGGGAAACTGCCTATATTAATTTTGTGTAAACAGTTGAGGTTGGAGCATGATAAGTCAGTGGAAATCCAATTGGACACTGTTCAGTGGGAGATACCCCCAGCTATTCATCCATTTATTAGTAGATAATTGCAATCTTTCGTAATAGGAGACTACAGAAGAATCCTTTCACAAGCTAACAAAACACAGCAACTAGAAAAAAGGAATTTAGGACACAATTAATATCATCTGTTTATTAAGAGCAAACATAAAAGCTAAAGTTGCATGCAGACATGACAGTCCAATGCTAAAATACATAAATTCTACTCACATTAATTTTATATAATCATGCTTTGAACAAAAAGCTGTTCTTTGCATTTTCAAATTAAAATTAATAGATTATGCAAAAGCTTGACCCATAAACATTTAATTGTTTTTCATTTTCCTTAAACTTGGCATAATGCAAACCTGTTGTTACCGGTTTCAAGGGGCCATCCTCTATTTATTACATAGTAATAAATACAGAGGATTTGCTAAGCAAAGAAGCACTGTTGAGGAAAATTTTAATGGAAAATTATCATTGCTTTTCAATATCTCATTTTTGACGGGTAGGAAAATAGGACAAATTCAGTATAAACTGGTATAACAGACAGTAGTATAAATACCTGCAATCACTTTGGCCTAGGTTCACAAAGTCACCTGGGCAAACTTTTAGATGTGTAGAAAAAAATATCACAGGAATATTCACAATATGATTCACTAAATCTGAGTTAGGTGCCTAGGCTCCCTATAAAATGATGAAGCTTCAGGGGGTGGCTGAGTTAGTCTGTACAGAAAGAAACCAACAAAAAACTGCAAATTCAATTCACATGCTAATGAACGTGGTTCTTTTGAAAAAAAAAAACTTTTTTGAAAGAATCCTTATTCCTGGAACAATGAGGATTACAGGGTTCTTTCGAAAAAAGAGGTTTTTTCCCCCGAAAGAACTGCATCTCGACTGCTTTTTTTTAAATAACCTTTTTCGAAAAGCGATCGGATGCGATTATGCAAATGAAGCATAGATTTGTAAATCTGCACTTCATTTGCATTTTCGATTTCCTTCATTTACATTCCTCTTTTGAACAAGGAATGTAGTCTAGACGCACCCTAAGTGTCCATAGCTATGGAGCCTAGTGGCTCCCATTGGCTTAGGTTTGTCATTTCCAGCCAAGGAGAGCTGTGGGAAGCAGCATGGCTCAGGAATGTTTTGAGCCCCTCAAACGAGTTAAAGGGCTGAATGGTGAATCTCTCTGGGGCATTGGCAGGAGATAGATACCTAAAAAGATACAGCAGAATGCATTATCCAAGGCAGAAACATGAGAGCCAGCAGAACTTTTTGTTGCAAAAATGTAGATGTTGAATAGGTTTAGGAGCATTTAGGATAAGTTTATGGTTCAGCAGGAGTTTTGTGAATTGCAGTGGTGTTGGAACTCGGCTTAAGTATCTTGTCCTGGGGCAGGTTCTCTTTCCCCCCTCCCGGGTCTATGGCCAGCCAGTGCGTCCTTTACTCCCAGTGGGGGCCTGCTCCCAACACCAGGGCCTGATGGGCAGCTCAACCTAAAGCGGTCACTCAGAAAGGCTTGCTGGCCCTTTATGGGAGGGCCCACCAGCCCACTTGCCAAAGTCCATAAAACAAGTCAATAGCTGGACCTTTAAGGCAGGGCCTGCAGGCCAGTGGCAGCAAGTCACAGGACAGGGCTACCCCCGTCCCCGGTAGGGGGACCCAGGCCCACCCTACTCCACCGGGTCCCGGCCCGGGGCCATGCGAGTGGTAGGCGGACTCACCACTCCCTCGGCAGGGAATCCATCCACCGGGGTGGGAGAGGCAGGTCCTGTCCCCACTCTGGGCCACTTCCTACAGGATCCTGTGAGATAGCATCCCATGAGCTTGCTGGGTCCATGCCTTCCCAGGGGGCCGCTTCTCCCTCATAGGCTGCAGGGGGGGAACGTCCCAACTGGTGTTCGGGTCATTGCCATCCGCCCTCTGATCAGCTGGCTGATGCTGGTCTGGAGCTCCTTGCAGAGGACCTTCTTCCCTGGCAGTCAGCCCAGACTGAGCTTTCCTCCAGGCCTTTATACCTGGGATGCAGTTTGAGCATGTGTAGCAGTGTCGTGGGGGAAGGGGTTTTTCAGCCAGGTGGGCCTGCTAGTGCGGGGGGGCGGGGGGAGACACTCCTCATCCCAGGCCAGATGGGCCTGATTAGGCTCATCCTTCCCAGTGTGGGGCTGACACATCCCGTCCCACTGGCATGAATTTCTGGAACTGCTTAAAACGGAATACTATTCCGTTTTCAGTTTTTCCGGAAAAGGAGCATCTACATTGGCAGGCTGCTTTTCCGGAAAAGCCCTTTTTCCGGAAAAGTGTCTGTGGCCAATGTAGATGCGCTTTTCCGGAAAAGACTACTGGGCTGTCTACACTGGCCCTTTTCTGGAACAGTGTTCTGGAATAAGGACTTATGCCCAAGCGGGAGCAGAATAGTTTTTCCGGAATAGCGGCTGATTTTGTACAGTAGAGCGTTGTTGCTTTTCCAGAAATTCAAGGGCCAGTGTAGACAGCTCGCAGCTTATTCCGGAAAAGTGGCTGATTTTCCGGAATAAGTGGCCCAGTGTAGACACAGCCTTGCTGTGTAGGCACGCTATTTCAAAATATGCTATTTCAGAGTTTCTGAAATACAATATATGGAAATATGAGCTTTTAAAACCAGTTACCCAGATATCAGGTGAAACGAGATAGGGATAAATGACAAGCATTTTCCTTTCCACATCCTCGTGGTTTTTAACAGGGAATTTTAGAAGTGGTTTTAACCATGACCTACAGGAAAAGGAGAGAGGCCTAAAATGTTCTCTTTTTTTCTTGCATTAACATTTGAAGTGCTGAAAGTTCCTGCAGTGATTAGAGAACTAGTGAAATGATGACAGCCAGTGAAAGTTGAATCATTAAGAGTATAAGGATATTTCAGTCAAATGAAATACATGGTGAAGGATGGGGGGTTATTTTGCACTAACTTTATATGAAAAATGAAGAGTTCTGTGGCACCTTAAATAGTAATAGATTTATTTGGGTATGTCTACACAGCAAAGTTATTTTGAAATAACAATTGTTATTTCGAAATAACTTTCTTAGCATCTACACAGCCAAACCGCTATTTAGAAATTAAATCGAAATAGTGGAGCACTTATTTTGAATTTGGTAAACCTCATTCCATGAGGAATAACACCAAATTCGAAATAGCTAAATCAAAATAAACACTCTGCAGACGCTTATTTTGAAATAGGGGGCCTCCAGTTCTTCCCAGGGTACCCTGGCGTCCACTCTGGGCACAACTAGGAAAACTCTTCTGCTCCACCTCCAGCCTCGGAGTCCTTAAAGGGGTAGACTCTGACCACAGTGCCTGTACCAGCTACAAGCCTGCCAGCACAGAGCCAGTAGTCCGTGCACCTGGCCCAGCATGAGCCAGCAACCCAGTGGCACCCAGCCCTCCACAGCTCCCCAGGAGCAGGCTGGCAACTCCCAGGAGCCTGCCAGGGGCCACAAAAGGCGGGCACCTTCCTGACCTAGTGCGGAGATCGTAGACCTGATTGAGGTTTGGGGGGAGGCCTCCAATGTCCACGATTTCCGCACTAGACACAGGAATGCAGCTGTCTACAGACAGATGGCTGACAACCTGGCCACCAAAGGCCACATGTGCACCCAGGAGCAGGTGAGCATGAAAATAAAAGAGCTACGGCAGGCCTATGCCAGGATCTCAGGGGGCAGCTCCCAAACAGGGGCTGACCCAGACCCCTGCCCCATTGACGATGCCCTGAACCGCATCCTGGGGGGTCAGACGGTCCGTGCCCCCCAGGTGGTCATCAACCCTGGGGCAGAGGGCCCTGCCCATGACAAGGAGGAGGAGGAGGAGGACAGCCAGGAGCCACAGGAGCCTGGAGGGAGCGTGCCCTGCACTCAGGACCCCCAAGACATCCTAGCAAGCCTATCACCGGTGTCATCTGAGGCCAGGAAGGCCTCGACATGTGAGTGCCATCACTGTCCCCTTATGCGGGGCCAGGGGACTGGGGGGAAGAGGGAGACATGGGATCGCGTGTGTGGGCCTTGCTGACCACGGAGCACGCTGCAACCTGTGCATGTGCTGTGCCACCCTGGGCATGCGGCCCCGGCTGGCTGCCACACAGGGGCCCTGGCCTGTTACCCACATGCATGTATGTATGAAGGCACACAACATGCTCCTGACCCCGGGGAGGGACACTGCACGATGCCCTCCCTCCACAAGCCCCCTCTATGCAGAGGCAGAGCACATCTCCCCTTTCCCCCCCACGCCCACACTATATACAGAACAGGGGCCAGCTCACACTCCGGGGATAGCAGGACATGATGGTGCGGAGACCTGCCATCCTCGCCTTGAAGAGGGGGGCTGGGCTTCACCCACTGTGTCCCCAGGGAGAACTGACCACATCTCATGTTTCTCCACAGACACACCAGGTGTGAGTGCAGGGCGCACCACCCTACCCAGGACATCCTCCTGCATCTGGGCCATCAGCAGGTTGACCTGGAACCAGGAGGAGTACCAGCGGCAGCACCTGGGGCTCCTGCGAAGGCAGGTCTGCTGCCAGGAGCACTGGGTGCAGGAAGACCTGCAGCTGCGCCGGGAGAGCTTGCGGAAGCTGCTTGACCAGGGGCGTGCCATCCACGACCACCTGCAGACCCTGGTGCAGAGATTGCTGCCTGCTGCTGCTCCAGCCCCTGCAGCCAACCCAGCTATCGCTCCTCCTCCCACTCCTGCTCCCCCTCCCGTTTCTTCCTCCCTCTCCCACCTCAACCTCCTCACCCTCCATATCTGCTCCCCCCCCCGGAGACGCCGAGGTCCCCACACCTGCAGTGCTGGGAGACAGGTGGACCAGCAAGACCCCCAACCTGAGCTTCTCCTCCCCTTGTTCCCCCTTTCCAGCTTTTGCAGAAAAGCATCTGTGCCAATCTAGACGCTCTTTTCCGCAAATGCTTTTAACGGAAAATTTTTCTGTTAAAAGCATTTGCGGAAAATCATGTCAGTCTAGACGTAGCCTTTGGGTATAAGCTTTTGTAGGTAAAAACAACTTTCGCAGATGCATTGGAGTGGAAATTACAGAGGCCAATTCAGTCAGGGTAGATGTGGCTCTCATAGATGTGGATGAGGATATCCATGACTGATTTTTGCAAATGCGGATACCAGTTTTGAATCTAGAACCCTGAAAACTTGCAGATACCTGTTTTATATCCATGGGTGTCTACATCCACCAATATAGATACAGATATCCATGGATCATTTTTGCAGATGTGGATATCTATTTTATATCTGTGGAGGGCTCTATACATGGCTAAAGAATCACTATACCTTAGATCTCTCATCCCTCAAGAGACAGGTGAAAGAATAGGCAGCCCTTACCAGGAAACATTGCAATAAAGGGATGTATAAAGGGGCTTTCTAAAGGGATGGCTGAGAGGAGTCACTTCTTGGGGCTCTATTTAATGTCAAAACACTAACCGAGGAATTCAACATCTCTTATAATAAAGTACAGTGCAGAAACAGACTCTTCTGCAATTTTCTTACAACAGTCCCTATAACGAGGAGGTGGATTGGATTCATTTTCCAGGACATTATCCTCAAACCCCAGTGCATGGGAGGCATTGCCAAAGGCGATAAGGCCATGGAGGTCAAACAAGAATATGATGAGGAGATCACTTTGGGATCCAGGATCTCTTTGCTACAGTGTAACTCAAAGCAGGCCCTGAAGTCATGCACATGAACACCTTTTTTGACAGCCCGGGAGAGGGAACCTCAGCCAGTGTAAGCCTCTTCTGGTCATATATTTAATTAATCTTTATTAAGTAATATTACCACTATTAAACACAGCTGGAGATTGTTTGGACTGAGTGCCTGATGGATAAAGCCATTTTGGATAGATGGAAACTAGGATCTCCCCCTCCCCTTACTGATGCCCACTCCCTATATTCAGCACACCACTGCCTGGGGACCACTCTTCCCCAATTCTGGCATGGCATAGTCAGGTAACTAAACCTATCCTGAGAATATATTTGAGTGATGCAACACTGTTAAAAAAGGCATTACTGATATCACTTTGCTTCATATTTTGATCAAAGCCTTGCATGAGACAACAGATAGAGCAAGTGCAGATGCAGTGGGCCAGAGCTGAGTGGTCCCACAGCAGCTTGCTAACCCTTGCTGGCTTAGCGTCAGGTTAGTTTGCCTGGTCACAAAGGTATATGCAACTGCATAACATTTCACAGCCTGACAAATGCATAGAGTTAAGATGAATGGTTGAGGTAGTTCATACCATTATAGCACATTATAGGAGATACATGTCACAGCAGAATAAAAATCCTTAATGTTCTGAATGGAGAAATTTGATTCTGCAGTGCACTTCGTGCATGAGATAAAATGGAATAATTTACACAAAATGATGTATTTTGTCAAGATCACCGCTCAGAATAGCAGACTAACCAAACACGCGAGCATAAGTTGCAATACCCTGCTAGTTCTGAAAAAAACATCTGAAGGATGTTGGCATCACAACATCCTGGTGAATATCATTGCATGTCTTTCTGATTTGCCCTTAGCTTATTTGAAAAAGCCCTATTTCCACTTCCTGGTCAACTCTATCAGTGTAAAGATTTCGAGGGCAAGGACTGCCTTTGCAGATTTAATTACTAACCTCTCTCCTGATTCCACCTCATTCCCATTCCCTGAACCCACAGAACACACTTCTTCATGCAAAGGAAGGACACATACAGAGCCAGACAGATCTTTATTTTCCCCAAACCTAAAATGCACTAGAAATTAAATGAGGTTCAGTGCTATATGGTCCATAAGAACAGGGGAAGCAAAATTTAAATTAGCTTATCACAGGCAGCCTCTCCCCAAGCTGGGAAGAAACTCGGGAATGGCATACCAATAGTTAATGAAAAAATATTGTATCATGGTTACTATGGATACTGAAATAAGCACAATAATTACTTGTTGATTTTCTAAGCTCCCCAAGCTTGTGAAGTGCTGCAACCCGCAAGAGCAGGGCCCTTATCAATGCATGAATGCTTATGTGAGAGGGCTGCTGGCCCCTTACTGAACCGTAGTGGAGTTTTTGGTTGGCCTTCTTGCACTCACAGGAGAAAGAGTAAGGGCTGAAAAGGAATCAGGATCCTGAGACTGATAGGCTCCCCTGGACAACACGGAGAGGCCAGCACTCAAAATCAGCAAGATTCATCGGGCAGGTTGGCCAGCCAACGAAGGAGTCGATAGCCCAGGGCTGGTCCTCTAAGGATAGGTCTATATTGCAATTAGACACTAAGACATTCAGAGGTGGGCTGAAGCCTCAGCTCTAGGATCCTATAAGATAGGAGGATCTCAGACTGTATCCTAAGCTGAAACATGAACACTGCAATTAAAATCTCTTAGGTTGAGCTCAAGTCAGCTGGCATGCAAGCCGCAGATTTTTGATTACAGCATAGGAATCCCTGCAATGTTGGGATTCCCTCCGAGGCTGTTTTCATTTGGGCTTCCCAAGAACTCAGTTCAACTCCAGATTTCATCACATAGGTATCTTTATTTGGCATCCCATGAAGCTATGCTGAGTTGATCAGATTCAAATGAAGAGGGTGGATGGAGGGTACATCACAGCTTCAAAGTTACACAGAAACTCCATCTTTTTGTATAGATGACACATTGCATTGCATGTACTATATGCTGCATTACACATTTCTGGATTAGCTTGGTTACTTTGCAGGAACCAATTCCTGTGCAGCATGCTCTGTCCCTGCATGTCCCATGTTTGGCCTACTCTTTACTTCATCTCTACAGTCCTAAGGATGTCTACACTACACACAGCTTTTAGCCACAAGGCTGTGTCGACAAAGCCTTATTGCTAAAAGTCAGCTTGTGTGAACGCTGTTTGTGGGCACTTTTGCTGTTAAAATATATCCACCCCCCAAAGAGCAGGTTTCATTTCATTGGAAGGAGAGTCCAGACCCATCCTGGGGAAGTGCTGCATCAGCAGTGTCATAGCAGCACATCCAAGTCCAGGAAGAAGACACTGGCCTTATACAATTTTACAACTGTAAAGTTTATAGCACTGGAGAGACGCATCACTGAACCTTACCTAACCCATTTTCTCACAGTGCTTACACTATGAAATGCTCATTGATCCCCACAGAAGCAGTTTTGGTATAAATACATTGTATATACATTTAAGTGAATTGCAATGATTACTGGTTAAAAGCACAACAGGGGGAACTCTTGTCCCTGTCTAGAGTTGCACACAATGAGACTGACAACAGACAAACACCCAGTAACCTCTGGGCTCAGTCTATCTTGTGTAACATGAGTTCTGTTCACACAGGGTCAGGAGGGAAAATCAACGTGAACATGTATTGGGGTGAAGTGAATTGGGGCAGGGATTCAGATCCTTTTGTCACTTGGTTCAGCTGGGGTACTATGTCTGTTTCCTTACTATGGTGGGATAAATTGTCCCGCTTGCCCCTGATTAATCTGAGGGGGAAGAAAAGAAGAATAAAGTGTTTGGAGAGTTAGCAGCAGAACACACACAAGATCACTGAGGAGTGGAACGGTGTTCTCCTTGGGAAGGAAAAAGTCAAAAACAGCTGACCAGAAATGCCTTGCCATGAGTACTGACTTGACAAAGGGCAGGGACATGAAGCAGCAGTTCTTGGAGGCAATGGAAAGATGGAATGCTTTACTAGAGAGGATGCTGCTGCAATATTCCCAGATAGCACAGCAATCTCAGCCAGCACCACATTCCAGTCATGTTCTCCCTATGATGCTAATGGACACAACTTGTCAACCAGAGCCCATTCCCTCCACAGACTACACCCCAGAATACTGAGGCCACATCTAGACTTCAGGCTTCTCTTGGAAGAAGCTTTTCCGGAAGAGATCTTCTGAAAAAACTTCTTCTGAAAGAGAGTGTCCACACTGATTGGACGCTATCTCGCATATAAGGCCACCTGGAACCGCTTCAGGCAGGGCTTTAGGTCACCAGTTGCTTCCGAGTGCTGGTGCCGAAGCCTAGCTGAGACATGTGCTTAAGGGGCCCCTCCTCGGACAGCCATTTCTCTGCTTCTGCTGCATGCTTTCCTACTCTTTGAGGGACAGCAAAGCTCTCACAGTGCCTGCTTTGGTTGCCCAGCTTTCCAAAAAAAGCTTAGGGCCCTAACATGCGATGGACCATGGAGCTGGAGCTGCCTCTGGGCATGCGATGACCCCACACAGCCATGCTAGTTTCTGCAGCAGTTTGTGCCAGCTGCCTTCCTGGCCATGCACGAGCTTGACTCTGAGCTCATTCTGGAGACCCTCTTCCTGTTTGAGGGACAAGACCTGTTCAACTGTACACCACAGTCGAGAGGTGTTTATGGAGTTTGGACACCAGTTCCAACTGGTGGGACCAGCTGGTCGTAGAGTGGTGGGATGACCAGCAGTGGCTCCAAAACTTCCACATGCGGAAGGCCTCTTTTCTGGAGCTGGGTGCCTGGCTCGCCCCTGCCCTCCAATGATGCAAAACCCACCTCCAATCCACCATCCCCCTGGAGAAATTGGTCACAATCGCCATCTGGAAGCTCTCCATCCCAGACAGTTATCAGTCGGTGGGCAACCAGTTCAGCGTGGGAAGTCCACCAGTGGGGGCCCTCCACATGGAGGTAAGGCACTCTTGGGCTGCAGTCCCTGCACAGTGGGTGAGGGAGGGAGAGGAGAGTCCTGGGAAAGAGGATCCCTAGGGAAAGTGGGGTGGGTGGGAAAGCCCCATCCCCGGGGGGTTGTTGTCCCGCCCTCATTCAGCCCTGCTGCTGGATGGGTGGCCTCATAGGGGCTCTAGGGCTTTTGGAGAGGGAGGGGGCAGGCACCTCCCTAGGACTCAGGAACACCCTCTCAACCTCTGCTTTGTGTGTTTTTTGGTCTCCTTCTGCAGGTGGTGACGGCCATCAACTCCATCCTGCTGAGCAGGATCATCCACCTGGGATATCTGGACCCGATCATCGCAGGATTTGCCTCCCTGGGGTTCCCGAACTGTGGTGGAGCCATAGAGGGGACCCACATCCCAATCCACGCACTTGAACATCGAGCAGCCCAGTATATCAACTGAAAGGGCTACTTTTCAGTGGTGCCCTGGTCGACCACTGTGGACAGTTTACAGACATCTTTGTTGGGTGGTTGGGCAAGGCATACGATGCCCGCATCTTTCATAACTCTAGCCTCTACAGCAAGCTGGAGAAGGGCACATTCTTCCCCTGCTGTGACTTTACAGTTTGGGATGTGCAGATGCCACTGTGCATTGTGGGAGAAGCAGCCTACCCCTTGATGACATCGCTGATGAAACCCTATACTGGCCATTAGGATCCCAGGAGGAACCAGTTTAACTTCCACCCCAGCCAAGCCAGGATGCAGGTGAAGTGTGCCTTTGGCCACCTCAAGGTGTGGTTCAGGTGCCTCTTGACCCACCTCGACGTGGGGGAGCACAACATCCCCAAGGTCATCTCGACATGTTGTGTCCTCCACAACATTGTGGAGAGGAAGGGGGAGGCCTTCCCCCCAGGGTGGGGGGCAAAGACTGGCCATGAGGGGAGACCCTTTGAGCAGCCACGGACAGCTGCCATCCGCCAGGCCCATCAGGCTGTGGTGTGCATCCGCCAGGCCCTGATGGAGAGTTTCTCTCAAGGACCCCAGTAACTCTCCCCTGGGCTTCCTCACTAGGGGCCTCTTGCTTGCTCCAATATCCCTTTAATACCACAACCCCTCCCTTCACCCTTTCCCTGACCTCAGAATAAAGACACGTGTTTGGATTTGAACAGAACAAACTTTTATTAAAAAAAGCTGGGGAAGGAGAGGGGTACTCATAACCTGGAAGGGGAGGGGGCTCATAACCTGGAGGCGGGCTTAGGGCTGGGAGTGGCATAGGAAGTGGTTGGGTCCCACCTTCGGTGCCACAGGGAAGTGGGCAGGAGGGGGGCTGGAGTGGAGTCAGGGATGGTGGGGAGGGAGGAAGGGGAGGAGGCATGGACATTGCTTGGGGAGGGAGCAGGGACATGGCTTGGGGAGCAGGGGGAGAGGGAATGGGCATAGCAGGGAGAGCAGGAGGATGTTAGGCAAGAGCAGTGACAACAGCCGGGTGTGCCATCATTTCCACATGGTGGCAAACATGTTATCGTACGAGCTGGTCCCACATGTGGGTCTGCCAGTCTGCGTCTTCCCGGATCTTCTGAGCCAGGGTCTGCTGCATGTCGCTCAGGACGCCAACATGCTGCCGCCTCAGCTCCTCGGGGAGCATGGAGCACTTTCGGGTCCCCTGGAGTCGTGTGGGTCACTCAGGTGGCGTGGCTTGCTCCTCAGTCCCAGCTGGTCCCACTGGGTAGAATAAAAAGAGGAAGAGGCAGTCAGTCATCCAGGCAGACACTGTCCCTGAAGCTGTGCCCTCCCCTGTGAGCAGCTACCAACTGTCCTCGGGCCAAAGGATGGGGAGGTGTCTCAGAGCCAGGCATGTGTAGCCTGCACAGCAGACCGTGCCTCACAGGTGCCACAAAGTTCCCAGGGAACCATGCTCATAGACTCATAGACTTTAAGGTCAGAAGGGACCATTATGATCATCTAGTCTGACCCCCTGCACAATGCAGGCCACAGAATCTCACCCACCCACTCCTAGAATAATCCTCTCACCTATATCTCAGATACTGAAGTCCTCAAATGATGGTTTAAAGACCCCAAGATGCAGAGAATTCTCCAGCAAGTGATCCTTGCCCCGTGCTACAGAGGAAGGCGAAAAACCTCCAGGGCCTCAGCCAATCTACCCTGGAGGAAAACTCCTTCCCGACCCCAAATATGGCGATCAGCTGAACTCTGAGCATGTGGGCAAGACTCACCAGCCAGACACCCAGGAAAAAGTTCTCTATAGTAACTCCTATCATCCCACCGATAGTGAAAGGTCACTTAGTTGCCAAGATCATGTTATCCCATCAAACCATTCCCTTCATAAACCCATCTAGCTTAATCTTGAAGCCAGATAAGTCTTTTGCCTCCACTACTTCCCTTGGAAGGCTGCTCCAGAATTTCACTCCTCTAATGGTTAGAAACTTTCTTCTAATTTCGAATCTAAACTTCCTGATAGCCAGTTTATATCCATTGTTCTTGGGTCCACATTGATATTGAGCTTAAATAATTCCTCTCCCTCCCTGGTATTTATCCCTCTAATATATTTAAAGAGAGCAATCATGTCTCCCCTCAGTCTTCTTTTGGTTAAGGTAAACAAGCCAACTTCCTTGAGTCTCCTTTCATAAGACAGGTTTTCCATTCCTTGAATCATCCTAGTAGCCCTTCTTTGTATCTGTTCCAGCTTGAATTCACCCTTCTTAAACACGGGAGACCAGAACTGCACATAGTATTCCAAATGAGGTCTCACCAATGTCTTGTATAACGGCACTAACACCTCCTTATCCCTACTGGAAATACCTCACCTAATGCATCCCAAGACTGTATTAGCTTTTTTCACAACCATGTCACACTGGCGGCTCATAGTCATCCTGTGATCAACCAGGACTCCGAGGTCCTTCTCCTCTTCCATCACTTCCAACTGATGTGTCCCCAGCTTATACAGGCAGTCCCCGGGTTACGTACAAGATAGGGACTGTAGGTTTGTTCTTAAGTTGAATCTGTATGTAAGTCGGAACTGGCATCCAGATTCAGCTGCTGCTGAAACTGATCAGTTTCAACCGCGGCTGAATCCGGACGCCAGTTCTGACTTACATACAGATTCAACTTAAGAAACCCTGGCGTCCCCAAGTCAGCTGCTGCTGAAACTGATCGGCGGCTGATTCCACAAAGCCTGGGGCAGAGCAACTCTGCCTCGGGCTTCCTGTAGTCAGCCGCTGGTCAGTTTTAGCAGCGGCTGACTTGGGGACGCCTGGGGCAGAGCAGCTGGGGTGCTGCTGGGTTGCTCCAGTAGCGCGGCTCCTCGGCGCTACTGGAGCAACCCAGCAGCACCCCAGCTGCTCTGCCCCAGGTGTCCTGATTCAGCCGCTGCTGAAACTGACCAGCAGTGGCTGAATCAGGATGCCTGGGGCAGAGCAGCTGGGGTGCTGCCGGGTTGGTCCGGAGCGGCGCTGCGGGACCAACCCGGCAGCCCCCAGCTGCTCTACCCCAGGGGTAGGCAAGAAAATCCTGGTCTGCTGGAGGGGGGGGCACTAGCTGCACCCCCCCCCCAGCAGACCAGGGAGACGGGGGTGGCGGGACCACCCAAGTCCTCCACGGCTTTGCTCCGTCTCCATGATCTGCTGACCTGGGAGATACGGAGCAAAGCCGCAGAGCAAGTGCACCTGGGCTGTCCCGCTGCGGGCGTGCTCCAAGGCTTTGCTCCCCGTCTCCCTGCAGGCGCACTTGAGCTGTCCCGCTGTGGGCGTGCTCTGCGGCTTTGCTCCCCGTCTCCCTGGTCTGCTGGTTGGGAGACTGGGAGCAAAGCCGCGGAGCACGCCCGCAGTGGGACAGCTCAAGCGTGCCCAGGCTGTCCCGCTGCGGGCGTGCTCCAAGGCTTTGCTCCCCGTCTCCCTGCAGACCAGTGAGACGGGGAGCAGCTTTTCTCGCTCCGGAGGACGGGGGCGGCGGACTGCGGCGCATCTGGGCGTCCCGCTGCTCCTGTCCTCCGGGGCGAGAAAAGCCCCATTCGTAACTGCGGATCCGACATAAGTCGGATCCGCGTAACTCGGGGACTGCCTGTAACTAAAATTCTTGTTATTAATCCCTAATTGCATAACCTTACACTTCTCACTATTAAATTTCATCCTATTGCTATTACTCCAATTTACAAGATCAACCAGATCTTCCTGTATGATATCCCGATCCTTCGCTGAATTGGCAATACCTCCCAACTTTGTGTCATCCGCAAACTTTATTAGCACACTCCCACTTTTGGTGCCGAGGTCAGTAATAAAAAGATTAAATAAGATTGGTCCCATGCTGGCCACTATGCCGCCTCCCCATGGATAAGAGGCAAGGGAAGTGTCCAGCCACAGTGGTATCCCATGGGCAGCAGAGGAGCTGGGAGCCTCCTGGCCCTGCCTGGGGCCCACACACACATCTGCGCCTTGCAGCGCTGTCCGTGGGAGAGGGTGGTGCCTCATACATGCAGGCATGCCCATGTGCTGAATGCGGCACTCCTTAGGGTGTCTGGGGTCATGCCTGAGCCCTTGTGGCTAGTCTGCTTCCAGCTGTGACAGATGCTAGGAGGGCACCCCCCTTGCAGGAGGTGTGTGGCATCTCCTGAGCCTGGGAACAGGAGCCTGAGCAGGCTCAGGGGCTGTCTGCTAAGTCTGCGTGGCACACAATAACACTGCACGTGGTTCCATGTGCACGGTCTGCAGGACGATGTCCAGCCTGAGCAGGCCGAGCGACGCTCACACCCCTCCCACTCTGTGCCCGCCTCCCCCCGCCCTGTGTGTGTGACAAACTGAGAGCACTCACCTCAAGATCCCTCCCCGGCATCAGACAATTCCTGGGACATGACCTGGCTCACAGCAACCAGCTCCAGGGACAGTGTCACTATGGCCGTGTCGTCATCCTCCTCCTGCTGTCCCTCATCCTTCTCCTCCTCTGTGACCTGACGACGGGTATCTCCAGCCCAGAGTACACCACGATGGGTGCGTAAACAGCTTCCCCACCCTCTAGGATCTGGTGGAGCTCCTGATAGTATGGGCAGGTGTGGGGTCCTCCCCGGAGCACGAGCTGCACTCTGGCCCTCACATAACCCTGGCGGAGCTCCTTGACCTTACTCCAGACCTGTCCTAAGGTCCGGGGTGGGTGTCCCCACTCTGCTGGGGACTCAGCCATTCAGCTATAAACATTGTATAAATATTTGGAAAATGCCTGCAGTCAGACAACAAATCCCTATATAGAAGCCAAAGAGACCTCATGAAGTGTACAGCAGTCCAAATAAAAGCATCTCACAAATCATTAAATAATTCCCCAGTCATTATACAATAAATTCTTATGCACAGGCCAATGATACCAGCATTCCAAATATAATCGCATCACCACATTTTCAGCAATGGCCCCAAAGTAAAAGAACAAGGTCTCTCTGACTGCATGGTCCTAGCAAATCTCATTTTGGAGAGGCAGGCTCTCTGGCTGCTCATAGTATTTTAAAAGTCTTTGCACTTCTGCCTTGCTCTCATAAAAGTTGTACAAAACACAGCCAAGTATCTATAACACAAAAGCAGGTATTCCTCTGCTGCCTCTAGTCTTGTCATGAGTAAATGCCTTGACATCCCCTTTTCAATTGCCAAATGAACATTCCCCTTTCATCCGATAGTTAAATAATTCCTTCATATTACCCACATGTTCAATAAAAGGCTTCATCAGCCAGAGTAGCAGAGGAAAAGCTGGGCCTCCTAGCATGACTAGGGGAATGTCAACATGATTTATGTCCCTACTGTTCCTGGGAGTAAGTTCTGGCTTTTTCCATCAATGAAAACTAATAAGAGTTCCTAAAGATCCTAGCATTGTGGATCTTTCTTAACTATTCTGCACTGATGTTGGTGAACCTCCCATGGTGTTCAATAAGGCCGTGAACACAAGGGGAGATACCCCCTTTTATATTTATGAGCTCTGAGGCCTGGTGTGAGGAACAAAATATAGGCAGAATCTATCAATTGCCCCAATACAATTTGGGAACTCTAACATGGAAGCAATGATCTCAACTGGTTAACACATTACAAAGGCAATTTCCCCTGTCTGGTTATTCACATCTCCACATCAAATGCTGTAAATGACCCAAATCTACCCTGACTTGATTAGCTTAATTAACACAACCAACTTCTTCCTTATATATACTCCTGTGTAACTTCCACTCCAATTCATCTGATGCAGTGTGTTTTACCAATGAAAGCTTATGCCCCAATAAATGTTCATTTCTAAAGTGCCACAGGACTCCTCATTGTTTATACAAACCCATCAATAACCCCCTGAGTGCTATCAAACTTATGACACACCAAAAGCATAGCAGCACACACCTCCATCACAACAGCTAACGTGCCCATGCTGAACTGATTACCTACTGACTGGCAGTAGTCTGGAGTGGTGAGATTTCTGATGGATATGACTGTGTACTTCTGAATGTTTAGGGGAATCTCATGCTTGTGTCCTGACATTATTGCTCTGTGTTGAGCTCCAAGCAGATTCAGAAAAACGGCCTTTGACTTCCTAAAATTCCACAGCCACTATATTGGCAAGTGAGTTGTGGGCAATCTGACATAGTGGTTGGTACAAGAATCCAGCCTACCAGTTTGAGCCAAATTCAAATAGCGTGGCTCCAGGAACAAATCCAAGAGTCATATCTGGGTGTCATAAACCTAAGTCTAAATCAGAGTTATTTGGAATCCCTGTCAGTAGGTGGTGGAGCTGCAGGTCTGTGCTAGGTATAAGATGTCAGGAAGAAGCTGGGGGCTGGAACAGAAGTAGGTAGAGGCTAGGGCTGGGGCAAGGCTAGAAACAGCAGAGCTGGACACAGGACCAAGCACAGCAGTGAGCTAGGAGCACATAAAGCAACCACTGGACCATAACTCCCTCTAATTTTTTCCCACCCTGTGGAATTGAGGTGCAACACATCACGCTCATATCGGTGCATATAACAAAATTCATGTGGCAGGGGTAGGGTCAAGGGATTCTGAGTGGGGGAGGAGGCTCAGATCTGTGGCAGAGGGTTGGGGTGCAAGAGCATGAGGGCTCCAAATGGGAATAGAATCTGGGGTGTGGCTGAGGTTGAGGGGCTCAGAGCTGGAGCAGAGGGCTGGGGTGCCGGATTGCCAGGGCTCTGGCTGGGGCTGTGAGCTCTGGGGTGGGGCTGGGGATGTTCAGGGTACAGGCTGCCCCAGGGAGAGAGGACTACCCCCAGCCCTCTCCCATCACAGCAACTTGGGGCCAGGAGAGAGGTGCCCCTCCATGGCTGCCACAGCTCCAGTGGGCAGATCCAGGGGCAGATCCAGCCTAGGCTGGGTGGGGGTCTGGAGGCCATAGTAGGGGCACCTGTCCCCGGCAGCAGCAGCTATGGGGCAGATCCAGGTTGGGTACTATGGCAGGGGGGAGAGGAACTTTCTCCTACAGTCCCAGCACAGAGCTTCCCTTGCCCCAGCCCCAGCGCAGAGCAGCAGTGGTGGTGGGAGGCAGCAGAAAGATCTTTATTATAGATCATTCACCGTGTTGGGGCTGGTGGGCAGAGGTGACTTGTTATGGAGCTGTGCAGCCGCACATCTTAGAGGGAATTTAGCACTGGACTGTTGTGACTATTGAGATAAAGTATCAGCCTGCCGAGTCCTTCAGCCCATCAGATGGCACAGTCAGACAGCTTGTATCAGCTTGTATCTTATGTTGCTAGAAGACCGGCTCTGCTGCAGGCTAGGCCCCTGACACACTACTGGTCACCCTACAATTTCTTCCCCAACAGTCAGTGCTTGTTTCTCAAGTTCAGAAACAATGTTGCACTCAGTGAAGCTGCTCTAAGGAAAGTTTATCCATAAGCAGCTGCTCAGTGTTTTCCTCTTCCTGCTGATGTTGGTGCAGCAGTCAAAACTGTTCAGCACTGCAGCAGCTGTATCACTAGTCTCTGAAGCATTCTTAGGAGGGGTTTCTATTGCTTTTTTTTGGTTAGTCCCTGATCAGAACAGCTATTGGTTACTGGCTCCAAGCCTCTAATTAGCCTTAGTGGTCTCTGGTATGCCTCAGTCCCTTTGGGCCTTGTTTCTGGAGATAGCCTGGTGCAGGGATGTGGCAGCTTCATGGAGATGTGGTCAAGCTGCTTGCTTCGCAGGAGAGGCTGCCCGCCCCATTCTGCCTCTGTTCACTATGCAACTTGTAGATCCCATTACAAGCTGCCTTCCAAAGCAAAAACAACTCAGTTGCAAGAACTGTTATTCTCTGCTAGTCACTTATGTAACTTGTCTCCCATTATTGGGAGATCGATACTGTGGAGATTCAATTCCCAGGGTTCAATTTAGTGGATCTAGTAAGGACCAATTAAATCAACTGCTGATCATGCCCCCGTTTACTTTTGCATGCCACTGGGTCATGAGGAGTAAGGGAAGTTGACAGGAAAGTTTCTTACTTCGACCCCTCTGCAATGACTCAAACTATGATATTTTGACTCTAGCTACGCTATTCATGCAGCTGGAGTTGCCCATCTTAATTTGACTTTTTTGTCTAGTGTAGACCTAGCTTTTGTCAGCATTATGGCACGGATCAATGTTCTGTCAATGCTGGCTAACTGCAGTCTGAAAATGGCACTGGCTTGTAAAATAGAAATGAATCTTGGGATTGCAGGAGAGGATTCATGAATTTTTATAGTTTGCCCTCAAGTGCTAGAATTCCAGTTGCTTCCAGATGACTTCTGCTATAAATCACTACACATATCCCAGAATGCATAGAACCTAGTATAAAGGCAGAGCAGTATGGCATACCTACTCAAAGTGCTACTATGTAGGTGCAAGGTTAAGGTAGAAGACAGCTGGCCATGCAGAGGTATTTACCGTGGGTTAATTGACACACAATAGTTAGTGCACAAAAATTCAGTATGAAATAAATCCCTTGTGTGGAGAAGGCTTAAAATTCCTTTGGCTTGTCCACCCTAGAACATGAAACTTTAAAAAATGGTGCTTGTTTTGAACCTCTAGCTTGTTTTGAATCTAGCATAGTTTGGGTGAGTTGGCCCTTAACATCAGCTGCAATTGTGGCTTTTGGTAAAATAAGGGAAACCCAAACTCCTGCTGAATCATAGAATCATAGAATAATAGGACTGGAAGGGACCTCGAGAGGTCATCGAGTCCAGCCCCCCGCCCTCAAGGCAGGATCAAGCTCCGTCTACACCATCCCTGACAGATGTCTATCTAACCTGTTCTTAAATATCTCCAGAGAGGGAGATTCCACCACCTCCCTTGGCAATTTATTCCAATATTTGACCACCCTGACAGTTAGGAATTTTTTCCTAATGTCCAATCTAAACCTCCCCTGCTGCACTTTAAGCCCATTACTCCTTGTCCTGTCCTCAGAAACCAAGAGGAACAAATTTTCGCCTTCCTCCTTGTGACACCCTTTTAGATATTTGAAAACCGCTATCATGTCCCCCCTTAATCTTCTTTTTTCCAAACTAAACAAGCCCAGTTCATGAAGCCTGGCTTCATAGGTCATGTTCTCTAGACCTTTAATCATTCTTGTCGCTCTTCTCTGTACCCTTTCCAATTTCTCCACATCTTTCTTGAAATGTGGCGCCCAGAACTGGACACAGTACTCCAGCTGAGGCCTAACTAGTGCAGAATAGAGCGGCAGAATGACTTCACGAGTTTTGCTTACAACACACCTGTTGATACAACCTAGAATCATATTTGCTTTTTTTGCAACAGCATCACACTGTTGACTCATATTCAACTTGTGGTCCACTATGACCCCTAGATCCCTTTCCGCCATGCTCCTTCCTAGACAGTCGCTTCCCATCTTGTATGTATGGAACTGATTGTTCCTTCCTAAGTGGAGCACTTTGCATTTCTCTTTATTAAACCTCATCCTGTTTACCTCTGACCATTTCTCTAACTTGCTAAGGTCATTTTGAATTATGTCCCTATCCTCCAAAGAAGTCGCAACCCCACCCAGTTTGGTATCATCTGCAAACTTAATAAGAGTACTCTCTATCCCAATATCTACATCATTGATGAAGATATTGAACAGTACGGGTCCCAAAACAGACCCTTGAGGAACTCCACTTGTTATCCCTTTCCAGCAGGATTTAGAACCGTTAACAACAACTCTCTGACTACGGTTATCCAGCCAATTATGCACCCACCTTATCGTGGCCCTATCTAAGTTATATTTGCCTAGTTTATCAATAAGAATATCATGCGAGACCGTATCAAATGCCTTACTAAAGTCTAGGTATATGACATCCACCGCTTCTCCCTTATCCACAAGGCTCGTTATCTTATCAAAGAAAGCTATCAGATTAGTTTGGCATGACTTGTTCTTCACAAACCCATGCTGGCTATTCCCTATCACTTTATTACTTTCCAAGTGTTTGCATACGATTTCCTTAATTACCTGCTCCATTATCTTCCCTGGGACAGACGTTAAACTGACCGGTCTATAATTTCCTGGGTTGTTCTTATTCCCCTTTTTATAGATGGGCACAATATTTGCCCTTTTCCAGTCTTCTGGAATCTCCCCTGTCTGCCATGATTTTTCAAAGATCATAGCTAAAGGCTCAGATACCTCCTCTATCAGCTCCTTGAGTATCCTGGGATGCATTTCATCAGGACCTGGTGACTTGCTGACATCTAACTTTCCTAAGTGATTTTTAACTTGTTCTTTGTGTATCCTATCTTCTAAACTTACCCTCTCTCTGCTTGTATTCACTACGTTAGGCACACCTCCAGACTTCTCGGTGAAGACCGAAACAAAGAAGTTTATCAAAGTTTAGGAAAGATTAACTATTTTAATAAAAAACCTCAGTGCTTTCTAGTTTTAGTAAAACAACACAGGAAAAATATACATGTACAAGCCAGATCAATTAAAAATTTCTAAACAGTTATAAGACAAAAGAGAGAAATGTGCTAAAAGGCTAACTTCAAGAACATGCTAGGATAAATATAAGTACATCTAAACACTAAACAAGGAACTGAGAAGAGAGACTCTCCTAAGACATTTAGTTATTTATTTTTCTTTGCTAGTGTTTATTTTGTTCTTTTTATTAGGACAGCTTTAAAGCTTTCTATAAACAAAGCTTAATAAAAACAGAAAATGAGCAAACATTTACATTAACTGTTATATGATTATCGAAAGAAAAAAGAAAAAAGAGAAACACACAGCAAAGTGGTTTTACATACTTGAGTAAGAGGAAATGGAAAAAGAAAGGTCACAGCTTTCATCAGGTCTTTATTATAGATCATTCAGTTAAGAGAAAAAGCCCTTCCCTCTCCTCTAGTTTCTGCATCAGTTTATGGACCAAGGCTGGCATGGGAGAACGTTATAGGATATATCAGTGGTTCCTCTGTCAAAGCACGCAAGTACTTTATACTTGTCTATGTACTTGACAGGCAGAATGCAAGCACACATATGCATCTCCAAAAACTATATGTGCTAGAAGCTGGTAAAGTCACAGTCAGATCCATTATGCTGTTTCCTTCTTAAGATAACTCAATTTGACTGAAGGGAAAAAAAAGCACAGCAGCCTTAACACCAATTTGCTTGAATATCTAGTTTCAAAGCTTTCAGAATCTCACTTGTCTACCTTCACCCAGTTAGAAACAGATACAAATTTTCATTGAAAATGAACCCTTATCCTCTGGATGAATCTGGTCTCTACTCTGTTTAGGAGAAAGACCAGCCATCCACAATAGTTCTACATTTGTCAGACTTTCATTAATGGACTATTAAGAGCCATTTATAAAATCTCAGGATGTTGACATGTACGGAAAATCATTTTCTCATCAGACAATGGAGTTCAAATTTAATTTCCAAATGCAACTTCAATAAATCATGAATATCTTTAGTTGTTTCCAATCTTCCTGAATCCTGCTGAATGCCAGTGAACATTAACTTCTTTGACTTAATTTTCCATATGTTCTTCTATGCTGCTAAGTGCTTCTGTTGAATGTTGCATTCTCCAGCTCCTAGACATGTTCATGTTTTAAAGAATATCTGCGTCAATACTCATTGTGTGACTTGATGATTTTTCAAAATTTCTTCTTTCTTCTATTTTTTTTATTTCCAGTAGGCCATCTGAACCTGCTTCCACAGAGTAAATGGATGCAACACACTGGAACCCACAGCAGGCACAGCTGCTGTACATGAGGAAGACTGAACAGCTATCACAAGAGACCTTTTCCTGGTACTCTACACTTCCTAGCATGCCAGAGCATGACTATAAAGAACGGTAGTATTGCAGCTATCATCAATCCAGTTCTGGAGGAGATATGCTCTTCCCAGAGGGCTCCATGTGGCGTCCCAAGACAAGTCAAAGAGCTATGTGGAGGAGAGGGAAACTTTTTCTCTGTATTCATAATATCAGCATCAGCCCAAGAGAGAAAGTGAGATTCACTCAGAACAGCCGATATCCAGTCTCAGCAGATTTCACCCAGCTCCTTAATTATTTTCCTCCTATTTCTGCTTATATAAAAATGTTGCGACATGGTGTCCACTGATCTTTCTAAATGCTGCTTTTCTGTATTCAGCTTTAAGGATTTTGACTCGGACAGTCTAAGGCTATAGCTACACTTACAAGCTTAGAATGCATGTGTAGCTGCAGTATGCTGACAGGAGACAGCTCTCTTGTTGACATAATAAAACCAGTTCAACAAGTGGTAGTAGCTATATCAGTGGGAAAGTACCCTCTGATGACATAGCATGGTGCACATGGGCCCTAATACTGGCAAAACTTATGTCAACTCAGCAGTGTGTTTTTTTCACATTCCTGAGCAACAAAACTTTTGCCAAGTGCAGACATGGCCTAAAGATGTCGACATCATGGAAGGGTCTTCCAATGCCTGGCTATCTTCAGTAATCTCCATTGATATCCATCTGCAATGGCTAGGCAACCAAAGGCATAACCTAATCGTTTGATATCTAGATAGAATATAGCAAAACCTAGTCACTTCATACCTTCAGTCTTATCAAAATGTATAGTGAGCAGCACAACTCTCATTGGTTATGGAAACAAAAATTGCATTGGAAATAGCACATGATATTTATCTTAAGTAAACTGTAAGTACGTCTAGATTACATTCCTCTTTCAAAAGAGGAATGCAAATGACGTTAATAAAAAATGCACATGAAGTGCTGATTTACAAATCTCACGCTTCATTTGCATAATCTCTTCCGATCACTTTTTCAGAAGAGTTTAAAAAAAAACCCTGTATAGACAGGGTTCTTTTGGAAAAAAAACCCCACCCTTTTTTGAAAGAACCCTGTAATCCTCATTTTTTCAGGAATAAGGATTCTTTTGAAAAAGGGTTTTTTTTCCTCCCCAAAAGAACCTGTCTAGACTGCTTTTTTTTTTGAAAAAGTCTCTCCCGAGAAAGCGATCGGAAGAGATTATGCAAATGAAGCGTGAGATTTGTAAATCAGTGCTTCATTTGCATTTTCGATTTCCCTCATTTGCATTCCTCTTTTGAAAGAGGAATGTAGTCTAGACTCACCTTAACAGTCAGATTGGCTTTGCCAAAGGGGCTTTCCCAAAAGAGCTCCCATATAGGGGCTGGCCACAGTAGCTTTTTCTGTGCCTCTGAGTGCAGAGACTGCCCCATTAGCACTCCCTCACCTGTAAACTGCCTCAGAAAGGGCAGAGTAGTCCAAAACTAGGCCCCCTTCTCTCTTACAGCCACCGTAAAGACTGATGTAGCAAGTACTCTTCCCCTGGATACTAGGAAGCTCCAAAGAGCATAAGGTCTCTTTTGGGCAATTTCATGCTATCCAATGTTCAGAGCAGTGCCATAACATCACAAATGAAAAAGGAAAGATCAAAAGAATTCAGAATACACGGCTGTGCACTTGGAGAGAAGAACATACAGAGAGAATGGAGAGAGACAGGCTGTCCTCACAAGTGAAAGGTAAAACAAGAAACAAGTGAATGAAACCTAAACTATATCAGTACAGGTTAAATTGAAGATATTTTTTAACATTAAAATAAATTTTAGCTGAGGCAAAAGAATATGCACTGAAGAGGGGAGCTATAATCATCACCACACTAAAATCAAGTTGTGAGAAAATTCAGAGCAGGAATCATGCCAAGAAATATATAAATGGACTACAAGACAGCAAAAAAATTACTTCCATCCTTAAATATTCCATCCTATCCTTTTATCATCCATCAAGAAGATATGGGGGAAAAAGGAAATATAAAAATGAGAAAAGGAAATAGTTATTGTCAACCATGCAGTGTGCAGGAAAACAATTGCTTCAAGCCTCCCCTCCCCCCCCATGGAAGTTTGAAATATTTGGTCCTTTATAAACACGATGCATTACCTAAAATTTGGTATTACAGCTAGAAATCCTGGAAACAATTTTATTTCCTAAATAACACAAAGGATGTTTTCAAGTCGTGGAATGTACAAGGAAAACAGTTCATTTGAATTTTATATACATATGTTTATTTTTTTAGACGGTTTATGACTTTAGGAGTAGTGAGAGGTTGACAGCCTCAGAGACTAAAATCTGGTACTTATGTATTAATGTTTAGGAGCTGAGAACTCTGGTTTGCATAAAGAAAGGAACCAAGGGAGAGATTACAAATATGGGCAGAAAATAACAAAACTAGAATCACTCTAGGTAAATATAAACTGACACATCTGAGGGAAAATAACATGAAACTCAATCGGAGGAAGACATCTGAGAAGCTGCAATACCGAAAGTGACATGGGGTGACAGCAGATAGTAAATCAAAATCAGGTTTTTAATGCAATAAAAGTGGAAAAAGCTGATATAGGTGTGACAGAGAAATCATGCTCTAGCTCTAGTAGTTGGGTTCAGCTGGAATAGACTGAAAATATTGTACACTCCCCAATGAAATTAAAAACAAAAAGGTAGTAACAAAGATAGCATCATATGCACAAATGACAAAGTAGACTTCAATATATAAAAGTTTATGTCCAAAAAAATGTATTAGTCTTTATGGTGCCACAGGACTCCTCGTTGTTTTTGCTGAAACAGACTAACATGGCTACCTCTCAAACTCTGCACAAAGAAATCTCTGGATAGCTGACCTTTCAATACTTGTTCTTAGGAGAACTTGCACAACACTTTCAAAAGGCAAACAAGGGAACTTAAGTTCATAACTCTTAGGGTACATCTAGACTGTGATGATCTATCGGAAAAAGATACGAAAAACTCTGCCTTTTGCGTATCTTTTTCCAATACTTTTGTTGGAAGAGGCTTTTCCAAAATTTGGCCCATCTAGACTGGACCAAATTTCAGGAAAAAAGCCTCTTTCGAAAGCCCCCTTCTTCCTCGTGGAATGATGAATACAGGGGCTTTCAAAAGAGTGCATTTGCTCTTTTTTTTTTTTTTTTTTTTCAGAAAAGGCGGAAGAGCAAATGCGTCTCCTGGACACGGTGGAGTTTTTTTGGAATAACTCCGGTATCTGACCACTGAGTGTCCACTTTAGTTCAAATGACTGCTTCCAACATGCCACACCTTCCTCTACAAAATGTCTCAACTTGCATTTAGTTCAATCTGCTTCCTTCCACAGACCTGAAGATCTCTGTGTAGCTTGAAAGCTTGCTTTCCACAAGTAGAAGTCAATCCAATAAAGATATTTTACTTTGATTATGTCTACACTTGCAATTGATTGACAAAATTTGTGTTGTCTTAGGATATATCTGCAAAAACAACAGACTAACACAGCTACCCCTCTGAGACTTTTCACAATGCAAGGCACTGCAGTTAGCTGTATAAAGTGAAAATTTTTGTTGTTCATGAGTGCTTTCTTGCCAACAAAGCAAAAGACGCTTGTGGGGAGTAAAAGTATTTTGTTGGCAAAAGTGTGAATAAACAGCATTTACAAGTTACCAACAGGGCTATGTCAACACAGCCAAGCTAAAAGCTGTGTAGTGTAGACATAACCCTTCACCCACCTTGTTGCTTTTATAGAAAAAAAGCACATTTGGGGAAACACAATGAAAAGGTTAACTTTCAAGAAATTACATGAATGACTTTGTCTTACCTCGTGTGCTTTCTTGAAAATATTACAAAATGTGCATTGCTTGAAACAAGAAAAACAACTGTTCATTTTCTATTAAGAAATCTGTAAGTGGTAGACTAAAAAAACTAAAACACAATTTCCTTACTGACTATAGGGTATAATTTTCTTTGCAAGGTGCATGAATTGAAGCTGCTGGCAGGCTCCCTTAATTATGGCTCCTCACCAGTTTCAGAAGAGAAATGATGGATTTTTCGTTATGGTAATGACTATACATTATGTAGTATGCGCAATTATGTGAACAGCTTTTGCTTCAAACAAGGACTCTTTCATTGTAATTGGACACATTTTAAATTAAAAGTAATGGCAGAAATGTCAATACTTTGCAACTGAGTTTTTCTAACACTACAAAGATTCATTTCCCTGTATTCATAGATTTTATTTTGCTGTGCTGTGGTACAAAAACAAAACAAAACAAAATCACACCCAGAAGGATGCAATCAAGGCAAAGCGTTAGTTACCGGGAGCTCGCATTCAGGATGTCACTGAGAGGCTTACCAAGATGATCAAACCTTCGGATCGCTACCCCTTCTCCATGTGGGAACTAATGATACGGCCAAGAATGATCTTGAGCGTGTTACTGCGGATTATGTAGCACTAGGAAGAAGAATCCAAGAATTTGGAGCACAAGTGGTATTCTCCTCCATCCTCCCTGTTGAAGGGAAAGGACTGGGCAGGGATCGTCGAATTGAGGACGTAAAAGCGTGGTTGCGCAGATGGTGTCGCAGAGAGGGCTTTGGTTTCTTCGACCATGGGACTCTGTTCTGGGCACAAGGATTGTTAGGAAGAGATGGGATCCACCTAACGAAGAGAGGAAGGAGCATCTTCGCGGGCAGGCTTGCAAACCTAGTGAGGAGGGCTTTAAACTAGGTTCGTCGGGGGACGGTGACCAAAACCCTGAGGGGAGTGGGGAAATCGGATACCGAGAAGAAATGCAGAGAGGAAGGGGCAAGAAAGGAGGACCCATGTTTCGAATGGAGAAGATAGGACGATCAACTGGTTACCTGAAGTGTTTGTACACTAATGCGTGAAGCCTGGGCAACAAACAGGAAGAACTGGAGGCCCTGGCCCAGACCAAGAAATATGATTTAATTGGGATAACAGGGTATGTCTACACTACCCCGCTAGTTCGAACTAGCGGGGGTAATGTAGTCATCCGCAGTTGCAAATGAAGCCCATCTACCTCATCCACCTGATTCGGTGGCCTGTAGCAAACACCAACCACAACATCAATGCTGTTGTTTGCTCCTTTAAACTTAACCCATAGACTCTCAACAGGTTTTTCTCCCTCTTTATACTGGAGTTCAGAGCAATCGTAGTGCTCTCTTCATATAGTGCAACTCCTCCTCCTTTTATCCCCTGCCTGTTGTTCCTGAACAGTCTTTACCCTTCCATGACAGCGCTCCAGTCATGCGAGTCATCCCACCAAGTCTCTGTGGGTATGTCTACACTACCCCTCTAGTTCGAACTAGCGGGGGTAATGTAGTCATCCGCAGTTGCAAATGAAGCCCGGGATTTGAATTTCCCGGGCTTCATTTGCATGAAGCCGGCCGGCGCCATTTTTAAATGCCGGCTAGTTCGAACCCCGTGCCGCGCGGCCCCACGCGGCACGGAATAGCTAGTTCGGATTAGGCTTCCTAATCCAAACTAGCTGTACTCCTCCACGAGGAGCCTAATCCGAACTAGCTACTCCGTGCCGCATGTAGCTGCGCAGCACGGGGTTCGAACTAGCCGGTATTTAAAAATGGTGCCGGCCGGCTTCATGCAAATGAAGCCCAGGAAATTCAAATCCATGGGTCCGGACTTAGTGCATCCGAGGGTACTGAGGGAGTTGGCAAATGTCATTGTGGAGCCTTTGGCTATTATCTTTGAAAAATCGTGGAGATCAGAAGAAATCCCGGATGACTGGAAAAAGGCAAATGTAGTACCCATCTTCAAAAAAGGGAAGAAGGATGATCCAGGGAACTATAGGCCGGTCAGTCTTACCTCGGTTCCTGGAAAAATCATGGAAGGGATCCTTAAGGAATCCATATTGAGGCACTTGGATGAGAGGAAAGTGATTAGGAATAGTCATCATGGATTCACAAAGGGCAAGTCGTGCCTGACCAATCTGATTAGCTTCTATGATGAGGTAACTGGCTCGGTGGACATGGGGAAGTCAGTGGATGTTATATACCTTGACTTTAGCAAGGCTTTTGATACGGTCTCCCACAATATTCTTGCCAGCAAGTTAAGGTATTGTGGATTGGATAAATGGACAGTAAGATGGATAGAAAGATGGCTATAAGGCCGGGCCCAGCGGGTAGTGATCAATGGCTCGATGTCAGGATGGCAGTCGGTTTCTAGCGGAGTACCCCAAGGTTCAGTTCTAGGACCGGTTTTGTTCAATATCTTTATTAATGATCTGGATGAGGTTTTTTTGTGGATGACACTAAGCTGGGGGGAGAGGTAGATACGCTTAAGGGCAGAGATAGGGTACAGAATGACTTAGACAAATTGGAGGATTGGGCCACAAGAAATTTGATGAGGTTCAACAAGGACAAGTGTAGAGTCCTGCACTTGGGACGGAAGAATCCCAAGCATAGTTACAAGCTGGGGACCAACTGGTTAAGTAGTAGTTCTGCAGAAAAGGACCTGGGGGTTACAGTGGGTGAGAAGCTAGATATGAGTCAACAGTGTGCCCTTGTATCCAAGAAGGCTAATGGCATATTAGGTTGCATTAAGAGGAGCATTGCCAGCAGATCCAGAGATGTCATCATTCCCCTTTATTCTGCTTTGGTGAGGCCGCATCTGGAGTATTGTGTCCAGTTCTGGGCCCCCCACTACAAAAAGGATGTGGACGCATTGGAGAGGGTCCAGCAGAGGGCAAGCAAAATGATTAGGGGGCTGGAGCATATGACTTATGAGGAGAGGCTGAGGGACTTGGGTCTGTTTAGTCTGCAGAAGCAAAGAGTGAGGGGGGATTTGATAGCCTTAAACTTCCTGAAGGGAGGTTCCAAAGAGGATGGAGAGAGGCTGTTTTCAGTAGTGACAGATGGCAGAACAAGGAGCAATGGTCTCAAGTTGTGGTGGGAGAGGTCCAGGTTGGATATTAGGAAAAACTATTTCACTAGGAGGGTGGTGAAGCACTGGAATGGGTTGCCTAGGGAAGTAGTGGAGTCTCCATCCCTAGAGGTGTTTAAGTCTCGGCTTGACAAAGCCCTGGCCGGGTTGATTTAGTTGGAATTGGTCCTGCCTAGAGCAAGGGGCTGGACTTGATGACCTTCTGAGGTCTCTTCCAGTTCTATGATTCTATGATTCTATGGAAAAGAAAAGCTTTACATTATTAGAATGGAAACAGGAGTCATTCCTCATATTAATATGAGATTTCAGTGGACTTGAACCAGGGATTAATTTTGCCCATGATGTTTTGAGCAATAAGATGGAAATGATGATTACATGGTTACTGTTAACTCAGACCAAAAATTAGGGACAAGCTCTCTAAATATGATTTGGCACAGGAATCACATGTCCAGCCAGCTCCATTATCCAGATAAGCCAAAAAACCCACAGTCAATCTTTCAACTAGCTAAAAGCCTTCTGAAGCCAAAATGAAATCATAAGAGTCACAACCATCATACTGTAAGAGTATAAACTAGCTGAAGTCTAAAAAACAAGAAGCACAAGGATGCTAAAGCAGCAGCAACCCTCTATTAATAAAAATTGGGGCGAAAAAAGAAAACAAATCCAAGAAGATTTATTTTTAAGGTAAAAGCATTACAGAGAAAACATGAAAAAATACACATGCTAATAAGCTTACCACACATCATCCCCAGACTTAGCACCACAAAGGTTCTTGTCACTGTCATTATTCCTAGTCTTCCCTAAGGACTCCCCAATGGACAGAACGTCCTGTCCATTTTATGGATCAGAATTAAGGTCCTGAGTCAATTTAAATTCAGATTATTTATCTAAGAGTTCTTTCTTTATCTGCTGGTCTCTATGGAATTTAGTTTGAACCAGTACATAAGAACTAAAAATGGCCATAATGCATCAGACCAATGGTTCACCTGGCTGAGGATCCTGTCTTTTGACAGTGGGTGGTTGCTAGATGCTTCAGAGGCAATGAACAGAACAGAGAAATATAAGCAAGACTTCAGGTGACAGTGCCTCCGGGGAATCATTACAACCTAGAGGACCACTAAAACCAAAATAAGCTATGCAACTTGAGCTATATCAATTGCATAGCTTAAGTCGAAATAGATCATTTCAACTTTTGGTGGTGTCTACACAGCAGAAAGTCTAAGATAGAGCACTCTTCCTCATACAATGAGGTTTACAGGAGTTGGAATAAGAAGTCCTGCAGCTCAACATTATTTCAACATTATATAAAAATAACTGATGGTAGTGTTGACGCAGACTTTGTTATTCCATCAATAACTGATGTTATTCCAATATAACGCTGCTGTGTAGACATGTTTGAGGATGATACAAAACTGTTTAGGATAGTCAAGACAGAAGCAGACTGTGAGGGACTCCAAAAAGATCTCACCAAACTGAGTGAGAAATGAAACAAACAAAATGGCAAATGAAATTTAATGTGGATAAGTGTAAAGCAATGCACATCGGGAAAAATAACCCCAACTATACGTACACTATGATGGGGGCTAATTTGGCTACGACAGATCAGGAAAGAGATCTTGGAGTTATCGTGGATAGTTCTCTGAAAACTTCCAAATAGTGCGCAGAGGTGGTCAAAAAGGCAAATAGGATGTTAGGAATTATTAAGAAAGGGATAGAAAATAAGACACAGAATATCTTACTGCCCTTGTATAAAACTATGGTACACCCACATCTTGAATACTGTGTACAGATGTGGTCTCCTCACCTCAAAAAAGATATTTTGGCCTTGGAAAGGGTTCAGAAAAGGGCAACTAAAATGATTAGGGGTTTGGAACGGGTCCCATATGAAGAGAGATTAAAGCGACTGGGACTTTTCAGTTTAGAAAAGAGGAGACTAAGGGGGGATATGATAGAGATACATAAAATCATGAGTGGTGTGGAGAAGGTGAATGAAGAAAAGTTATTTATTAGTTCCCATAATAGAAGAACTAGAGGACACCAAATGAAGTTAATGGGTAGCAGGTTTAAAACTAATAAAAGAAAGTTCTTCTTCACACAGAGTGTAGTCAATCTGTGGAACTCCTTGCCAGAGGAGGCTGTGAAGGCTAGGACTATAACAGAGTTTAAAGAGAAGCTAGATCATTTCCTGGAGGTTAGGTCCATAAAAGGCTATTAGCCAGGGGATAAAAATGGTGTCCCTTGCCTCTGTTTGTCAGAGGCTGGAGAGGGATGTCAGGAGACAAATCGCTTGATCTTTGTCTTCGGTCCACTCTCTCTGGGGCACCTGGTGCTGGCCACTGTCGGCAGACAGGCTACTGGGCTAAATGGACCTTTTGTCTGACCCAGTATGGCCGTTCTTATGTTATTATTTTCTTATGACATATAGAATATACTTTGATAATGTCTGAAACAGGTTTAGATTTAGATGTGAGAAAAAAGTCTCCCAAAGCCCACAAAAGAGGAAAGTTAAAGAGGAGCTCTGAAATTACAATCCATGTATAGTAAGACACAATGTTGACAAGTGAAAGTGGTGCATGTATAAATTAATTGGCATTCCACTTAATAATTCATATTCAAAATAATCAAGTCTGTCAGCATTTTTTTTTTTCCCTCAAGAGAACATACAGTCTGTGGAATTCTCTCTGAAAGTTTCCTCTTGCCCACAATGCTCCTAGAAATATTTATTTGAAGAACACACTCACAAAAACAAAATCCTCAGAAGATATTTTTGAAAGAATCTGCTAGCAATGCAATGAAAGTATATTTAGCTGTCTTCAACCTTACTGGGTGTCACAAGAATAAATCCCCATGTACCGATAAGAGATTATGTTTTTTTTTAATGGACCACAAAACTTGTATTTAGCAACTGTTACAAAGCCAGAAAAATAATCTACTAGGGCACCAGAATTGCTCCCACACCTGATACTCTTACGCCATTGTGCTATAATTTGCATCTTGGAACCATATTGTATATCAGTTCCAGATTTATAATAAGTGAAATTTTCTCATTTAAGCAACTTAAGAAAACCCTAGAAACTTTTCAAAAACAAAGTTATTTTCATTCATAACACAAAACATATCTTTAGCGAAAATACAGATTTAATTTATAAATTAATCACAAATGAAAAATAATGACTGCTTTCCTAAAATGACCATCACATGGCATTTGCACTTTTGGTTTAGTTGCTGTGTCAGTCCACTGGCATTAGAGAGAAAAGGTGATCAGGTAGTATCTTTACTGCACTAACTTCTGTTGACAGGGAGACAAGAGGTCCCCTGCCAGCGCTTCTCTGTCCCACACAAGGGACGCTGAAGCCTGCGCCTCTCAGAAGGGACAAAGAGGCACAAACAGAGAACAGGGGACACAGAGAGGTAGCAAAGTGGCCTTGAGGGAAGCAGAGATATGTGAACAGCAGGGCCTGGGCTGAAATAGCAGAAGAGATGGGCAGGTGGAAGCAGGAGGCGGCAGTGAAGTCCAATAGGCTGATGGGGTGGGGGTTGTGTTGGAAGCAACAGGTGGCAGGCAGGAAGAGCTGTGAGGGAAGATGTGGACCAGAGGTGGGAAGAGGAATAACACGAAAACTCAAAGGGCAAAAGCAAGGAAGAGGGACCATATACATATTACCTCATGTAATAGTTAGCAAGGGAATATTATTTTCTCACCTGGCCTTGGCCCTTGTTCTTTCTGCCCTCCCTGCTGAGGGGTTACCAGGAAAGAGCAGGATACTGGAGTGGAATCTTGGAGCGGAATGTGGGCGGAGTCACAGCGCAGGTGCCCTTTCAGCTGTGCTGTGGTGCACCACATTCATTTTGGGGGCCTCCCTTGGCCTATTATACATGCCCACTATAGTCACAGCTAAATAAAAGATTAAAGGGAGAATGTAGCATAAGTAGTCACATAATCTAAGGGACCATTAGAGGAGAAGCGGACCAATACTAATGGTATGGGTGAAACCAAGTAATCATTATGCTCTCATATGATCTCATACAGGAAAATCATAGACTGCAAAAAACACCATATAACCCCTGGGTTAACATTTTTCATAAAGCAATCACTCCCTGCCCTGTAAGTCCTTATCCTCAAAGGAAAACTGCACAACACTTTTAAAAGATGAGCCTAGAAGTTTAAATTCATAACTGTGCTTGACACTAAAAATCATGGCTTAATAAAGACACTGGATTTATAGCTTATTACAAAAACCTATAACCACTAACTCCCCGTTTTGTCTTATGATTACTAGGGATGTGAATTGGCCACTTCTCCTTGAATAGTCCCTTAGAACAGTGGTTATCAACCAAGAATTCATGTACCCCTGGAGGTATGCAGAGTTCTGCCAGAGGGTAAATCAACTCATTTAGGGTATGTCTACACTACCACCCTAGTTCGAACTAGGATGGTTAATGTAGTCATACGAACTTGCAAATGAAGCCCGGGAAATTCAAATCCCGGGCTTCATTTGCAAGTTCGAATGACTACATTAACCACCCTAGTTCGAACTAGGGTGGTAGTGTAGACATACCCTCAGGTATTTGTCTAGTTTTACAACAGTCTACATATAAAGCTCTAGTAAAGTGAGTACAAACTAAAATTGCATACAGATAATGACTTGTTTATACTGCTCTATATGCTATGCACTGGAAAATAAGTACAATATTTATATATCAATTGATATATTTAATTATATTGTAAAATGAGAGTCACAATTTTTCAGTAATAATTTGCTGTGAGACCTTTGTATTTTTATGTCTGTTTTTGTAACCAAGGGTATGTCTACACTACCCCCCTAGTTCGAACTAGGGGGGTAATGTATGCATACCGAACTTGCTAATGAAGCCCGGGATTTGAATTTCCTGGGCTTCATTAGCATAAAGCCGGCTCCGCCATTTTTAAAAGCCGGCTTGTTCGAACCCCGTGCCGCTACACATGGCTACACACGGCACGGGCTAGATAGTTCGAACTATGTAGCCATTCCGATCTATCTGTACACCTCGTTCCACGCAAATTGCGTAACTTATTTTGAATCTATTTTGAAATAGGATACTTTGAAATTTGGTGCACCGACACAGCACCAAGTTTCAAACTAACGCACTATTTTAAGCCACCCCCTATCCCTTGTGCATCCCTTATCCCTCCCCTGTCACCCATTTCTGATTAATCTTAGTATATATTCTGCAAAGTACATTAATTTATAGAATCATACAGTCATAACTCTTTTAGCATTCTAGTAGGTTTTCATTCTTCAGTAAATGACCCAGATGAAACATGTTAATATTTATATCCCCTAGAAAGAACTAAATTTTTACAGTTTTAAAAAGGAAATCAAATACATGTGACACATTAAAAATATATTTTATACGTAGGTTACTCAAACTTTATACAGGACTTGAGTGGGAGCTCATATCTTATTTCTCTGTTGAGTTTGTGTGTTGATACGCAGAAGTTACGCACAAAGTACTATTTCTAAGATTACATCATAAATACGGCACAATCTTCATGACTGACGTGATAACTACAAGGATAATGGTACATTTTGGGAGACTAGATTGGAGTAGTCCATTTATTATCAGCTATTTGAAAGAAGACTTTTAATATGTCCTTTTTTGTTGTACCAAGAGCAGTGATTAAACCTTAATGATGCACATGCTCACAACCATTATTGTTCACTGGCCAATTTAGCCATTCTAAATTAAATTGATCCAATGATTGATTTTTGGGCTGTTTGATTCATATAGTAATTGAACGTGATGTGAAGCTCAGCCTCCTCACGGAACATAGCATAGTAGCAGATCTCTGCAGAAAAAAAAACCCTACAACTATCTGCACTAAAACACTCAGGGTGTGTCTAGACTACATGCCTCCTTCAACGGAGGCATGTAGATTAGCCAGATCGGAAGAGGGAAATGAAGCCGCGATTAAAATAATCGCGGCTTCATTTAAATTTAAATGGCTGCCCCGATCTGCCGATCAGCTGTTTGTCGGCAGATCGGGGGAGTCTGGACGCGATGCGCCGACAAAGAAGCCTTTCTTCATCGGCACAGGTAAACCTGGTTTCACGAGGCTTACCTGTGCCGATGAAGAAAGGCTTCTTTGTCGGCGCATCGCGTCCAGACTCCCCCGATCTGCCGACAAACAGCTGATCGGCAGATCGGGGCAGCCATTTAAATTTAAATGAAGCCGCGATTATTTTAATCGCGGCTTCATTTCCCTCTTCCGATCTGGCTAATCTACATGCCTCCGTCGAAGGAGGCATGTAGTCTAGACACACCCTCACTGTTTTGCTTCACCTCATTCTGCATCCTTACATTTTGCTTTTCTACCTCATTTCATGAAAGAGAGGTTTGTGTCAAAAAAGTGAAGATTCATATTTCTAACTCTGAATTCTGAAATTATCTTTAGCTTGCACTGGATCCACTGCATTCATATAATCATTTGCAGATGGCGGTCTGAACTCAGATATGGTGGGGTCTGAACTCAAGTTTATCTAACTTCACTCCTACAAATACTTTGATTTTCTCTCTTCCTTCCACGTTTCCATGACTTTTCCTTTCAGCAAAGTAATGCTTGAAACTCCCCATACTGTGTAAAGAATTTTCATCTTTCCTTTACTTTAAAAAAAAGGTTCGACAAGTCTCAAATTAGACACCCAGTAACTCGGCAACACCAAATTAGTGGACCTTTGTCAAAATGGTCTTAATAATATTAAGCACCAAAAAATTATCTGTAAAAGGGTAGAACACCACAACCTTTCAGGATGTTGTAGTCTTAATTGTTGAACAAGCATTTTGAGATCGTTGGATAAAAGTATAACATTTTAGTTAAATACATTTTAATTGTAGTTTTTATTGAATAATAAACACATGGTAAATGCTTTCATAGCAAATAGCTATCTTACCACATCATTATCTTCTCCCTCTTGCTTTTCTTTCTCATCCTGTGCAAATCTGGGAAAAGCAGCTCCTGATGTCATGGTGGAATCTGAGAAAAAATAGATATAATCAGTAATTGATCCTTATATGTTATGTATGATTTATTAAGAATTTAAATGTCTATAGACCAGTGGTTGGTAACCTGCAGCCTACAGGCCACATGTGGCCCATCAGGGTTCTATGTGTGGCTCATGAGACATTTTGTTTATCATCCCCCACATGCAGGGTTGACATATTCCACTGATTTCTATCTGCATAGTTCCCCTCCCCCCCCCTTACTGGAATTACTGAAGTGACTTGCAGCTAAAACAAGGGCACGGAAAGTGGTGTGTGTGCATTGACTGTGAAAGCTAAGTGCTCCCTCTGCATTGATACCCCTCCCCCACAAATTCTAGGTACACAAGCACAATAAGCAAAAGTACCTTATCCTGGGAGACAGTCTTGATTATGACAATGTTATGGCCCAGAGATGAAGGAAGGCCACTCATGTGGTCCATTCACTAGCCTAGGTTACCCATCATCACTATAGATACACTGTGCAGCCATCTCAATAAAACTACATAAGCACTAAAAATGACATGGCATTTACAATACAAATGGCTATACTTGATATAGATAGCTCCGTTTTCTGGTACTCCTGAAGATGTCAAATTCTGTATCTTTATCAGCGAAAACAAAATATAGCAAATTACCAGGAGTGGATCAAGATTTACTGGGGCGCTGGAACATAAAGAATATTTATCCCCCCGCCACATCCCAAACCATAAGCCTCCACCCTTTGATCCTTCTCTCTCCTGTCCACTCCCACCAGGCCCTGCCCACAAGCTGGCTGGAATCTGGAGTCAGACCATGATAAGAGCTGCCCACAGAGCCCAGGCTGCTGTAGGAAGCCCTGGACCTTCTACCTGCCCTGGGTGGCATGCCCTGAGGAGCAGGGACATGGGCTGGGGCAGGCCTGGGCACAATTCAGCCTGCAGTCCAGATCCAGCTCACCAAGCCACTGGATCTGGCCCATGGACGCTGCAGGGAGCCAAAGGCAGGCTCCCTGCTTGCCTCACCCCATCCTCATGCTGCTCAGAAATGCAGCTGCAGGGCGATTTCACTTTAAAAACTGAGCCCAGAAGGGAGGGAGGAAAGCATTAGGCCTCCTGTCCCCTAGCACAATCCCATTGGCTGGCTTCTGGCCAGAAACTGGCAAATGGGAACTGCCTGTTTCAAGGCAGCCACAAAGTACAAGGGGCTCTCAGTTATTCACAGAGCACATGGCTGCAGCCTGTGTGGGGGCGGGGGAGGCAAGGAGGCTGATTCAGGAATAGGCTGCTGGCTGGTAGGTCTCCTGGCCAGACCCTTGTCTCTGGGACTCCAGCCCCTCCCTTCTCCAACCCTCTTCCCCACCACTCCTGACCCCCTACTCCACATACCCAAAACCTTGGCCTCCCCCTAAACCCATACCCCCTCCCAGATCTGGCAACCCAATTTCATGCCCCCAGATCACAGTCCCCTCCTGTGCTAGCTCACAACCCAGATCCCTGCATCCCCTCCTATACCTCAATTCCCTGCATATGTTACAATCCAACCCCCTTCACCCCAGTCCAGTGCCCCAGGTCACATCTGCTTCCTTCACACAAATTCCCTCCCTTACTCCAAACTCACTTCTGCACCTAACCTCCATCGCAAACCCCACACCTCCTCCATTAATATCATGGAAGAGTGCGGCCCTTGACTTTGGAGTCCCCTCCCTCCCCCCAGGAAAAATTATTGCCCACTTCTGGGCTGGGGTCTGCTGTTGGTCTCCCTACACCAGCCTGGGCTTCCTGGACAGCTCATAAGTAATCCACAATCTCAGCTTCTCTTTTCCTGGCTCTGGAAAGGGTTAACTCTGTGGTACCCTTGTTTAAATCAGGATCAGTGTTTCATTTCATGAGAATACACAGACATCACAAACACACAATAAAGGATTTTCCCTATTCCAAAGATCTCCAGTCATTCTTAAATCCCAGCACAGCAAGTGTACATGACGGATGCTTGGAGGGTAGTGATGCAAGCCTGACAACAAGCAAGTCCCAAATCAGGTAATTTTTAAAATAGCATTGTTAGAATTCCCTACCAAACGAGACCCCCTAGATCCATCCCAGGAAGAAGTGACTCTGGATTTGCTACCCATTACTTTTAAAACACTATATTTATTTTCCCCTTCCGTACAGACTCGTCACCAGTGTCCTTTCTCCAACATCATTAGTTTCCATCTCTTCAGCCCTCTCAAACCATGGGTCAATCCTTCAAGGTGTGTACTCCCTCTCTCTTTCCTGCTATGCAGAGGGCGGGGGGAAGGATGGGTTCATGAAACAGAGAGAGTTCACCGATCAATTATGGAATGCCTCCTTTGATATCCCCACCCATGAGGGTGCCAGTGAGGGACACTTTCCTGTTACCTAACACCCTACTTAGGCTGGCAGACACGAGGGACTTCCTTATTTGCTACCAATCTTATGTAGAAGGTGTTCAGATAAGGTACGTCTACATAGAAGCATTATTTTGGAATAACTGGCGTTATTCTGAAATAACATAGTGCATGTCTACACTACAAGACTTTATTTCAAAATAATGTCAAGCTGGAGGACTTCTTACTCCATCTCATGGTAAACCTCATTTCACAAGGAGTAAGGGAAGTTGAAAGAAGAGTGTTCTTCCTTTGACTTCCTGCTGGGTAGACAACACCAAAAGCTGAATTAAGCTATTTTGACAAGCTGCACAATTGACGTAGGTGAAGTTGCATAGCTTATTCTGACATTAGCCCTGCTGTGTAGACGTACTCATATGCTCAGATACAGTACTGATGGACAGGAGGATAAAACCCAATAATAGAAAGCTATACATCTCTCCACCCTCAAAAACTCTCAGAGTCTGGAAATGCTGAAACCTGGGGGACTACTCACACCAAAAGCAAACTCCATGTATAGCTGCTGAGAGGAGTTATGGGGCTCCCAGAGGCATGTGCTCCCAAAAGCCTGGCATCACAGAAGGAAATGGGACTAGGGTCAGCTCCACTACCAGTTGCAGTTAGCAGCAAGAAATACCTCTGACAAAATAGCCCCTTTGTGCTGCACCAAATGCCTCTTGGAAATAACAGTCAGAGCCACTGGCTCTCAGGGAAACAAAACCTCCTCTAGCCTCACAGACTAGCCCAGTGATGGGAAAGGAAACCAGAAGCTAGTCTGGCTCACACATTGCTAGCAGGATGGTTAGCTAGACAAAGTGCTCTTGGTTACTCATAGGCAATCTAATGAAGGCACATGTGGGCTGTGTGCAGCTCACCTAAGGGCAGGACCTAAAGATGATGAGGGAGAGGGATGTGCGGCTGTACATGGGTTACCTGAAGGTGTGACCTGATAGTGACAGGACAGTAGGAATAGGGACTGAATTGTGATCAGGATATGGCCTGCTGGATCATTCTTGTTGGTGATGCCATAAAGCTGGGAAGATCTTATTATGACATCTGGCTCCTGGAGAGTTTGAGGCAGTCATGCCACTGAAATGAGCACAAGACTCTCACTAGGGCTGTGTCTAGATTACATCCCTCTTTCGACAGAGGGATGTAAATTAGACACTTGGAAACTGCAAATCAAGCGGGGATTTAAATATCCTGTGCTTCATTTGCATAGTTGCATCATGGTGCTCTTTCGAAAAAGCGCCATTTCGAAAGTAAAACTTTGGTCTAGATGTGGTTCTGTCGAAATGGCGGGCTTTTTCAAAAGATCCTATACGCCTCATTTTTCGAAAGAGCACCATGACACGTTATGCAAATGAAGCGCAGGATATTTAAATCCCCGCTTCATTTGCAATTTCAAAGTGTCTAATTTGCATCCCTCTGTTGAAAGAGGGATGTGGTCTAGACATAACCTAGGATAGAGATGCACAGTGAGTCACCATTTTAATGTACTGTGATGGAAGGCCGTAATGTCCTGCTCAGCTGGGGCACAAGGAAGGAATTTAATCATCTGACAGATCATCCTGAGCAACAAAGGAGCTAGCAAAGCACATGTAAAGGCTTCTCCCAGCCCCAATCCTGCTTGGTCTTAACCCCTGCATGACTAGCTTGTGGTGAGATGAAGTGCCAGTGCCAGGCCATGGCTGAGCACTGCCATAAACAGGCAGTCTGTGGTTGCTCTTGGAGACCATGGCTTCTAACAAGCACAGGTAGCAAGTTTGAGGTCTAGGGAAGCTGGGGAGGGAACCTGAGCCCAGAGTCTCCAAGAGGCTGATGGGGGGAACTGGGAGATGGAAAGGAATCTGGATGGAAAGGAATCCAGGTGACTTCCAGTCTGGCCAGGTGCAGGGCCTCAGAGGGAAAAGGAGGATCAGGGTGCCAGGGCCCTGGGTAGAGGAAAAGGTGGAGCAGTGGATGGGACTGGAGTTCGTCTACTACTATGAGGGGCTCCCAAATTGTGTGAGACCTCTGAGCACAGGCCCATTGGCCCATGAAGTAATCCACCATTGCAATTACATAAAGAACATGGATGCTAGAGACTAAATGTAGTCTTAAATACAGTACTGTACCATAGTTTTTCTGGATGTGCAATTAAATGTAGGGGCTCTCTGTATTTCTTTACATTCTGCTAGCGCTACAGCTTTTGAGTTCTCTAGATACCTAGATAACAGGACTTGATTGATTACCCCACTGTAAGACAGGAGATATGCTGCTAAACTGGAGTTACGCTTGTATAAAAGCACTGTAAAGGAGGTCAGACCTGAACTGTCAGTGTTCTCTTAATTGACACCATGTCACTCTTCAATGACAGAGCTACATATTTAAACCCCTAATAACTCAGGTCACTTTCCAGAGTATCAACCAAATGAATGGTTAGCAAGATACATCTGAACTCTCCCAAAGATTTAGAAGAAAGTTTCATATCAGTTTAATATCCAATTTATATGCAGTGATCTTTAAAAAATTAAATAATTTTATAACTGTCTTAATTACCAAAAGTTAAGATGACATGCAGCTGTTGGGTAACTGCCCTTAGTTCAACTAATACCACCTTGGTATCTGTTTATGTATGTGAATTTGGAATATGTACATGCTTAAATAAACACCACTGTTACACAGAGTTCTAATCAACAAGCTGCTTTCTGAAAAAAGGTTATGATGTCTGACATGAGAGTTAATTTTCCACTGTATAAATAAGCTTCTTTTAAACACCTCTTTAAATATTTGAAAATCAGTTTTTATAAAATGAGGGACCTGGTGATGTTGGACAAGGTTTCATGTATTACTGTGCCAAAGCACCTCAATTCTGATATAAACACCCTTTCTATTTACAGCCAGAGGCAGGATGGGAAAAGTTGTAATGCCAAGAAGCCTGGGAAAATTTATATCTGGGCAAGTATCAGGTTTCTTACCTTTTAGACAAGCAGAACTGGAGAGTTTAGAGGCAGGCTGAGTCAGAGTAGCAGAGATCCTGTGGGGTTTTTTTTGGTTTATTTATTTTTTATTTATATTTATTTATTTAGCTGCCTTTCTCTGCAGCATGGGGAACAGGTCACTTGCAGGTTTAAACTAGTGTAAAAGGGCAGGAGGTCAGACTAGATGATCAGGATATTCCCTTCTGACCTTCAAGCCTATGAGCTGAAGAGTCCAAGGGCATAGCAACACTGAATTGCCAGAAATGAGGGAAGCCATGTATGACTGGAAGAGAAATGAAGCAGAGAGAACTGTGGTGGGGAAGAGAAAAGGGAGAGGTAAAACTGATCTGCCAGTGACAGGAGAGGGAAATGGGCCTAGCTACTGAAGCTTCTTATCCTTACAAGCAGGTGGGATCAGAAAAGTACAATGCTGAGCAAGCCTGAGGCTAAGCCCCAAGCAGAATATTTTGTTACTGCTCTATATTTGTTACTGCTCCCTCTGCCCTTATCTGAAGTTTCAGGGGGTCTATCAAAAGAAGTAGAAAGAATACAAAAAAATTAAAAGTAATTTCACCTCTTGCTACTTGGACACAGATTTTTTTTTTAAACCAGAGAGTAGGTTGATTTTTCTTCATTATATGCTAAAACCTATTGGCTTCAGCAGGGTTGAAATTAGGATGTAGCAAACGGGGCAACTGCTTCCATACAAGGAGTCATCCCAGATAGAAAGGCTTTGATTATGGCTTCAGTTCTGGTGACAGAGCTTGGGCATATTAATATTTGAACATAATATTCATTTTTATTTTAGTACCTATATTATGCTTTTCTTTTACACATTAGATATGTGTGCATGTTTAACTGTATAACTATCTATTTAATGCATCTTTATATCAACTGAACATGCAGAAAAACAGCTGTTGTGGTACAATGAGCCAAGCAGTTTTTATAGTATGTTGGGGGGGGGGGGCCTCAGAAAGAAAACATTGAGAAATTCTAGCTTGACGGCCTGTGATGACTGGGGAACAGAGCAGTTTGGGTAAGGATTTTTCAGCTATGGTTGGTCAGGACATTCAAGGATTCTCTTTGCCCGAAAGACAAGCAATGCTTAAACTTTTCAGCCAAGTTGAAGCTGACATACAGTCTAAGAACCTTGCATACTTAATGGCAGCAGCTGCTGCAAGTCACAGTTTGATCTGATTTTAAGGAGAACAAGGCTCTTGAACAAATAATTCAAAGGCAGCTGTTTCCAACTAAGCCACAGAAGGATTTATAGTAAAATAAACTTAACATTTGATTACTTACAACTTCTGTAAAACCACCTGAATTTAGGAAGGAGATGCACTCTCTAATATTTAGCTTCCGGTATCATGGCTAATTTATTTAAATTAGTGGGTAAATCAAGGATAGATTTGCAAATTATGTACATTTGTTTAAAAACATATATGCACAGTTTTCCACATTTAAAAAAAGAAACACAAGCCACCCTGCTGCTTTTTAATAGTAGATCAACATTAAAGGGTCAAATAAGCATAAAATATGCACAGGAGAGGATGCTAAAGATTATGAAAACTTAGATGTAAATACACTTTTCAGAATTCAAAGTAAATGAAATATCTGTGTTTCATGAAAGAAAAATGAAATGTTTTTGTAATTTGCAGAAAACATTGAGACTATGTCTACACTGGCATGATTTTGTGCAAATACTTTTAACACAAGAGTTTTTGCGTTAAAGTATTTGCGCAAGAGAGCATCTACACTGGCATGTGCCTTTGCGCAAAAGATGTGCTTTTGCACAAAAGAATCCATGCCAGTGTAGACGCTCTCTTGCGCAAGAAAGCTCCAATGGCCATTTTAGGCTATTTTAGGCAAGAACACTTGCACAAGAGGGCTTTTTCCTGAGCCGGAGCATCATAGTTCTTGTGCAAGAAGCACTGATTTCTTACATTTGAACATCAGTGTTCTTGCGCAAGAACTCCCGCCAGTGTAGACAGGCAGCATGTTTTTGCGCAAAAGCGGCCAATGTAGACACAGCCTGAGGCTTTTTGCTAAAGGTACTTCTAGTGTTTTGTACAACTGCACATCACTATGCATCTGCCTTCCATGTAAAATAGATTAGCAGCCTTGCTGTTATATAACAACCCCGCCCACAATATGGCTACGTCTACACTGGCCCCTTTTCCGAAAGGGGCATGCTAATTTCGCAGGTCGTAATAGGGAAATCCACGGGGGATTTAAATATCCCCCGCGGCATTTAAATAAAAATGTTCACAGCTTTTTTCCGGCTTTTAGAAAAGCCGGAAAAGAGCGTCTACACTGGCCCCGATCCTCCGGAAAAAAGCCTTTTTCCGGAGGATCTCTTATTCCTACTTCAAAGGAATAAGAGATCCTCCGGAAAAGGGCTTTTTTCCGGAGGATCGGGGCCAGTGTAGACGCTCTTTTCCGGCTTTTCTAAAAGCCGGAAAAAAGCGGCGGACATTTTTATTTAAATGCCGCGGGGGATATTTAAATCCCCCGCGGATTTCCCTATTATGACCTGTGAAATTAGCATGCCCCTTTCGGAAAAGCGGCCAGTGTAGACGTAGCCTATATGTATTTATGATCTTGTGTAAATAAATGACAGCCTATAAAGATAGATAATGTTCTAGCCACCAAAAAATCCAAGTTTTTAAAGTGAGAGAGACTCCACCAGTTTGTGTGTCATTTGCCACAATGCTCAAACCTGTGTCACAAAGCAAGGTTTAGTTGCCCGTAGGAGAAACAGGTAAACCAAAATACAACTCTAGAGTTAGTTTGCAAAGTTTTGCTTATTAGGCTATACAAACAGAACTGAAAAAGGTGCCAAATTCAAAGATATTGTGTGATGTACTGTGAGATGTCCTTTCACTCAGAGACCGTTAATGACATGGAAGCAGGGTGACCAGATGTTCTGATTTTTTAGGGTGTGTCACTATATTTAGGATTTCATTTTATAGAGGCACTTATTAACCCCCCCTTTCCAATTTTTTCACAATTGCTATCTATTTACCATACAAGGAACCAAATATAAAGAAATCTACACTGATGTAATTTATATGAGAAAATTAGAAAAAGGCATAATCATAAGTAAATTAAAGCAGGCAAAAGTCTTCTTTAACTTACACATTCCTGTACATTCCTGTTAGTTGCTTTTCAAGCTATAGGCTTCTCTTAAATACTGGCCTCTCAACATTTAAGCTTGCCTGTCTTTTCATTGAGTTACATGACTCGTATAGAGTCATTAATACCTATTCAAACTATATGGAAAATACTACCATCCTAATTTGCCAAGAGTTTTATACAAGTACCTACACAAGGTGAAACATACTGGGGAGAAAAAATCAGGCCCATTTACAGTTGTCTCCAATTCTGATTCCATTTGCACTGTTTTTACAGAACTTTACCTCCACTGATAGCTCCTGATTTACATTGGCATACAGGTATGGAGATCAAGCCTAATTAGTCTGAGCTCCAATTCTGACTCACTTAATTAAGTGTCTTTGATGAAAGATATTTGTAATTGGAAACTACAGCCATAAAAGCTACTTGGGAAAATATCAGAAAGGAAGAAATACTATTTAACCTCCCCCATCAAATAATTAATTGCTTGAACTAGCTCATACATACTGATTGAGCATCACATTTAAAATTAAACCAAATCAGATTGGTTATTGAAGCAGGGCTATTTAAAGAAAAAGGACAAAACGGCTGGAAAATTGATATTTTTAAAGGAAAAATAAGCAAAAAGGCTACAGGAGATGCAACTATAAAAATATGTACATAAAAAAGTGGGGAGAGAGAAAGCAATGAGGAGGAAAGAAAAAAAATTCATCCAGATGAAAACTGTGCCTCTTGTCTGTCCCTGGCTGGCAGAACTACCTTTAAAATAGCCAAAGGCAGTGGGAACTAATGGCAGCAAGAGATGATGAAATCGTTGATTCCAAGGCCAGAAGGGACCATTGTGCTCATCTTGTCAGACCTCCTATCAGATACAGATTAGAACTTCCCTAAAATTATTCCTACAGCATATTTTTTTGAAAAAACATACAAAATTCATTTACAAATTGCAATGATGTAAAGAGGTAAAATTCCTACTTAAAATTCACCTGTTCATGCATCGAAGCCACATTATATGTGATAATGCATCACATTAGCCCTTTGGCTACATCAGGGGTTGGCAACCTTTCAGAAGTGGCATGCCAAGATTTGGCTTATTCATGGACCTGGGTGCTGGGGGGGGGGAATAGTGAGGCGAGCAGGAGCAGGCTGGGTATGGTGACCGTATTTTCTGAACCAGCTACGGCTGGGAGAACAGTTTAATTTAAATTATGAAACAGATTAAACGTTTTAACTTTTTCATATTAGTTTATCAAACTTCATTTTAAATAATGTAAAATATTATGTCCAAACACAAAAGGTTTCAATTTTTTATTGATTTATGGCAGGAATGGGGATTGGGGTCACTGACCCACAGAAAAATCAGTTGGGGACCACACAAGTGAGAAGCACAAAAACAAAACCCCACACTCCTCCAAAAATCCCCAATACTCACTGATGTGGCTCCCAACTGAGACACCTCACTCCTGTGGTATTCCAACCTCATGCCACTTATGGCACGTGTGTCGTAGGTTGCCAACCCTTGGGCTACGGCATCACATGGAAGATTACATTCAGAGTATCCACCACAAAACCTAAATGTCTTTGAGTCACTGGGTAGAGTCCCCCATCCTGTAAGCTTTGCCTACATTCTTTGTTCCTAGATATATACACATTAAATACAAATTAAAATTAGGGATGTGAACAAGTAGTCGAGTAGACAATTAACTGATAAGCCTAGGGTTATCAGTTAATCGACTACTTGCATTACCCCCCCCCCCCCCGCTGCCTTAAAAGCTGGTATCCCCCCAGCACTGGCCTCGTGGTGCCACCTACCAGAGACCTATCAGAGGTAGCAGAGTGGGGTAAGGATGTTAAGTAGTGGATAGCAACTGACCCCAAGTTCTGTGTGGCGCTGCTGCTTTGAAGTACCTCCTCTTCTCCCTCCCCCCACCCCCGCCCACAGCTGCCTCTATCTGATAGAGGCAGCGGGGGGGGGGGGGGAGGGCGGGAGAGAGGGAAATGACTAGTCAACTATCCTGTCGACTATCCCATAAGCATTTGCATATTGGATAGGCAACTAGTCGACTAGTCCTTCACTAGGATAGGATAGTAGTTTTCAAGTATCTAAAATGATGTTACAAGGAGGAGGGAGAAAAATTGTTCTCCTTGGCCTCTAATGATAGGACAAGGAGCAATGGGCTTAAACTGCAGCAAGGGAGGCTTAGGTTGGACATTAGGAAAAACTTCCTAACTGTCAGGGTAATTAAACACTGGAATAAATTGCCTAAGGATGTTCTGGAATCTCCATCACTGGAGATATTCAAGAACAGGTTGTATAGACATCTACCAGGGATGATCTAGATGGTGCTTGGTCCTGTTGTCATGGCAGGGGACTGGACTTGATGACCTCCTGAGGTCTTTTCCAGTTTTAGTATACTATGTTTCCAGGTCATCAATAAAAATGTTAAATAGAATAGGGCTGATCTTTGTGGAACTTCCCTGGAAATTCACCCACTCCAAGATGATTCTCCATTTACAATTAAATTTTGAGACCTTTTAATGAGCCATCTTTTAATATGTCATGTTAATTTTATATTTTCTGATCTTTTCTAAAGCAAAATATGATGTGGTATCATAATAGCCTTACAGAAGTCTACATATATGACATCAGCACAATTACTTGTAATCTCAAAAAATATCAAGTTATTTTGTCAGGATCTTTTTTGCACAAACTTGTGGTAACTGGCATTAATTGCATTATCTTTCTCTCTTAATTCTGTAAGAGTCACATGGCTCATATGAGAATGATTTGAAAATAAGAAATTGAAAATAAAATGGGCTAAAGAAATTAAGAAAAGGATGTCACATTTCTTGACCCATTCATTTTGAATCTCAGAGCATCTACGTTTCTAAGTATACTCAGATCATATTGGACTTCTCTCAAGGACTTAATCCATAGATTTATGGAGCTCAACAGCTGTCATACTCAAACGACTTGAACGGTTCAGCATTACATAGGTTCTCCTCTCCTGAAGCTTACCATCCCTACATTTTAAAGGGATTAGGGACAGTAATGTCCTTTTAGGGATATTGCTCCTCAGTCATATGGGTGGCTTAAAATCTCCCAATCACTATCACCTTTGGTTTGTTTTCCCAAAGTTTTGATCTGAAAGGTTATCTACAGTGATGGCAACTGCCTTACAATTGAATTTGTGAAACTAGAATGTCATTTTAAAAGTCCTGCAATCGTCAAAATTTGTTCAGCATTGTAGAGACGTCTCATTTTGGTCCAGTTCAGTATATTTCGGGGTGGCCAAGCCATGACTCATAAGCCACATGTAGCTGTTTTACTGTAAAAGTGTGGCTTGCAGAATACACCCCACTACCCATTCTCCATCTCCCAGACAGACAAAGGGGGAGCTCAGGAACTCTCCCTTGCAGGAGGA